>NC_136886.1:32035892-32490892 GCF_949152265.1 Phoxinus phoxinus
CAAAATTAATAAATAATCATCCTACTGAGTATCTTTGTTGGGTTTGGTTTTTAGTAAAAATATTGATGTTAACACACCACACCTATGTTCAAGATACATTATCTGAAAAATGCTTAGGAGGTTGAGATATTTCTACTGGAAATAGTATAGCTTAAAATGTTCCCAGCGTTACTTGTCTAATTGCATTTTTTTTTTTTTTTTTTTTTTACTATTCAATTCAATTAGAGAGCTCTGCAATTCAGTTCTTACTGGTAACAATTATTATTAAAGAGCTCCCTAATTCAGGTCTTACTAGTAAAAATGCAACATTTTAAGCTAAAACGGCTTGACATAATTCATAAAGAATGATTTTTATTTATTTATTTTCAGTGTGACATGATCATCGGCCGCTACAGATATCAAAATGTTCAAATATTGACCAATTACCCAGCCTGATCAACATATCGGTCTCTCACTAATCTGGAGCTCCGGATCTTTTTGAGTCTTTTCCACACTTTCATCAGTTATTGTTTGCCTTCTTTGCCTTTAGACATGGGGAAGTGTTTATGCTTGTGGACTGACTGACACACACACACATACTGTATAATAAATTGATGGTGGTTTGTGCTCTTACCTCAACAGAGCTGTTTTCTGCTCAGATCTCTAGTGGTGTATTTGTCTGTTTCTGGCGTTCAATGTGTTCGTCTTGTTTTCCTGTGTTCTTCTGCACTGCGTTTGATGTCTGCTGTAACCGTTTCCCTTTATGAGCGTGCAGGCCCTTTCAGGCAAAGTGTTGATAAAGAAGGAGTGATAGTGGACAAGAAGGCTGTTTTTGAGCTGAAACGAGGCCGGATACTGTCAGAGGGTTTGCTGGCTCTCACTCTTGAGATGTGCTGAGGTTCCTGTTGTCAGCCCGGGCGAAACGAGAGCGATTCTGCCAGCTTGCTGCACGCATTGTGCTGACAAAGACTTTATGACAAAAGACACACATTTTTTAAGCTGCCTAAGAGAAGCGTTAGCTGGAGGGAACGTGTGTTTGCGTTGGAGAAAGCGGAGGGAAAGCAAGACAGAAAGAGAGAGGCAGAACATGAAAGCTTGTTTTCCCGCGTAAACCCACCAGTTGCACATCAGACGGTATTAACGCGAGACGTTTTTTTATAAAAGAGAAGTCGTTTACTTAAGACGTAATTCAGGCCCTCTTTGTTGTCGTTTAAATTAGGGGCTCTTGAAATCTCACCGTTTGTTGGAGCAGAAGTTCCAAGCGAACTCGAGGTTTCATGACATTTCTCTTCCTGTCTCCCTCGCTCTCACCCATGAAAGAGGCGCTCGCGGATCGTTTTGCCTTCCTTTGGCACAACGAAAGTTCAGGGTCAGCATTGACTGGAAATGATACACTCTCCCAGGGGAATCTGTGCACTTTCCAAAATGTAAATCGCACCTCAGAAAAGAAGCGCGCCCGTTTATGTGTGTGCGAGCGTGCGAGTGTGCGCGCGTCGGCTCCCCTGCTGTTCTCTAAGCTAGCGCTGCTCACCTTTAAACAGCACAACAATAATCAATGGGCCGTTATTAATGATAAAAGTCATTTATGTACACATTTCTGGCCTCCCGCCGGGCTCGGTACGACTTTGTAGTTGTAGAGAAGCATTTGTGCTTGATCTGTGCTCTGTATTGGATTCTTCAGAAGGGCAGCCAGTCTGACTGCGGTCCTCTCCAGAGCACCGGCCGGGCTTTCGGCTCAATCGCACCGCGGATTGATCCAACCTTTCAGAAATTATGGATGTGCTCAATGCCAAATGAATTCAGCAGGACGGCTGTAATATGGACGTATCTTTACTTCAACCGTAGTGAACTGAAAATCACCGAGGCAAAATGTTTGATTGTATTGACTGGAAACGAGATGGTCTCCCGTTCCTCTCAAATGCACGGGACATTTGCTTTCTAACAGGAGAGAAATGGATTATCGGTATCATGGGAGTTAAATCTCCTCTCTCTCTCTGAAAATATTATCGGATTCCAAATCACAGAAAAGGACGCCGTTCGAAATATTAAGTGTAGGGACATTAAACTTTTAGATTTGTTCAAACTAGATGATGTTTATAATGGCGCCTTATAGTCTTGTTTTGGATAAAATCTGAAAGCGGATTTGCATGTGTTCATCACTGAGAAGGCAATCCCAGAATGCATCGCGATTAGCTTTTCCAAGATGGTGGAGAAAAGTGTCATTCAACAGCCTACTGAAAAATATGTGGGGGGAAATCAACAGTTTTATAAATATTGTCTTTTTTATAAAAAAATTAATTGTTGTGTATCTAGCTGAGCAACACCAAAGTTCCACAAAAATATTAAGCAGCACAACTGTTTTCAACATTGATAATAATAAGATATGTTTCTTGAACATATTAGAATGATTTCTGAAGCATCATGTGACGCTGAAGACAAAACTCAGCTATGCCATATCAAGAATAAATTACTTTTTTTAATATCTTAAAATAGAAAAGAGTTATTTTAAGTTTGAATAATATTTCACAATATTACTTGACTGAATTAGGCTACTGTATTTTTGATCAAGTAAGTGCAGCCTTGGTGGGCTTACAGTTTTTTTCGATTGCTAAACGACAGTGAGCACAACTGGAGCTACATGTGCAAAACTCTAACTACAGTCTGCACAGCAGCAGTTCATGTGGACCAAACTCTAGTTCGTTTTTCATTGCTTGAACACAGTTTTCAAAACTCTACACACTTATCCCATGACTTTAACCACAACCTGCACAACACTGTGGATTTACAGCACTTTGTTCAAATGCTAACACACTGCTGTCAAAACTGTGAACCACATATTCAAAACAGAATAGATTTCAGCCTTGTGCCTTTCAAACACTGCTGATTGTAATTTCAGCTGAAAGGCTAAGCAGGTGTCTTGTTTTAGACTTGTTAGTGAACACACACACACACACATATATATAGAGGCCTATAGGTAGAGCTCAGAAAGACTAATTTTGGAAATGGAACAAGGAAGACGGGTTCGTGGAGGGAGAAGGGTGGCAGGGAGAGGGCGGATGCGTGGAGGAAGACAAAGAAGACAAAGAGCTGTTATTTCAGATGAAATAAGGGCTACACTTATAGACCATGTCGTGAACCATGGTCTCTCATTGAGAGAGGCAGGGTTGAGGGTGCAACCCAATCTGCAAAGATCCACAGTGGCATCTGTAATGCGAATTTTCCATCATACAAACAGGTGAGAGTTACATCCTCACAGTAAATGAAAACATTACAGGAATTTATTTTGTATTTCAATTATAGAATATTTACACAGATATATATTACAGTAAGTTTGACTGTATACAGTAAAATATATTTTTACAACAGGACCCAAAGGCTGGCCCCAACAGGAGGAAGAGGAAAAATATTTTCAGATGCGCAGGAAAATGCTATTGTTGACATGGTTGTTGTCAACAATGCAATAAAACTGCGGGAGATTCAAGATAGAGTGCTGGCTGATAATGATATATTTGAAAATATTAATTCTGTCAGCACAACAACTATTTCTCGAGTCCTAAAGAAACACCAAGTCACAATGAAGCAGTTATACACTGTACCGTTTGAGAGAAACAGTGAACGGGTAAAAGAGCAAAGATACCAATATGTCCAGGTAAGACGTCTGAGGTTACATACACAGCTATAAAAAATATTTACAGTAAAAAAAACACTATAGCATTACTACAGTAAAACTGTGTACTTACTGTTTTTCAGAGAGTAATGGAGGTGGAAGCACTGGAAACACCACATTCATTTGTATTTATCGATGAAGCTGGATTTAACCTTGCCAAAACACGGCGCAGAGGAAGGAATGTTATAGGTCAAAGGGCCACTGTGGAGGTTCCAGGCCAAAGGGGGGGAAATATCACCATGTGTGCTGCAATGGCCAATGATGGTTTGCTTCTCAACACACCACTCATTGGCTCATATAACACAGAAAGGCTTATAGCTTTCCTAGAACAGCTCTATGCTCAGCTAGTGCCAGCAGAACAGGGGGAGCCAGTAAGAAACCCCCAAGTTTTTGTCATAGTTTGCGATAACGTCGCTTTTCACCACTCTGCAGCTGTCACAGATTGGTTTGCAGCACATCGCAGATTTATAGTTTTGTACCTGCCTGCATATTCACCCTTCCTCAACCCAATAGAGGAGTTTTTCTCTGCCTGGAGGTGGAAAGTGTTTGGTCACCGCCCACATGACCAAATGTCTCTTTTGGAAGCCATGCGTGCCGGATGTGAGGACACGAGTCCAGAGGACTGCCAGGGATGGATAAGGCACTCCAGAAGGTTCTTCCCCAGGTGCATGGCAAGAGAGAACATTAGATGTGATGTGGATGAAAACCTGTGGCCTGATGCTAGAGAGAGGCAGGATTAGCCCTTCAATTATTTGTTTGAATTACATGTACTTTTAGTTTCTACCTTTTTTTTTTCTCATTACTGTAATTCTGTAAATTACTACACTATTGAAGCAAACTGCTCATTTTCATTTACCTTAAATAATTGTTATGTTCTAAAAATGTAAATAAATCATGTGAAATAATCAATGTCACTCTTTTCTTTGAAGAAAATATTACTTTGTATGAAGTCACTGAAATTGTTCAAACTGTACAGATGAAAAGTTAGTATTTTCTGTATTGGTGTTTGATGCTAGTGTTTTTACTCTCAGTGTGTTCTGAGTGACAGTGTGTGTTATCTCAGTGAGGGTTGTGCATAGTGTTTGGCTGCACTGAGCCTGTTTTGAGCCATGTGTTAAGAGTTGTGTTGCTTGGAGTGAGTTTTGCAGGTGATGTGAACTGTTTAGCTCAGGTGACTGTTGGTAGTGCAGACTGTAGCTAGAGTTTTGCACATGTAGCTCCAGTTGTGCTCACTGTCGTTTAGCAATCGAAAAAAACTGTAAAAGACTTCTTTCAAAAACTATGTATTTCTTTTGATACTGAAAAGTATTTCTTCTTATTAAATAATTACTATTGCATGTTGTGTATATTAAAGCCTTTCTAAAATCTTGAAATAAATCTAACATTTACGCAGAGCATTTCAAATTACTCATCTACGAAGCTGAGTAAAAACAAATGACATACTACAACCCCGTCTGTGAATATAGAGCAAGTCATGTGATCCACAGGCCTCGAGGTAGAACTAATCAACCAGTTTATACAACCCCTATTGTGTGCATGCCTGGTGTATAAATGAAAACCTATATATAATGAAAAAAAAAAAGAGAAAGAAAGACACTGAAAGGAAATTACACTGGCTGAGCATAAGTCATATTAATTATAAGGCAACACCATAATAAGGACTCGTGGAGGGAAAATGAAATGATCAAGGCTCATCTCTTGCTGGAGTTAATGAAAATACTAATTACCTGATGATAAACTGAGAGTAGGGAGAGAGACAGGGAGCGCATTTGTAGTAATCGAGAGGTAATAAAGTTTCCATTTTATGCTGAGTCATTCTGTTTGACTGGTTAATTGAGCATCACTGCACAGATTTTATTGGTCAATTACATCCCAGCATCTGATGACTCAAACTGTACCATGCTCAATTATTTATTACTTACTGATACTTTCGGTCCTGGAATGGATGGTAATTACAGTGATTTTACCATGAGTAAAGAGTGTCCTAATAACCTCCTTAATCAGAGTAAAATCACTAACATGCAGTGGGAAAAATACCAACATTCAATTAATAATAATATTCAGAATATACTAAACAGTTGACATTATGCAACATAATACAAAATGTGCCATGTACACTAATATTCAAAAGTTTGTAATGATTTTTAAGTCTGTTATACTCACTGCGGCAAAATTTATTTCATACAGTAAAATTGTGAAATATTATTACAATTTAAAATAACTGTTTTGAATATATATTGTAAAATGTAATTTATTCCTGTGATGCAAAGCTGAATTTTCAGTATCATTACTCCAGTCTTCGGTGTCACATGATCCTTCAGAAATCATTTTAATATGATGATTTGCTGCTCAGGAAACATTTCTGATTATTATCAGAATTTAGTGTCTATAAAGATAACATCTATAAAGCATGTTTTTCACTGAGCATTACTGGAGGGTTTTAGTGCAGTTGATGGTGAGGTTTTCTAGTCCCTGCCTTCAATCAAGAAATACACTGAACTCCACGACACACACACACACACTAGATCATCCCTGCAATCATCACAGGGACCCTCTCATGCTGTCTTTGTTTAATTTGCAGTTAATATCAGATTTTGCCCCATTGATTTCCTCTCTGTGTTTTCACTCTAAATAATTCAGTGACATTCTTCACCTCTCTGACTCTCTCTCTCTCTCTCTCTCTCTCTCTCTCTCTCTCTCTCTCTCTCTCTCTCGCTCTCTCTCTCTCTCTCTCTCTCTCTCTCTCTCTCTCTCTCTCTCTCTCTCTCTCTCTCTCTCTCTCTGTATAGTCATTTAATGCTCAATAAGTGGGTTAAAATTGGACAATGGTGGACGGGACCGTTTTGACGTGTGGCGGTGTGGATTTTGTCCCCTTGAGGAGGTGCGTGGATGGGGGTGTCAGGGGCAGTAATATGGGGGAGCTGTGTAAATTTAGACAGACGACAGAGCACCGCAGTCAATCAGAGCAATCAAGACATACATCAATAGTGGTTTCCCCTGTTTGAGCAATGGATAATGGACAGAGAACAGAGAGAGAGAGAGAGAGAGAGAATATAGTGAGACTGAAGTCAACGACTTCACACAACAAACAGTGGCACTCAAAAACTCCTTGTTGAACCCAATGTATTCCACAAAATATTTCCGTTTATTGAAGATATGGTATTTTACTGTAAAATCACATTAAATGTCTTATTAGATGTTTCAGCGACTTCACACAACAAAGAGTGGCACTCAAAAACTCCTTGTTGTACCCAATGTATTCAACAAAATATTACCGGTTAAAGAAGATACGGTATTTTACTGTAAAATCACAATAAATGTCCTATTAGATGTTTCTGTGTTTTCGCACAACAAACAGTGGCGCTCAAAAACTCCCTGTTGTACCCAATGTGTTCCACAAAATATTTATATTATAAAGTTTTTCACCATACGGACTACTTACCAATTAAAAGGTTTTTACCGTAAGTTTTACAGTCTTTTACTGTTAAAATTCAGATCATTTTATACCTTGTAGTGCATGTCAGACGGTCCACTGATGATGTTGTTGGTGTCAATCTGACCTCTCATTCTCCTTCATTTCCCGCCTTCACCCTGACAGCTTGATCAGGTCGACCGGCGTTAGGGGAGCGTTGGGCCGGCGTAGCGAGAGCGTGAGGGCACATCCAGCTCACCGGGGCTCCAGCCTTACCTGTCAGTCTCAGACATCAGGGGGGCTGGAGGTGTCCCTGGTGGCCTCTGGTTAGAGACAGTTCTCACTCCCGATGACCCGCGGCCGTCTCACCCAGACACAGAACCGACATGCTAATCAATGATGGTCTGTCAGGATGACGGGCTGATAAGACGAGACGAAAATGACTGGGAATGAACTGCAGCCGCGTGCGTGTGTGTTTCAGGGTGTTGCAGGTGTCTGCTCTGGTTTGGTCTGGAGGAGTGCTGGGAAAGTAAAGCTATATTTGGCCAAAGATTTCCTTCACGTGTGCAGTCTGAGGAGTTTGTCAGAATTAATGTGCGTTTAACGTGCACAATAATAATGGCCAATAATAGTGTGTGTGTGTGTGTGTGTGTGTGTGTGTGTGTGTGTGTGTGTGTGTGTGTGTGTGTGTGTGTGTGTGTGTGTGTGTGTGTGTGTGTGTGTGTGTGTGTGTGTGTGTGTGTGTGTGTGTGTGTGTGTGTGTGTGTGTGTGTGTAACATAATCTAATGGATGATATTTCAGTCTGGCAGCAGGATGTTAATGAGATCACACACTCATCCTCACAAATACCCACACATTTTTATCTTTAAAAAATTGCCTTTCTATTCTATGTCATATAAGTTACAGACATGGCATCTGAAGACCATTTCTAATTTTTCTCAGTTATTTTGCTTTATTACCAGACTCAATATTTGGCTCGTTCTTACATAGTAGAGCACGTTCGCACATGCGCAGTCTTCAAAAACGGTGCTTTAAATCTCTTGACAAACTAGAAGACGTAAATTACATTTGTATGTATTCTAAATAAATAACACGGGTTGTACTGAATGTCAGCTTGCTTATTTTGCTAAAGATAAGGATTTATTCAGTCGACATCTCATGTAAACTAGAAACTATGCTTCTAACCACAGCTCGAGAGCTGTCGTTGCAACCACACAAGTCTGCGATGCTGTTTGCGAACGTTCGTTGGAATGATGGTTTCGGGAAACACCAAATCGTTGAACTATGCTGATAACGACGGAACTTGCGACCATAGTTGGCTAACGATGCTTTCGAGAAACGCAGCCCTGGTAGGCTGGACCAGTGTGTTGTGATTGGTCAACAGCGAGTGTGCTTTGGAAATGCCACGCCCCTTACCAAATACTACTTATCCAGGCCCCACCCCTTCATTTGCATATAACTTGGGCTGGAATTATTTAAATGAGGAATATTGTGGCGTGTTAGTTCCCGGAAGGAAACTCAAGACTACAATGGAGGCGTTTCAGGGAGTTCAGAAACAGTGACACTGATATAGAGAATAACTCCTGCTGGAGGGACTTTGTGCTTTCTAACTTTGCGGACCTTTTTCATGCTCAAACAGCAACATTACACACTAAAGAAAGTTGAACAGGGAAAAAAGCATAATAGGACCCCTTTAAGACAGTATTTCATGATTATTAAGTTGGAATTTGGAAGGTCATTTCAGGTTTTACAATCCCCATTTAGCAGCAACATGACCCACACACAAAAATCCTATTTTTTCTGATAAACAAACATAAAAATAAAAAAAATAAGTAAAAAAATACAACTCTCCACAAATTCCAGCTTTAAGCCTTTTATTTTGCATATGCATACATTATTACATGCAGTATTTTTATGGGTCAATTCAATATAATCGTCCTGATACACAAACTGTCACAGATCAAAACAAACACTGTTACTCTGTTGCTGACATTGGAGACATGATCAATTATTCATGAACTTCTTCTTAATAACTACCCAAATATTTAAAATATTGTTATTTAATAATTCATGCACAGAATATGAATCCATGCACAAACTCATGAATGATGTCACAGAGTTCAACAAACAAAAAAAGAAATATATTTGATTAATTTTAAATCCAAGCAACATTTTTATGCTTTATGAAGAAAAATATGAAGGATGGTTGTCAGACCGTTGCTGTGCAGTGACTGTTCTGAGTGGTTGTTAACCAGTTGCTAGGGTGTTGCTAGGTGGTTCCATAATGATTTTTGACACTATAGTCCATAAGTTGTTGTTTTTTTGAAGTAGTTGTACAGTTGTAGTACACTTGAAGTAGCACACATCTCTTCAACAAGAAAAATGTGATTTGGGGATGTATTGTAACACAAACAAATGCAGGATGAGTTACACAGGGAAGTGTGATACTTAGGGATAGAGGTTTGTTCAATTGACTAAACCTTAAAGTGATTTGAACCCAGCTAACAGGGAAAGCTCTCAACTTTGGCAACTTTTGGCAAGGTTCTCCTAAAGCTATGAACAAGCGTTCTTCAAGTAACGTTTGTTCAAAGTTACCTGGTCTTTAATAATGTTCTCAAAAACAATATTTATACATCGTTCAAAAAAAACGTGAGAATTAAATGATCTCATAATGAACACTGCTACATCACCTGTTTTCTCACTGTGTCTGAAACGGCTTGATCAAGGACTCAGTCTCTCTAAACCCCTCCTTTCCGAGAGCCTACTCTGCTCTGATTGGTCAGATGACTCAGTCTGTTGTGATTGGTCTACTGCTTACAACATGTGTTGGAAACAAAACTTCCATTACCATATCTGAATTTCAGCTCCGGGGGCTTCCTCAATAAATAGTGATAGGAACAGGAAAGATGTCATCATTTTACCATATCAATTTGAGAGTGAGTCCTCATACTTTGGAAGTGCATGCAGAGCGGATTCGCTTCGTGTATTTTCGGCACGTCAACAACATGAACCCAAACTCTTCCAGTTTCAGCTGCAACTATAGTGTGTGAGGGTCGTTGTTTGTGGGCAGCCAATGAAGACCATGGGCTGGCATTATGCAAATGAGTTACAAACCTATATAGGTTCAAACAGGAAGTGAGACTGGAATTAATGACGACTTGTTCCAGGCAGTTCAGAATCGATTTCTCTTTTAGAAGACAATAACTTTATTTGTTGTGCACTTTAAAACTTTGAAGACCTTTTACATTCACAAACAGCTTTGTTACACACTACATGAAAAAAAATAATAATAGGAGCACTTTAATAAAGAGAACATTTCCACATAATTTGAGGAGCATTCGCTAAATGTTCTTAGAACATGTTATCTACAAACAATGATCATTGATTTATAATAATTTATACAGCTCTGATGTAGTCATGTTTTGAGATGTTTCATCTCTCAAATAGCAAATAAGTGTTGTGCATGCTGACAGACAATGCTAAAATACACATCTTACCCTTAATGCTCTCTGTGTGTCTGTCTCTCCTTCTCTCCGGTGCTGTAAATGAGTTGGGCTAACCTCTCTGACCACACTCTTTCCTGTCTCTGCTGAACCACACATCTCATCAAATATTTAATGTGCTCGGGAGTGACCGACCTCTCTTCTCCTCTCTTCTTCTTTTCAATTCATTTTTTCCACCCATCTATTCCACTGTCCCTTTCCTGTCAAGTTCAGTCCTGTCCTCGTTCTGATCCTCTCCTCGAATGCGTTGTTCTTAAAGAAACAGTTCACCTAAAAAATGAAACTGTCAATGCCTGAAAACTTTGCTCTTCACTATGCCCGAGGCTGGTTCACACAAAATAAAACATTTCAGATGAATTTTCACACAGCTCGTTTGAATTTAATGACAGTTCCTAGTGACCAGATCAGCCAAGCTTCAAAAAGAATCAGAGTCAATGACTCAATGATTGATTCAGAAAAACAGTTGCTGAATTCTGAACCACATTCTTCCATTACTACTATTTCTATTTCTGGCATAGAAAGATGTGGTAAAAGTAGTATGAGTAGTATACATTTCTGTATTCAGCAAGTCACTTGTGTTTTTCCAAAAAAAAATCAGCGTCTTTGAACAAATTTGTTGAATGAATCATTCAGTGACAGTACGTGTGAATCGGAACTGCATACTATATTCTTAATTTTTTTTTTACCATATCTTTATATATTGCATACATATTAAGGGTAGTAGGCTAGTGTGGGATTCCAAATTTAGCATATTTTGTTCCTGGAATGAATTGGTGTGTTTGAACTAATTATCTGAGTAAATGACTCTCATTAAGGCAGCCCTTGTTTCATTGCTCTCGTATACTCTGTTGAGTACTCTTTTTGAAATAATACTTTCTTTGCAAGCTATAAAAAAGTATGTGCTATAGTATGAATGTGCGAGTATGAATGTAAACGTACATTCGCCATGTTGTCATTATCATGTGACCACCAGGATCAGTTGCATCGCTTCACTGTCATTCACAAATCCTCTCCCGTGGCCTCATGGGATAGTAAAGTGTCCATGGTATGCACACAACAGAATCTCCCCAGAAGTAGTAGCTCATCCAGGTATGTTTTGCCTAGTATTTTATGAGTACTGTGAGTTTGGACATGCTTTTTTTGTGTTGCATGCTGTTTTCCTCCTTCTATACAGTAGGGAAGTATGTGATTTCGGATGCAGCAAGTGTGTTTCAGCAAATCAATGGAGTAAATGACTCACTCATAAAGAATCACTTGTTTCGTTTCTCCAGTGTGTTTGAATGAATCGGTTGAGTGAATGATTCAATGACTTATAAAGATAAAGCCACTTCCTTCCATAGATATACATAATAAAGGCTAGATGTCTTACGGCGGAGTCTCGAACGGCATCACCTGGTGGCCATCTTGTCACAGGGAAGCTTTCTGTAAGGTCAGTGATCTGCACGAACACAAATACTCTTTTTTTGCTGAAATCTTGACGGATTTACAAATGGTTTGGTTTCTTACAAACGTTATTAACGTGGCTATAATTCTGGATGCTTGAACATGTTTAAATATATAATATTATAATTATTCATAAATACGCAGTGTCATAACTACATCTCTGACGTTTATAACAAACAAACCCGTTTGAAAATCGGTAGAAAATTTAGCAAGTTATGGTTATTTAAAAAGTACATGCACCATTAAAACAATGTTACGAGTGAGCGAGCCCCCTGTGGCAAGATGGCCGCCGTGTGCTGACGTCGACCTCCATTGGCCAGCAGCGCGGACGAGACATCTAGCCTTTATTATATGATATCTATGCTTCCTTCCACCTACTGGTATAATGATGCACCTGCAGATATAGCCTGAATAACTGAGCATATAAGAATCAGAGAAAAAAAAAACTGCTTCATATTTTAAATTCACTACTGACTAAATGTTTGGGGTTGGTTAATTTTTTATGTTTTTGACTCTTGTGAAATATTATTACAATTTAAAATAACTGTTTCGAATATATATTGTAAAATGTAATTTATTCCTGTGATCAAAGCTGAATTTTCAGTATCATTACTCCAGTCTTCAGTGTCACATGATCCTTCAGAAATCATTGTAATATGATGGTTTGCTGCTCAGCAAACATTTATTATTATCAATGTTGAAAACTGTGCTGCTTAATATTTGTGAAAAACTGATCTTTTTTTATGAATAAGATTTATTTATTTAAATATAGCTTTACAATTGTGTTCACTGCAAACTGTTTGTATACTTAAAAAGATCTGTGTGAAGATTATTCAAAACTTTGTTTTTTTATTCCACAGAGGAAATAACCGTATATGCAGGTTTCTTGTCTTCTCTTCCCTATTTTCATCCCCACTCCCCATCTGTCATTTTTCTCATGTTCCACACACTGTCTAGCTCTCATCTCTTCATCTGTTGTCACATGACCTCTCCAGCCTCTCATTTCCTGCCCTCTCTCATCATCATCATCATCATCATCTGCATGTCTGATGTCAGTTCTGATGTCACATCCTGATGTGACGCTGACCTCAGACTGCAGGACATTCCATCCTATTTCATTCCTCTTTTTGCATATGGTTCGGCATTCTAGCACAGTGCCACCAGATCTGCGGCCGGTGTCTTGTTTAATCAACACTGATGAATATTTGATGGTGTGGTGGTGAGCACAGGGGTGGCCCAGGCCGGTTCTCTCATTATCTACACACACACACACACACACACACACACACACACACACACACACACACAAACACACACACACGCACAGGGCCTTTAAGCCTTGAGCACGAAATTTCAAACTTCCACTAGACTCAAGCTGATGAATATATTCAGTCGTTCATCGCCAGTTCACGCTTATCCAGACGACTCGATGAGTTTGTAGTGGCACAGTGTCGGCCCGTCCTGTCAGATCTTGTTTGGGATATGTTTCATGCATAATGTATCGCATTAGGTCTATCTTTACCTCTGCGTGCAGACATCTGTGATCGATAAGCCATTCATTGGGATAAATGATCAGCTGCCTATTTTTTCCCTTGTAAAGATCGTGGAAGTTTCTATAGAGATGTTTGATGCCGTTCCACAGACTGGTGATTCCACTGCTATGTTAATATCCTCAGTGGCTAAGCAGAATTAAGCAAAACAATTCATTTTTGAAATAAACGTAAAGAAAAGAAGAAAAGGTCCTATATAGAACCTTAAAAGGGTTCTGTCAGGCACTTTAAGGGGTTCCCATCATGGGTTTTAGTTTTAATTAATTGATTGTGTTCATTATTACATCATTAAAGGGCCTATATCTAAGGATTTCCATGTATTAGTGAACAGCTTCTAACAAAACCTAAAAAACGAGACTTTCCCTGATTTCCTAAGTTGTCTAGGAAAGACTGATTTTTATGTGAAGGACTCGGGACGTTTTTGCCGGGAAAATCCAAAGGATGTGACGTTTACGCGCGCTCCTCTCTTCCATTCAATGACGTATGAAACGAATGCTTATAATGTTCAGGATAAAGCAGAAAGAGTAATTTACTGTAGCCTAATGTCAATGTGTCATGCAAAGAAAAGGAAATATAACTATAGTCTCACAAAGCCAGATCGATATACCGGTAGTCTAAAATTTACTTTATAATCAAACTATATTAACAGTGTAATTTTAATTAGGCTATACCTCCTCTGTCGACATTATGCCGATTATTTGCAGAACTTGCGCAAACATTTCCACATCATCGCTATGATCAGAAGTGTTTTTAACTGCTGTTTTCTTCCTCTGTGATTTTGTTGTGTAGCTATTTATTGTTATTGAGGAAAGCGCGCAGGCAGCATATAGCCTTGCCTATTTATATATTCATCTTACATTGTTTTCAGCAGCGTGGACGATTTCTGGATGTTGGTTAACAGTAGGCTATATTGCTGCAAAAGTATTTCCAATTTCTTTTTACTTCTAAGAGAAGAATGAAAAAGAACTTCACCGTGACCGTGACTCGTGAGTATACAATAAGTTGCTGACTGCAGTTCACTTAACGGCCAGCGGTGTCGCTAATAACAAAGGTTTCTGAATTCTACAAATAGACATAATTACATTTTATGAATCAAACAGCTCGTACACAATTTATCACTAGATTTTAAAAATGTAAACATTAAATTAAACGTTATAGCCTACTCGTTAAACGTGATAGTAGCCTATGCGATAATGTAAAACATTTATCCTTATATAGAACCTTTTGGCATAAAGAGTTCTTTCAAATTGAGTCAAGAACCCAAAGAACCCCACTGAAGTGTGTAATGACATACATTTTTAATGGTATTATAAATATGAAAATTAAAGTAATACAATATTAAAGAAATTATTACTCAGTGGACAATCTGACTGAAAAAAAAAAATCTCTTTATGTGATTTTTATGCATTAAGGCATAAACCCAATGCAATGAAACTCAAATATATCTTAATGGAGTTCTCAGTTATGACACATTTGAGCATCAACTTTGTCTCTGATGTTTAAATAAAAAATAGACACAAATAAGACAAATGTTAAGATCGAGTGAGAATATAGAGCTGTATAGAATTAATTTGGATAGATCATTTGTTCTTGGGAGGAGAAATGTTTTCTTACTGAAACTTACTGATTGCAGACATTTGTATCTGGTCAAATCTGTGTTTTAAAACATTGTTGAAATCTCTTTTTTAAAAGCCACATGAAACTGCTGGGGTCTTTTTTATTCAGAATATTCTGAAAAACAGGAGCCTGGGGCAAAAAGTCTCCATTCCTTCTCCATGCATCTCATTGCTGTCTAGGAGAAATCATTGATACATCTTTTTATTTTTTGTTTTAGTTATCTTTTTCACTGCATCATCTGGAAGCGTGGTAGAGAAAAATCAAATCGATTTAGAGATGTATAATAACACTCATCCACAGTTTTCCAACACTTTCTCCACGCTCTCTTTGGCCAATCAAATGGCTTCAAAACTCCATCTGAAGGGCCCATTTGTAAACAGTGTCACCCAGAGCTGGTTTGTAAATATCTCCACGCTTTGGTGAAGAGGGATTGCTGGAACAAACGATGAACTCCAGAGGCAAAATGAGGATAATGATGAGGGGCCAGTGTGTTCAATAGAAGGTCAAAAAGTGCAGGGCCCGGGGCCATGAGAGCGTTAAAGAGACAGGGTGAGAGAAAGCACTTGACATTTATACAGCCCATCATAAAGAAACAGACTGACAGCTACTCTAACAATCCAATGGGAGAGTCGGATCCGCCACGATTCTCACGTGCTTAAAGCTACAGCTGGATATTGTTTGGCAGGAACCTTGCTGGCTCTTTAATTTCTGTCAGTTTGCTCTTGAAGGGAGTATCTGGAGTCGGGCTGTCTGCAGTATTTGATGCGCAGATAAATGCAGAGAGCCGAGCAGGTTTTGATCTGCATAAAGACTTTAACCTCTATTTCCTCTCAGCTGCAGTAAACGCCGTGGGTTTGGAAAGGGGGGGGGGTCAACCTTGCTTATCAAATATTTTTCAACTTAAATGACGGATTTATTAAACAAATAGGTTTTTGGTCTGTCTCTGAACCCCTTGTGATTGAAATACGCCGTTGTGTCAACAGCCCGCCTCCACTCGAGACCGGCGAGATGCTGAAGATCACTGAATAAATACAAGTTGGAAATGAACACAGATCCGGAGGATTCGCTCTCCCAACCCCCTGTTTGACATTTCCGTGCACAGGCCATCCTTCATGGACATTGTTATAACCGACACTGAATTTGCTCTGTGTGCACGTGTTTCCCATAAAACAGGCAGCTTTAGTTGCTAATCGACAAATTACTAATCGCATTGCTTATTAAAATAATAACAATAATAAACAGTTGACATCATAATTTTATCCTAAAGTCATGTAAAATATTATTTTGTTTTATTTAAATGTGTTTAATATTTTAGGTATTAAAATATATATTGGGTTACAATTTATTTTAAGGTGTCCTTGTAACAATGTACTTATAGGGTTAGGGTTAGGGTTTGGTTGAAGGTTAGTTGCATGTAATTATGCATAATTTACTGTTATTACTAACATATGTAACAATGACTGTAAAATAAAGTGTTACCTTTTATTGTAATTTATTCATAGAATAACAAAATACATATATAAATAAAATATAAAAAAGGTACATACTGGCTAAATAGTTTTAAAATTTCCTTAATAAGTGAACATTTAAGGCTGATAAATAATTTCCAAATCTGAGATTAATAGTTTTATTTCAAGTTAGATTTGTTCTGCTCAGTGGGAAAAAACATCAAACAATAATTTTGAAATAAAATAACCTATATATCCAGACGGGTTGATTTTTTTCGGGTAGAACAATTATAATTTCTTTTTATCGAAGGTTAGAATGATACTGACGACTGCTCGTTTAACCGTGTAAATAACCCAGACAACAGAAGAGACCTTTTTTTCTCTCTCTCTCTTTCACATCCATCCACAGAATGTTTCTCTTTTCGCGTTAAATGGGTTAGCCGGTGTTCTTGTTGTTGCTGTTTGTAGCAGCTGAACTTTGAGGGTGGGATGCTGTTGAGTTGTGTTGATGAAGTATCTCTTGATTAATAGATCCATGAGGCAAACCGGCTGACATATGGCTCATGAAGCAGCTGGGATCTGTACCTGCGGCATCCCCTCCGGCCATTAACATATTAGAGGCTTTAGTGCAGGCAGAAAGACAGCAGCAGCCTAGAGCTGTTTGATATAGACTCTCAATAATGCATTACTCTTCAATCTGCGAGGGAGCTGTTCGTGGTGCTGAAATATGGCACGTGCGCTTCTCAATGGAAAAACGTAGTTCGAAGTTTTAAATTAATATAAAAAGGGGTTGCACTTTATTTTACAGTACGTGCACTCTCAGTGGACTTACAGTGTACTCAAGTACTGAGTAGTGTGAGGTAACATTGGTTAAGTTAAGGTTTAGGGGTAGGTTCGGGGTTAGTAAGTGTTATTAATATGTTCATGCGAATCAGGACTGTAAAATAAAGTGCTACCTAAAAAAGGTGTGGGGGGATTAGCGAAATTTTTAAAAAAGCAGTAAAATGAAAATAATGAAATTATAATTACATCTCCGACATCACTGTAAAAAGCAAGCTGCTTTAGCTGACTTATTGTTAAAACAAATAAAAACAAACAAATATATAGGCTATATATTATTTTAGCATATTAGGCTATATTATTTTAATTTAAAAATAAAACATATTATACAATTATTTGTAATTAATGTAGTCAGTCGATTATTTATTTGACTTATAAACGAGTTAATTTTTACCTTGAATACGTTTAAGATTATTTAACACAATATTTTATAGTGTGAGGGAAGAAACGGATTCGATATAAAAATAGCAAATAGCCTAATAAAAATATCACCAGCAATAAAATTACAGAGAATCATTTCTTGGAAAGATTCGTTTGTAGAAATGTTCTATATAAAATAGAAGAAAAAAGACTGGATCTGAGGAGTGCGCGGTGTTGGACGCCAGAAAGTCACTTAAAGCTGAAAATGAATATTTCTCTCGCTTAATATGCTGTCGCGCCAAGAGAGCGTCGAATTGCAAAACGATCCAAAAGCACGACTAGATTGGGAGCCTTTCAGTGCCAGTCAAATCATCCTTTCCCAAAGAAAATGTCCATATACTCACTGCGTTCTTCTGTTCGTTGCCAAAAGCCAAACAGGAGCAATAAATGTTTCTTTCTCCAGCAGCAGCAGCACTGCAGCTGCGACCTGCTTTCATCAAGTGCTTCCCTGAAAAACCCCGATAGCTGTCTGAAAATATTGCATTTTATATCAGCAAAGCGCGATTAATATTGCATCACCTACATATAACATATCTTTTTTAAAGGCAGCAAAATGTAAAGCTCCCCTCCCCTTCCCCCCTGAATTTCTCTTCAATATTACAGTGAGAAAGATCTGCAGTGTCATTTTTTTATTTATTTTTTTGATGAATAAACAAACTTTTGAAATTAGACGCGTTTCTTTAGTGAGGCTGTTTGGAGACGGCCTGCTCTCAGGCTTCATGAAATGTTTATTATCAGATCGGCAGGGTAAAACCCCATCATCTCACCTACAGCCTTCAGGACTGTTTCGAGGAAATAATGCCAAGAGTTTTCGGCTGCTATTAAAAGCGGATATCGAATCGCAGAATTCTATTCAGATGGAGATCTAATGTAATGCTCATGTTACCTCATTTAGCGGACACGTGCATGGCCAAAAATTCCATTTGTTTGACACACTAACACCCCATTAGGGCGCCGATAACAATTACCGAGCTTTTTAATTAGTGTCTTGTTGTATTCCGTTTATTAATTTTCCAAACCACAGAGCATGAATTATTTAATAAACCGTAGTAAGGGTATAGGCATATTCAAATGTGATGCTAAAGGAGAATCATGGCCGAAATCCTGCGACATTTATTAAAAAGTATTATTATTATTATTATTATTATTAGCTATTATTCATTAGACCATTTTGTATCTTTTGTATTTACAATTTTGAAGAAGAAAAAATTAAGGACGTTTTCTCGTTTACGTGAATTTCATTGTAAACAAAAAAACTATTTTCACTGGTCTAACGGAATGCAGAGAAATCCAGATCATGGAAATGAAGAGCAATAAAAATGTATAAATAATGCATGTTTCTGGAGTAATGACTGTATATCAAAGATTTGTGTTGATAAGGAAGCCACTGTAAGACAGAGAAAGAAAGAAAGAAAGAAAGAAAGAAAGAAAGAAAGAAAGAAAGAAAGAAAGAAAGAAAGAAAGAAAGAAAGAAAGAAAGATAGAAAGAAAGAAAGAAAGAAAAGCTATTGGGTCCAGGTTTTGGTTAATATTTAGTTGATTTTTTTGCGCTATTGCATGTTAATTATCTTAATTATGTTTAATTATTATGTTCTATTAAGTTTTAATTATGGCATACAACTTTTAAGTCCATATTTTCGCTTTTTTTCCCCTAATATGTATTTTAAATGTAATTGTGTATATGTATCTATAACTGTGAGTAGGCTATGTGTATATCCCTGATCATTTCCAATCCTAATAAACATTAATATTGTTTCCACATTTACACATTTATGTGTAACAAAATATAAACAATCATACAGTGGCTAAATCTGTCTGCGATGTGTCTGTCTGTGCTATAGAATAAGATACACCCCAATGAAAGCCTCCACTTTGATTTTCCATCGTTTATTGAGAAGATCGCCGGGCCCGGAGCCCTGCAGCTGGATTTGGCTTACAGAATGAGAAGTTTGGATGAGAAGATGGAGAGACAGCAGACTGTTGGACAGGTGCACAGGTATGACAGAGTGATGCGCACGTGGCCGCTGTTTGTAAACATACGTGTGCACAAAATCAAATCATTACAACCTTTTTTTTTTTTTCTCAGGAACAATTAACACGACAAACAACGTTGTGTCTTTATGTGAAAACAGGCATTAAACAGTGACTTACACCATCCACAAAGGTCTACCAGTAGATACTCTATGTAGTGCTTGGTAATTATTATTTTTTTCTTTCAATGCATAGAATGTTTGCACTGCAAACCAAAGTATACAAACCAACGAAATTATATTTCAGGACAATTTTGCTTTGTAAATATAATCATCTTTATCATGCGAGTTAACTAATATCCGCAGAGGAAGAAATCTGATTTGCCAAAACAATAATAAATAGACTAATAAGTAATAAAATAAAATAAAAAAACTGGGAATTCAGTTTTGCACGGTGAGCAAGTGTCATTTGTACGTATATTTATATATATACACAAAAGCATTAGAATATATCTAACCAATCTAAATAACAGTAGATTTCAGTGCAATTTCAACAAATACGAGCGGTGGTTGCCACCTTTATTTAAAAGGGACTCTGTATACTTTTCTTTTCCTGTTCAGTTCTGTATTCATCAGAGCAGACCTTTGAAATACTCGATGTTCATCAGCAAGACTGTGAAAACGGGATCTGCTTTTAACACATTTAATAATCAAAAATATAGCAGTTCCCTGTTACGAATGAATAAGTACACAAATATGCTGAACATAAATAAATAAATACATAAATAAATAAATAGGATAGAATTAAACTATGAGGTAATCCATCAATGGCTATTTTTCGTCATTCAGAATAAACGTCATTGGGGCAACAAAAACAAATGTAGAGTTGAACCGCAGAAAAGTAGTTCGTCTGGATTACCTGTTATTTGCATACTTCACATTCACCAGTACAGTGAAAAGAAACATGAGTTGTGAAAATCAAACGGTACTAATCATGAGCACGCGCGTGAGCCAAAGCGATTTTCCTTGGTCCCCAAAAGTCAGTTTTGTTTTGATGTTTGTTTCCCTACAGAAGTATATATAGTCCATCAGTGAGCCGCGGAAAATTTCAACCTCTTCTGTTTTTGTCTTTGGTTGCAAAACCATACTCGCACCACGTTCTTTTTGAGATCCAATTTCTCAGCTATAGCCGCGATTTTCTCCGAGGACGGCCGAGGCTGGACCGCGAAATACGCCTCCAGAGATCGCTTCTCCGGGGCCGCTATGGAGGTCCGCTTGCGCTTCTTCTCGCTGCCGTTGAAAATGTCGGGTTTGCTCATTTTCTCGCGCTGGGCGCCCTCGGCCTCCTCCAGCCACGCCTGGAGGATGGGTTTGAGCGCGATCATGTTGTTATGCGACAGAGTTAGAGACTCGAAGCGACAAATGGTACTTTGGCTCAGGGAGCCCACGCCTGGGATCTTCAGGTTGGCCAGCGCGCCCCCCACGTCCGCCTGAGTCACCCCGAGTTTGATCCTCCGCTGTTTAAAGCGCTCCGCGAACGCCTCCAGCTCCCTAGGGTCCGTGTCCGAGTCGTTGATGGAGGGCAGTCCGTTGTTGAGGAGTCCCGGCGCGCCCTGGTGCGCACCGCCGTGGTGGCCCGGTAAGAGCCCGTGGTGAGTGAGCGGCGAGTTCATGTTCATAGCAGCCTGGTGGGACAGGTGGGTGAGCCCGTGCATGTGTGAGTGCGGGTGCGGGTGGGCCGACGTGGAGATCAGGCCCCCGCCGCCTCCTCCTCCGCCTCCTCCACCGGCCCCTTCGTGACCGCTGGGCATCAGCGCGAGCGACGGAGAGCTGATGTGCTCCATGAGGTCGGGCGGCTCCAGGTTCTGGTGGTGATGGTGGTGGTGGTGATGGTGGTGGTGGGCGAGTGGCACGGTGGAGGTTGACGAGCATGGCACGGTGTTCATCGTGTGGTACGTGGCGTCGGGCTTGAACGGGTGACTCTTACCCTGGGACACGGCCATGTCCACGGCCGCCAGAGCTTCGGCGCGGGCCAGGAGCGTCTCATCCAGACTGGCGAAGATGTTGCTTTGTAGCTGGAGGAGTCGGAGGGAGAGAGAGAGAGCGAGAAAAACAGAGAAACAGAAAGAAAGTGGAGATGTCAGCTGGGGAATAGTGTCAACACATAACACAGAGAGAATATTCCTTTTAAGAGGCTTCCAGTCATAAAAATTAATACAAAAAAAGGCTGAAGCCTGAGCCTTCAGTGAGCATGCCTTCAGAAAAGATCACAGGCGTGCGGATGATTGCTGTGGAATACATGAAAAAAACATTAAGGCAGAATATGCGCCTCCAGCGCTCCTCCTCGCGCGCAGAGGAGAAGAACGCAGGAGAAAAGCAGAAGTTTGGAGCTCGTTTACCTGTGGAGTCTGCAGACAGGCTCTCCTGATCGCCTCCGAGCTCGAGTGCAGAGATGTGTACTTGTGCTCAGGTAAGCTGGGATGCATGGCGAAATGCGCCTGTTTGCTGTTCATGGACATCATGTTTGCGCTAGATCCGGGTTTGATAAAGTGCACGAAAGGAGGATAAAACCCAAAGCGAGAGAGGCCAGGTCCTCCCGCCTCCTCTTCTGGCGTCGGGCGGATGCGGTAGCGCTCGGCTGCTGATGGTACAGAGAAGATGCCCGCAGTGTGTGTGTGTGCGTCTCTGTTTGGCTCTGCTGTGTGTGGATGAGGAGCGCTCTTACACCTGAGTCCCTCACATCTCGTCCGGCAGCCTCGCCTATTCTCGCGAGACGAGCGCGATTGACTCTCTTCTCCTCCTCTCCTCTCATCTCATCGCGCCTCTTCTCGTCTCATGTCCTCCTCGAACTGTAAATCGGCCTAATGACGGAGAGGGGGGCTTCCATACCTGTGGATTCCGTGCGCATGCGTGATGCCTTCACTGATTTAGAATGTTGCTTTAAACGGTAACAGTGTAACCGCTAACACTCGATATGCAAATGAGGGCTGACTGTGTAAATGTCTGAATAATAGTTTTTTTTTTTTAAATAAATGTTTAAAGCTTATTATGTAAAAATAGATCCAAACTAATCAGGCACTTTTAAGTTGGGCATACATTTTTTTTAAAATAAATAATATAAAAATGTTTATAATAAGCATTTATTTTAATGAATGAAATATAAGCAAATAGAAACATGAAATATATAGTTTAACTGCGAAATAATGTAGTTAATTTTATTTGAATTAATCGTTTGCAAAATTAAAATGCATCCATAAATTGGAACCATTGTTGATTCCGTAGCTATTCGTTTATTTATGTTTCATGAGAATTTGCAAACGAATATTTTTATTTAGCTAATGTTTATGGTTGCACCGCGTTGATTCATTAAGCAACTCTATATATCGGATAAGATAAAGGGAAAAAAGAAAAACGAATTAATTGCATAATATAAATATTATATTATGTATTTATATAACGAAAATCGTTTCAGACGTTTTATACATAAATATTCATACATTACAAATGACGTCAACAGAAATTCGCAGACATCAAAATATAATCTGTATTTATATTAGATATATATTGTATTTGAATATTGAAATTTCGCTCACGTTAACGCGTCATGGTGGCATTGCCTTGATTGATTACGCAACTTTAACTATCATGTATATTTCACTAAACTCTAATCACTGCATGAATTTTTAATCGCCCAGCGCTTTTAGTTGGAGCTAATGAAGTGTTAATTCACTAGCATTAATTAATTCTTTAAAAGACTGTGAAAGAGCTGGGTAGTAAATGGATTTGTTTAGTATTCTGGTGATGACACGTGAAATAATTCAGCACTGAACACAGAAAGACTGTGTTTGCGTGCACTATTGCTAAAATTACGACGTTTACTGTTGGTGTCATAACACTAAATCAAAGGTTTTAAAAATGTGAAAATGTAACTATTAGGCATACAAACGTTTTTTATTTAGATAACACCCAGGAACAAAAAACATTTATGAAAATATCTGGAAAATAGAAAATGACTTAATATTTTCAGACTGTATGCACGAATAGCATTTATTGATTTCACAGTTTAAATACAGATTTATTCAGAAGGCCAGGTCATTTCGTACAACCACGAAAAGCATTGAAATTTGATAGAAAAATATATGTTAAATTTCAAGAGAAAAGTGTAATGGTAACACCTAATCCCCTCAGGATCCTGAAATAGTTTTTATATCATACAGTAACATGATCCAGCGCACACTGCTGTCATCATTAGGAACAGTGAGGCAAATTTGTAATAAAAGCCCTGATGGAACAGAAATGTTGTTCTCCTGAAAAGTCATTGAAATCATGCTGGAAGTGGAAGATCATGCTGTAAAATACTTGAAATGTTTCTGCTTCTACTTTAGTTTGGAGAGTTTGGAGGGGCTGGAGATGGACAACCCTGTGGGACACTTGCGTTTGGTGGGCTGGCCGGGATTTTCCACCGTATCTCCAGCTCTGTCACTGACCTCAACATCACAATGGGTGGTCTCCTGTGTCAAAGATGTGGTTTGGTCCTCTCCTGCTGTTCCAGGATCAGCCAAGAGGTTGCTACAGAAATCCAGTTCTGGTATTTGGGTGGCATCAAAGTCTGGAGAGCGTGAGGATGAGGATGATGCCAGGGGAAGCTGAGAGACCTGACTGTTGGAGCTCTCACCCTCAGCCATCATAGAGTCCAGCTCAGAGATCTTGTCCAGGTACGCTGCATCCATACAAGCCTCACTGTTTCCCGTAGGGTCCTCGGACGGCTCCAACTTCTCTCTGTTTTCATCCAGACGGGGCAGCTCAGGTCCGCAGTCCATCCAGCCTCCACACAAGACCTCTCTGTCTGAATTCACAGCGGTCTTCTGACTGAAAGGAGCGCCTTTGTTGCCTTGGAAGGATTCTGGGCTTTGGCTGATTGAGGAAGAGCTGGCTGGGCCCTGGCAATCATCAAAACTCAGTCTTCTCAGGTAAGTGAGAGGTTTGAGACCTAACTTTCGGTCACTACACACCACAGGACTCTTCAAGCTCAGAGATCTGAGAGCCGAGGAGGGTGTAGAGGGAACCGTAACATCTTTGAGTCCATCCTTCTGTGGACTCAAGGTCCCTCCTAGAAAACACGCATCAGATGTAGTCAGTAGGTGCCCGTGGTTGTTGGGAAGCTCTGAACACTTTCGGTCCAGGTCTGTACAAACAGAAGTTTCCTCCATTTCACTCAGGCTCCTTCGCATCAGGGCAATCCTTTCAATCCCTCCGTTTTGAGTCCCTCCAGAGGCAGCGTTTGAACAAACGCCTTCTTCAGACTGAGGCTCATCCCTCTGGTTCTGGGCTTCAAGCTCTTCGATGTATTTATCGCTGCGCTCCAGAGCTCTTTTCAGCTGGGCCACGTCCCGCTCATACTGATGAATTTTAGCCTCGAGAGCTGCGACTGTATATCGGCCAAACCTCAATGTAAAACACAGACAAACCACAAATAAAATCAATTTTGAAAGGTCTGAGTTACTAATACTGGGCAAGTATCCATAAATATATAAAATGAATAATTTATTTGTTGTTGTCAATGTTTAATCTAACTCAAAATGCAAGTCAGTACACTTTACCAACATTGTATAATGAACATTGTGCTTACTTTTGAGGAGATCTGCTGTCCACTTCTGCTTTCAAGTGCATATTTTCCTGGATTAGGTCAAAATTTTGGGACCGCAGAGTTTTGTTAGCCTGAGGGAAAGAAGCATGTTTCTTTCAGAATAGTTGCTTTTTTTTTTAAGCACATAAGACAAATAACACCCTTTCCCATATTTCCAATGGTCAGTGAAATTCATCTAGAATACAGAGAAAAGCTGGGACATACATATATATATATATATGCTCTAGATGTGGACTAAGCACCAAGCCATTGCAACCATATCTCTTTACTGTAATATGATATGAATGATAAGGGTTTTTCAACAACTGATACCAATTGCTGATGTTTAGAGAGTAGCCCAAATAATGCCAAAATATGTATAAAATAGTTTGATGATAGCAAATGAGACTTCTCACATTAAAAAATAATAATAATTTGACATGTTTCCTCAGAATGTACAACAAAATATTTGAAAACAGAAAATTATTATCCACTGATAAGAGAACAACACTACAACTTCAGTTTAAATGACTAAGTGAGCACAGTCAATGCAGAATATCTCAAGACAGCTAAATTATGGGGCGATATTTTTATGTTTTTGGCCAGGGTCTAATCTTTTTTTTTTTTTTTTTTTTTTTTACAATCCCATTCATACTTCCTTCAGCTTTTCGAGGTCCTGTTTGACATTCCTGTAGAGGTCATTGGCAGCTCTCAGCTTATTGGCCGACTCCTCCAGAGCGCTCGGGTCAACAGTACTGCTTTCGCTCTGAGGAACCAAGACCGTGCTCGGTTCCAGAGCGGTCTTAAGTTGCATCTCAAGGCTCAGGTTTTTGCTTTTCAAGTCCTCGTTCTCTTTCAAGAGGGCTTCGATTTCATCCTGTAAGACAGATGATTCATAAGCTCTGGCTTTCGTTGCATAGCTAGGTATATTTTACACTGCCTGGTCAAAAAAAAAGTGGATTTAAATAGTCAAATGCTTAAGAGTCTATGATTGGATCAGTGATTAATATGTTTCTAGCATGTTAGTGTTTGGCAACAGTTCTTGAGTAGATTTTCATTTCTTAAACAAACATGTAGGAAGACACGTCATGGTCATATTCCAGGATGACAATGTCAAGATTCATCAGGCTCAAATTGTGAAAGAATGTTTGGGAGGAGCAGGAAGATTTTCACACATGAATCGGCTCATCTGAGTCCAGAGCTTAAACTCATTGAAAGTCTTTGTGGTGTTCTGGAGGAGACTTTACAGAGTGCTGGACTCTTGCATCGTCAATGCAAGATCTTGACAAAAAATGTATGCACCATTTGATGGAAATGAATGTTGTGATGTTATTTCCATCAAGAGGTGCATTGCATTGTCATTCTGGAATATGGCCATGGTGTGTCTTCATACATGGTTGTCTAAGAAATGAAAAGCTACACACTCCATCAGTTAGGGTTAGAAGAACGGTTGCCAAACACTAATATGCTAGAAACATAATATTCACTGCAACAATGAATCATAGACTCTAAAGCATTTAAATCCAAACAACAAAAATTTTTGGTTGGGCAGTGTATTAAAATGTGTTGAAGATCACATAAAATCCAATTTGGAGTCTAGAGGCTTATCAGTTTACTGCACTGATTTTGGAGGGAAACCGATTGATTGACTGGTGACCGGAATTCCACAGGATCGGCGGGTCAGTCTGACATATGTCTATTTCATGCCGGTCAAATGCACTCGGGCGCCGCATGATTAACATTGTGCAACATCAACTTCACACGTGCACACAGAACGCACATATAGGAAACCTCGTGAATTACGGCCGGGAGCAGGAGCAGCGCATGAGAGTCGCGTGTGAAGAGCGGGTTTCGGCACCGAGTCTATTCTTGCTGTGCTGCTCACGCTCAATTAAAGTGAAAGCACACTTTTGATGGACAAAATAAATATGATTTCACACAAAAAGTGCCCAATATGCACAGAATTTGCATGTCTAGTGTGTTTTAACAAGAACTGGAGAAGGTTATGTCAGAAAAGAAAATGAAGACTCAAACATTTACCCACTTAAACTTGTTTTTATTATTGAGTTTTAGTAAAAGTATATGGTGTTTTATAAAAAAAAAATGTGAAAAAAAATTTGTGTATGCTGTAAAGTGGTTAGAAAAAAATGTAATCGGAATCGGCTAAAATCGGTATCGGCAGGTCAAACTCAATGAAAAATCGGAATCGGCCAAGAAAATTGTAATCGGTGCATCTCTGTGAAACTTCAATACAGGAAAGAAATGTGTATTTATCAAACCATTTCATTGGGTCTTTGAGAAAAAATACCTCATATTCTCGCAAAAGCAGCTCCCCTCGAGTCTTTCGGAGGCGTCTCTTCACAGAAGAGCCCTCATTGGATTCACTGTCAGTTGTGGCTCCTAAACACACACACACACACACGAGAAAGAAAGAGAGATAATTAATCACACTCATCCAACCTAAAACAAACAAAGTTCTATAGTATTACATATTACATTCACATTACATTGAAAAAATAACAAGCTATGATTGTGAGGTCTCATTACCAATGATTTCTCTGCAGGGGTTTTCTGGAGTGATGGCCACTCGACAGGTGGGACATTGACTGCTCTTCTCCAGCCAAACGTTGATGCAGTTGGAGCAGAACACATGGTTGTTGCAACAAATGACCGGCTGACGCACCTTTGAGGTGTAGATCAGAGCAAACCAAAAGGTAAATGCAACATCATGACTGTTAACATTTGAGGGATAGTTCAACCTAAAATTAACTAATTCAAATTCTGTCATCACTTACTCACCCTCAAGTTGTTCCAAACCTGTATGGATTTCTTTCTTCTGCTGAACACAAAAGAAGATATTTTGAAGAGTATGGGTAACCAAACAGTTGATGGGACCCATTGACCTCCATAGTATGGAGAGAGAAAAATACTAAGGAAGTCAATGCTGCCCATTAATTAATACAGGTTTGGAACAACTTGAGGGTGAGTAAATGATGACAGAATTTTCATCTTTTGGGTGAACTATCCCTTTAACATTCCAGCTTATCTGGTGCATTTTATCTGACATCACCCTCTGTGCTTGTTTCGGGTATTCTTTGCTTCAGTGTTCAGGTGAGTGCTGGAATGGTCGTTTTTGTTCATTTGTGTTTTGGGAGAAAACTAAATCAGAAGGGACCCGTGGTGCTCTACTGTAATAAAACTATCGCTGTTTTGAGTTAGAGAAACGTTATTATCTTTACATGCACGTATTTTACACAGTATCTTCACTGAGATATGATCAAATAACTGTGTATTACATTAAAGTTGTTTTAATTTAAAGAGCGAGATGCATCAACAATCAACAAACATGAAGTTCACGCGCGCACTGCACGACTTTGTGTTCAACTCTTGCCGTATTTAAACTAAGTGCATTAAAGGTGTTACCTTTCCGAGGCAAATCTGGCAGGATATCGGCAAAGTCAATGAAAGAGTGACGTTTTGAAAACTTTGCGCCATGATTTAGTCTTCAGAGATTAGAAACATGATCCAAAACTCCCTCCAACAGAAACAAAGTAACTAGCAGCACACGCGACTACGGCAAGCGCAGAGTACTAAACTACAGCGAAACGCGTCTGCCTCCGACTAGTAGCCTACTGTACATTCTCACTGTGGTGAGTAGCCTAGTGTTAAACGATTGTGGTTATTAATGCTTTTATAAAGCAACGTTTTGTATTTATAGAATTTATGGTCTCTCCACTAATTCCTCCGTATCTAGCAGCCTATATCATATTTACTGCTAAAAATAATCTTGATGTATTCATTCAGTTACCAACAGCAACAAACAATACTGCGTTCACGAATCACGCAATGTCGTAATTACGGTAGTTTCGAGATGACAACACGTGACGTTCTACTCAGAGCTGTTCACGTCCTCTGACTGTGAATTATGCATTTCAAAAAGCTGTATTTACTAGTTCTACGCGGACGTGAACGCTTTTTACAAGTTGGAATCTCGATCTCGTAATTACGGTAATTACGAAATGGCGTGCACCTAAAATAACATATTTTTTAATGATAAAAACATTATTAGTAGATAATAATAATATGGTTGTTGTGGTTGTGCATTATTATAACCTGCACTTATTATAGACAGTCTGTGCTTAATGTTTTATTTCTGGTCTTTTATGATAACAATGTGATTATTGCTGCAGGTAGACCACCTTTGTCAGTGTAGCCTAGGGTCTAGGCAAACATAATAGTTTATGTAGTCATGTATTGGAGGATATACTTTTTTTGTATATGGCCTGAACAAATACTTGAATAAATTGTATCTTAAATCACAGCCTGATATCTGAGTGATCAGGTTGCTGTCCATCTCAAATGTGTTTTTAAGGGCATTAACATTTGGTATTTTCACAATAAGATCACTACTTGATCAAAATATACAAAAACAAAATCTATAGAGTGACCACATGTCTTAATAGCAAATAAAAGCCAATCTGTGTACATTTTTACTACTCAAAATGCTCCTCTGTCCCTCCTGGTCTGCTCTTTACGTCGGCTCTTTGTTTCAAGAGTTTTATTACAACAGTGTAAACCGTTTTATTCAATCTCATAATTCATTGGTCATCGCCAAATGATGGCTTTATTATCCCATAATGACAGACCCAGTGGCTGAGCGCTTGTGAGATAACTTCATTAGCATCGAACTGATGCAAAACAATGTTGTACATTGATTGCATCAAGCGGACTATTGGTGCTGCGACTACATTACTGTCATTTGTTGCAGGTCTGTCATGTCAACACAGCCCATGGAGACTTCACTTTGTCTAGACTATGAGTAGTCAAACTGTACGCCAGTAGGTCTGAAACTCAGATTTAGACATCTGCATGTCGAATCATTCCTGGAGAGAGAGTTTGCACACACTTGGAAGCAAAGACCAAACTGCTGAGCACGCCCTTACATAATAACATAAATTTGCCTTGTTTTCTTATTTTTACAGAACCACCTCCCCCTTTTGTCTCTCCTGTCAGTGAGATCAGCATCTCAGAAATACACACAAAAATCGCTGCCTACTCACTTCATCGTTCGTAAGTGGAACAAGAGCTGTGTCAACAAGAGATGTCCATTTCATCACAAGTCTCCAGTGAAATGATTCATCCAGAGCAGTTGGATGACACATAAGTCTGCAAAAAGGCCCATTCGGAGATGGCGTTGTTAATAGAGAGGTATGGGTTGATTTGATTTGCTGAGGACTCATTTATTATATTATACACTACTGTTCAAAAGTTTGAGGTCAGTGCATTTGTTTTGCATTTTGGAAGTATTTTATGCTCTCTAAGGTTGCATTTATTTGATCAATAATACAGTAAAAGCAGTAATATTGTAAAAAATTATTACAATTTGAAATAACTTCTTTCTATTGTAATATATTTAAAAATGTAATTCATTCCTGTGATCAAAACTGCATTTTCAGCATCATTACTCCAGTCTTCAGTGTCACATGATCTTTCAGAAATCATTCTAATATGATGATTTGCTGCTCAAGAAACTGTACTTATTATTGTCAACATTGAAAACAGATGATACATCTTTTTAGGTTGCTTTTATGATAATAAAGCTTGAAAGAACAGCATTTATTTGAGGGGGAAAAAAACATATTTTGTAACATTATACATTACTGTCACTTTTAATCAATTTAATGCATCTTTACTGAATAAAAGTGTTAATATCTGTTTAAAAAGTAATCTTACTGACCTTGAACTTTTGAACAATAGTGTATATTATGTTATATTATAATTATTCCCAAAGTTCTGATGATTTATACAACCAGGCACAGTTGCAACATGATGCGTATTGATTATGGTCAGTGTGTTTGATTCATAATGAGAGGTAGAGAAGTCTTGTGAAATTAGTTTGAAAATATTTATTTGCAATTGCACATGCAAAAATCTAGTTCAGATCATATTATTGGAACAGTTCAGATACTCTAAAGATTGTATTTTGCCCACATATGCTTCAGACAATGCTTTGTAATCTTTCCCCCATTAATTGGTGACAGTCAATTAATCACAGCCGGTTGAGAACCGCAGGATCTATTGATCTTGTCGGAGGCCTTATTTTTCATCCCTTAAATGACACAGATCGGCACATTTGCCTTGGCCGGGTAATGGAGGGTGGCGAGCCAATGACCCGTGTGTCAGGCCTACATGTGTCCCATGCTCCCCCATCATGAAATGGCATCTTTACCATTTAAACTGGAAAGGTTTAGACTGCCCTAAGAGCAAGGCGCTGGGACAGGCCTTGCTCCGCTGCTTAGCTGACCTTTCTGTTTAAAGCTTAATCACTGGCAAATGCTTACATTAATTAGCCTGCCCTCTATCCCTCTTTCTCTATCCCCCCTCCCCCCACACGCACACCAACGTGGCCATCATGCCAGTGGTTTTAGCGTCGCTGGCGAACCAGAATGAGTGTAACCTGCAGTCGCGCACATCTTGAGGACATTAAGACATTTCCCCCGCACTCCTGCAGGCTCCGTGTATTGATTAGCGTGGCCCCTGACCGCGATCGCTGCGGTGCGAAAGAGTGTGTCATGGAGATGAGGGGCCCCTGCTGTCCATGGGGTTCTTTCCTAAGCCACAGTCGAGCCGCAGCTGACGCCCCCTCCACAGCTCAGGCACCTTTCATTGCCCTTTCGCAACCCTGCCCTTTAAAAGTCGGAGCGGCATCCGGTTCTTTACGTTTTGTATCATGTATTGAAGCTCACGGCATCTGGAATTATCCATTATGTCTCAGAAACTGTGCTTAAAGCTTGCAAAGGAGGAATAAAACATCTTTGGAGACGTTCAAACCAGATGTGTTCTGGTAGGTGTTTCAACTGGAAGCAACTTGAACTGACCAATCTTAAAATATATCAGTGCCATTGTTTTGTCTTTCAAGATGCACACCAGTAATGTTTTTTTTCTAAGGCACGTTTATAAAAGCTACTTAAATGCCCTAATTAAACTAAATCCTGGCTTAACCTAAGCCCTGTCTGTGAAACCAGGCCAGAAAGAAGTATGAATAAGTATTCTGTGGGATGATTCCAGATGTTTGTTCAACCAATGACAGATGGGAAACGTGTTTGGAAACAGGCATTATTTCTGCAGTTCTGTTTGTTGGTGGCTTGACGCCAGTGTTGACAACATCTTGTGGCAATTATTTTAACGCTTTGCTGAATTGGTGACTAATTCGTATGAAGGGATACGATCTCATTCGTACATGTTTGTACGATCTGCTTACGCCCCAGTGATGGATAGCTTTAGGGGTGAACCTTCAGTCCTACTTTTTTTCAATAGTCATACATTTGTGTACGATTCACATTGTACAAATTCATACAAAATTCCCACCAAGTAACACAGTTACGTTTTCCTGTGAGATAAATGGAAATGGTGAAAGAAAAAAATCATGAGATGGAGGAAAAATTATTCGTCAATGTTTTTCGCTCTCTCTCGCAAATGTTTTGCGTTCCCCTGAGAAACTTTGCGTTCGCTCGCAAAGAGCTCAAAAGGTTTATCGGGGGAAACACAACAGATTTGTGAGAGAACGCAAAAGCATTGACTTATTTTCACCATCGTGTCGCTTAGGGGCTCTGTAAGTATTGAAGAAATCACTGACTTTACAACAAATATTGACTGTTCAATGAACGAGTTCTCTTATGATCATCAATGCGTTTCTTTGATCGAAAATACAGTAAAAAAGTTGTAACATATTTAAAAATGTAATGTGATGCAAATCTGAATTGTCAGCTTCATTACTCACACGATCCTTCAGAAATCATACTAATATTATTAATGTTGAAACCAGGTGTAGAAACTGAGATACATTTTTGTTTCAGGATTCTTTGATGAACAGAAAGTTCAAAAGAGCATATATTTCAAATAGAAAGATTTTATAACATTATAAACGTCTTACTGTCACTCGCTAAATAAAAGTAATAATTTCCTTAAATAAGAAATCTTACTGCCCTCAAACTTTTAAGCAGTAGTGTAGACTTCGAGCTCTCTTAAGATGCTTGTCCTTCCCTCAGATTCATCTGATTAGATCTTTTTTTTACACACTGACATTGATCCGCAGGGTTGCATGTCAAAAGTGGAGCTATTTTTAACTTCGACACAGTTAAAAATAAGAAACCGCGACCAAAGACATCCATACGGCGCATGCTTTCATAAACCAAAAGTTAAGCATAGACTAAACACAAGAATGCATTCTCTAATTCAAAGACTAGGCACGAAATGAATGCATGCATAAAAACACTTCTCTAATGGAGAGCGTGGGACGCCACCCCAATTGTTAGTATCAAAGTCTGTTCTCTAGCCGTTTCCCACCACCCCCTTCCTCTCACTCTCTCCAGCCTCAAATTTATTCTCCTCCGCGGGTGCAGTTTTAGTGGTGGGCCGTGCGTCGCGGTGCAGAGAGGAGCAGCGTGCGCTGGTTTTATTGCATTGCCTACAGGCTGGTTGAGCCACACGACTCGCTCGTGCCCCCCCCCCCCCTCCTCCTCCTCCTCCACACCACAGATGAGGCTCCGCTCAGCCCCGACAGTCCTGGGCTCCGCTACACCCCTCTTCCTCCATCCGTACCTCTCTCAAGGGGCCCCTGGGAGCCGAGGGTGGATTATTATGGAAATACTATCATCCACTGGCCCTCTGAAGCACAGCTGGGCAGGGCCATCATTACATGCACTGTGGCAATCTGTTCTGGGAAGGGCAAACGCAAACGTCGCGGTACAGATGAGAGTGGCATGCATAGATCACAGAAAATGTGATTAAAATGTGTGCGGGTGAAGAATGCAAAAAACATCATGTGGGCATCTTATATCAAGTGCCTTCAAAATGACCTCCATAAATTTTGTACTTTTTGCCTCCGGTTTTATTAGGGCGTGTAACTTACGTGTAAATAAGACTATAAATACATTTTCATCTCAGGTATTTTATGTCCACCTGCATTACAGCCGGTTTCTTCGCATCACAGGCCTAATGCTGTTGTGTTACAGCGCTGATATCAGCGTAATCTGTGCGGCAAACGTCGCCGGTTTTGTTCCTGTCGAGGAACGGATGGCGTGTCCGTGTATCAATCATAGTCACCGGTCTGAGCACTGACCAGCCTCTGAGTGATTACGTTTAGTTCCTTACGAGATATTTCTGCTGCGCTTGTTATCAGATTAACCCTCCCACTGAGGCTTATCATTCACTGCCCAATAAACGGGGTCAGTCACATCCATCAAATTACTGTACTCGCGCTTTCTGCCTCAATCTCCTTTACTTGCTCAAGTAGATGTAAACAAAACAGTAACATAATCATCACTGGTTCAACCTGAGTTATAAAATCCTCATTTCATTTATTTGCAGCACATATACTGGCATAGATTTTTGAGAAAAAGTCGATAAAAGAGCATAACATATTCTCATGCTTAAAACAGAGGTGGTCGGCTCGTGGAATTTGTCACAATGACCCATTAAAAATGCATAGAACCTCATTAACTTCTGCAGAGACAGAAAGCTCTGTCTTATAATCTTTCTTTTTATATCACTTCTTTTTATATATTTGTGCAATATTGGATTCAAGGCGACAGCTTTATGACTCCAGCATGTGATCTTTTGAATTCAGCGTGTGAAAAAAAGAGATTTTTGAGAATATGCAAATAGACGTTGAGATAAAATATTTGAAATTTACATAAAAAAAAAAAACATTTATTTTACATTGCTTAATGCTTTTATTTTAGTAATTATAATTATTTGCAGTATGCAGTTTTTTAATTAATTAAGTTAATTTGTTTTACCGCAGGGCTGTTTAAATGAACTAGGCAAAAAAAGTGATTAACATTGATGAAAAAATAAAAATGGTTAGTCACATCACTAACCATTAGACACTGAATATACATTTTCCAATATAAACTGTAAAATAAAATCTTGGTGTAAATTAACATGAGCATAACTGACATGCACCAACCTCCAAAATGAAAAAGTGCTCATTTTTAAAGTCACTTCTAATTGTGGCCTCACGGCATGTGCGTAGACATGCAAAACACGCGTCTTGTAATCAAACACACTCTGAGCATAAGGGCTTATTAATTATTAGTGCCCACTTGACTTCATATTGTGCTGCTGGTGGCCTGGTCAAAGATTATAATTACCACTTTGCTGTTTGTATCGTATTCATCTCCTCTTGCCTATAGTACTGTATTACTCTCTGCATCTCCCCTTCTCTCTCTCTTTCACTCTCTCTCTTTCTCTCTCTCTCTCCCGTACACAAGACCAAAAGTGCAGGCACATCATTTATTGATAAGACAAAAAGAATGTAATGAAATTATCAATGTTCTTGAATTAATTATGAACATGATTAAGAAAGCTAAAATCTCAGGAGCCGGGATCTCATTACCCATTCAGTCTCAGGGATTGCTTTCATTCAGGGAGAGGCAAAAGAAGCCGTCCACCCGGCCCGGCTCGAGCAGTCGCATGGAGCTCCTCTTCACCCGGCTTCTCTGTCCCTGATTTACTCCCTCCCGCTCGCTGCGCCGCTCCGTCCTGCCGGAGCCAAATGAGATCCGCGACCGCTGGCACGCAGAGAGGTCCTGACCTTCCCCTCTAGATACCAGCTCCTCACTGGAGGTAAGAAACACAAGCTGGTTTTACTGGACAGCAGCCGCCCGGCTCGTGGTTTAGCAGTCCTGGGAGGAACAGTCTGTTTATACTGGATGGTGTTCTTCTAATTGTGGATATAATTACTTATAATCTACTTTTCTGTTATTTCAAGTTTGTTCAGTGAAGCTGTCTTGTGTTTGTATGGAGGGTAGCCTATGTGTGTTTCTTTAAAGTCTGAGGACACACATACAATGTGAAGTGGAGTTTTTAAAATTCATTGAAATATAAGTTTGGAATTTGCATATTGACTTTTAATAAAGGAACAGTAACATTTAAGGCCAAAGAATCTAAGAGGCCATTCGTGCAAACTGTCATTAAACATGAGTGCTTTGACTGGAATAATTTCTGATATATTTATTGAGAGTCATTTCTGACAAATTAATAAATCAAATTGGCATTTTATATATTTATTATTATTGCTCTGCAAAATTAAAATTGGCATGCTTTATGAGTAAAGTCCATTTTTGTTCAAACAGACTTCTGCATAAAGGAAAATTATACAAATATCTCAATGTTTAGTGTGGTCCGATAAAGCATTCAATCCTTATTAAAATAATGACAGTTGTGTATTAAAAGTTTTCCAATTTTCTTCGGGTGTCTGTCGCGTCAATCATTCAGGATCTTTGCATTATTATCGCGCCTTCGCTGAGTATTTGTTTTTTTACCTGCTTGTTTGGTGTGAATTAGAATGAGTCACTCTTGTGGAGACGAGTGTGAGAATGACAATTGGTAGTTTTTTGTTTTTTTTCGTTTCTTTGGTCACATGGGGAAATGTGCGCCAGTATATGGGCGTCCCCAAAGGAATGGAGCTGGGGTTTCAGAGTCCCATCGCTCCCAATGTCTCTGTCTTTCTCCCTTCCTGTCTATCTTTCTCATATTCCTGTTGTCTTGCCTCTTTTTTCTTTCTCTCAATCTCTTGTGTCTTCCCATCATCAGGCTCCAACACACACACACACACACACACACATTTACTGCACTACTGCATTGTAAAGCCGCCCATAAGGGAGCGGTGTGCAGTTGGCGGAGAACTTGTCGCATTGTGATGATACCTTCTCAACTATTTTGAGGCCCTGCAGTAAGTAAACATGTATCCTGATGTCTCTAATATGACCTAAACAGCTAAGAACACACCAAACTGTCATTATTCTTCTAGATAAGAAGCTTTATATGTATGATATTCGTGTTTTGCGCGGTCTCCGCGGGTAAGAAAGCCTGTGGAGGATAATGAGAGCTCTCTGGCCTGAGGATTGATCCGTGTATTGGATCTCACATAAGACTGCTGTTACTGGATATTACCCAGCGCTATCGGCCAGCCGTGATGGCCTCGTGATAAGAAGTGCTTACCAAAGGGGAAGCTCCTACAGGGCAGATACGGTTTCTCAGCCGCCCTCAGGGGACCGTCAGCCTCATACTGCTGAGCTCAGGAACTTTTTACCTCATCAAGTAAATTCAGACCCTTATCAAGTTACCAAGCAGGCCTCTTCCAGTCGAACAAATATTTCTGCCCATTGTCACTGTCAGTGCCGAAAGAGCTGGAGCGGTCACATTACCGGGCAGCTGCTTTTCATTGATAACCTGGGAAATTTGGGAGGTGATGGATTTGTTTGGGTAATTAGAAGCTGGAAAAGTAGTGGACGTGCTAAACTTTATCTCTTTAGCCGTCTTAACAGTCTCTTTCTCTGGGAGTCGTTACTTTTAAGATTCAAATTCATGTGGGACGAGAATTCCCAAACAAATTATTCAGAATTTACAGTCTGGATTGAATTTGTTGAAGTGTTTACGTCCTTTAAAGATAATGGCATTGTTGACAATGCAATCTACGTCCTGTAGCGCAGTTTAGTGTGTTCTGGACCTCTAAAAGATGCTAAGCTCTCAGATAATGAAGTGGTCGGCACGTAATGTGCCATCTCGACAGTTTCATCGGGAGTTGTTCAGCCCTTCGTCGCAGCGTTTAGGGCCCAACAGAGAGGCGATGTAGCACTCGCGGCGGAGTTTGCTTCTACCGCTGCGGCAGAATGAGCCAGGTGGCATCTGGTACCCGTTGCCTGCCAGCGGAGGAGGGCCCAGATGGCGCGTTAAGCAGGCTAATTATTTCGACACAAAACTCTGATAACGCAGCCCGCCAGGGTCCAGTTTCCCTCTTTTGAATCTTACTCACCGGGCTTTGTCTCGGAACCGCCCTCGCTCTCTTCCAGTGAATGTGTCCTTGCGGGGTTGAGTAACTGGATCCCACAAACTGGTGGTAAATTGTGAGCGATCCCATGCAGTGGGAGGTGACAGCTGTAATGTTAGTCCTGAGAGGTGTCGTGGTATAAAACGACACGCTGGTTTTAGTCAATTACATAACTACATGGATGGAGAAAAGGACAAAATCCTCAAATCTGTTGTACTACCACCTGCTTTTACCTGAAATGTAGTCAAACTGTGCTTAGACATATCTTTAGGAAGGGTTGAACTGTATGAGCCGTGGCCTAACACTGCGACTCTTAGGTAATGACCTCAAAAACAGGTTGTTGTTCTCATAGGATCACTGACTTCAGGGAAGAGCCATGGTAAATGCAAATTATAAAATGCAACTAAACATACACTAACGTTCAAATGTTTTTTTATAGGAATATTCTCGATCAAAAGTGACTTTAAAGACTTTTATAACATTAAAAATTATTTCAATTTTTTTCTTAAATGCAGTTCAACAAAGAATCCTGTAAAAAAAGGATCAGTTTCACACAGATGTGAAGCAATATAAATATTTTGTAACATTATAAATGTATGTACTATCACATTTAATCACTTGAATCAGTCTTTGCTAAATAAATCTTCTTTTTTAATCACTTACCCCAAACTTTTGAACGGTAGTGTATCACAATTTTCACAAAAATATGAAGCAGCACAACTGTTTTCAACATTGATGATAATAATAATAAATGTTTCGAGAGTAGCAAAAAAAAAAAGCATATTAAAATGATTTCTGAAGGATCATGTGACACTGAAGACTGGAGTAATGATGCTGAAAAGTCAGCTTTGATCACAGGAATAAATTACATTTTAAAATATTTTAAAATACAAGATAGTTATTTTAAATTGTTACATTTTTTATGTATTTTTGATCAAATAAATGCAGCCTTGTTGAACTTAAGAGACTTTGTTCATAAACATTATAAAATCTTTTCTCAAATCTCAGACCCTTTTGAACGGTATTGTATAATCATAGTTATGGAAAAATAAAAATAAAATAGGCTTCAACTTTTAAAATGGTGGGTGAAAATGCTTCCTTTGTCTTTTGTTGTTTGCATAAAAGATTGTGTGTCCAATTAGACACTAGCCAAATTGGGCAGATATTATGTATTGGATTATTTGCAGAAAAAATATACTATTTGTGCCTCCAGTGTTTTGTACTGTGAATAACTGGCTGTCAATAACATGAAAAAACTGAAATTTTCTGTTTTATCTACATTAAAATGGGCAGTACATGTTATTTGACCTACAGCTCATTGTAATAAAAATATTGTTCAATATTGTTAGATGTTCGATTTTTAAGGATACATTTGCTTACCGGTACTTTTTGTACTATATAAATAATTTTCCGATAATCTAAACAGCAATAAAAGTAGGAAAAAGGCCCCAAAATTTTATTGATGGGTAATATAACACAAAACGCTTGCCACACAATATTTCAGAGCTCAGCACTGTGGGCAAATAAAAGCGTAGTTTTGGCGGTGAATGGTCACCATTTCCCCATCCATTGACCGGGCCGTTACTGTCCAGCGATAGGGCCACTGAGTAATGGGTCAATAAAGGCCAAGTCAGTGCGGAGCACCTGCTATCAGAGCACCGCAATAATGCCGCAATACCTCTCGCTTTCCCTTAAGAGACCGCGGACCTCGTCATGCAGTCCAATCCAAAGTCCTTCTCATAATAAGGGTCACTTACTAAGTCAACATTAAAAGCCTATTCCATTAGGAGTCCAAAATTACACCGGACTTTAATGTCTTCAAACACCAGCAGTTAAGAGCGAAACAGCTCATGTACATTAGCAACACATGTTGAAATAGTCATGAGTTTATTATCGAATCACATGTTTGGCAACACAAATGTTTTTATTCATGGCATACATCTGTTTCCAAGTCATGCTTTCCACATGCCTTATGATGGCTCTTTTGGGAACTGCAGATTGTAGAAAAACAATATTTACTGCGCGGTGAATTTCCACCTTTGAGTTAAACCCTTCATTGATTGTGCATTGGGAGGCTAACACACACACACACACACACCCTCTCTCTCTCTTCTGGTGGACAGAAACACCTCCACCTCAATAAAGACAAGGTGCAGGCCTCCGACTGATAACCTGCTGACTCCTACATCACAGGTTTCCCCTCTGAAATTGAGTCCTACATCATGATCAATTGGTTGATGTCATGGATGAGTAATGCTACTTTACACACGTTATCCCACACACACATACACTTTAATTAACACACTTTCACTCAAACTGACCATTTTCCTGGGCTTAAGCAGAGGAGATGCAGTCCATTACGTAGAGTACACATATTTTGGTTCCGGTACAGTCTTAAATTAAAATAATTTTTGTGAATTGTTTGCTCCAACCTACAATTCTAGCATCATATTGATAACCTAATGAACATAATGGAAACCTATATAATAGCAAGTTAATGCAAATGAGATGTGCTTATAGAGAAAAATGTCAAATTATTTTGTTAAAAAAACAAATCTGAATACTGCTGCTACTGAACAATTTTAATGTTAATTTCATCAATGATTTGGAGTGTCCATTGATTGAGAGAGACATAGCGATTTATAATATCAATTTGCAAAGAGATTTATAAAAAAATATAGAGATTTTTCTGGTATTTCTAGAATTTCATTTATAGGTTGCAAAAAATCTTTTTAGTTAAAGTCAACATGAAATAGAAACGAACACGTCACAATATTCTTCATTTAAATAATTCCCACCCAAGACATATGCAAATAAAGGGGCGGGGCCTGGTTGAGTTAGTTAGTGGTGTATTGAAACTCGTGGTTATGGTAAGGGGCGGGACTTTTCCCAAACACACTTGAAGCGGTTGACCAATTACAACACACTGGTCCAGCCGACCAATCAGAGCACATTGTGCGTTTGAGAAGGAGGGGCTTCATAGAGAAGGAACTAAACAGAGCGTTACTGACAGACTGGGGAAAGAGGTGCTGCAATAATGTCAAATATGGGGAAAATAATGTGTTTTTTGAACAAATCAAGCATGAAAACATAATTTAGTAGACCCCAAAAACTAAATCAAGACTGAAAAAGGGCATAATAGGGTTTCGGAAACTTTCCTTTTCAGCAGACTCTCTGTACCACACAGGAAAACACTTTTTAAACCACTAATGTTAGAAGTTTGCGGTCTAATTAAATACAAAGTAATAAATCAAAGAGCACAATAAAGAAAAGAGTCTGTCATAATAAAGAGTTTTCTGAATAATAGCCATTTCAGTGTTCTTCAGAGACATTTGTGCTGCACAGTATTTGAGACGACTGCATTATAAAACACTATGATCTCTGAATTTGTGACACCCTCTGTGTGAAAGTTAATCATTTTCAGAGTGTGTCATTGATCAGTATTACATCTGGAGACTGGCCTTCTGCCTTTTCCCCAGGAGTCCTGATTCCCTGTGAATTAGCAGCAATAAAGCTATAAAACTGTTCATTTATAACTCCACATCCCTCCGCCTCTCTCTTCCCTCTCTCTTCCCCCTCCTTCACTCCCTAAAGTGTCTCCCATCTGCTTTTGGGACTGTCGCTTGCCGTCTTACAGCAGGAGTGAGATAAGCACAACATTTTCCTGTCGATATGTTTCTATTAGCCTCCGACGCTCCATCCATCAGGAACGTCTTCTGTTTTTTTATCCAGTGCTGAAGTTACCAGACTTACAGCCTAATTTGACTGTATAGGGAAGAAAAAAGAGAGATGTGATGTGTCGAATGTCTGATAGTACTCAGGACAACTTTTGCTGAACTTATTTTACTTGAGTAAAAGTACAGATACCCTAATATATATGACTCTAGGAAAAGTATAAGTACTCATTTTCAATATTACTTGAGTAAAAGTACAAAAAGTTATTGTTTTTTAATGTACCTAAGTACTAAAAGTAAAAAGGATTGATTGATAAAACATGTTTATAATTTATTCTATCCAATAATAGTCATTAGACAGCAATAATAAGAAATATTAGTGCAAATGCATTGATGTACAAATAAGCAAACTTTTCATTTTATTACCAAAACTTATTAAACATTATACTTATTATTATACTCATTGAACATTTTGCATAAGATTTAGTTCTCAACTGACTTAAATATGATGAGTAAATTATCATTTACTAAATTAGTAACGTACATTTCACGCCACTCAAGCTCCTACAATATCGCAGTTCATTTTGAGCGAATCACTGAATCAGTTGTTGACTCCAGAACAGCTGCAATCGAATCAATCCGATTCGGGAATGAATCATTCAGTGCAATTTGTGAACCAGTTCAACAGGTTCGTTGGGAAGAATCGGCTCATCCATGAATTGGACATCGCTATCGTTGGGGTATCAGGCGGTGATTTCTTCAGAAATAATGAGGAATTAAATGTTATTATGAAATGAAGTGCTTTGGAATGCAGTAAAGTAACATTTTCCCCCAATAAAAATACTCTGATCAAGTGTGCTCAAAATTGTTCTTAAGTACAGTAACAAAGTAAAAATATCGAAGTCAACATAGCCATTGCTAATTTTTTCAGTGTTTTTTCACATCAGTTTATTCTTGTGGTATCAGGTTTTTTTTTTTAACGTCTCTTAACAGCACCTAAAAACCGTGGCCCGCGAACCACTTTTTTTTTAATGTTGCACTGTAAGACACCTTTTTATGTCTAAGTTCTTCACTTTTTACCTTTTAACAAGTACTTCAGCCATCAAAGTAGGCATAATTTGAAGGACAAATGGACTTGTAACAGGGTGGATTTTCAACAAGCCATTAGTGTCAAGTATCTTCACTCGTAATCCACTTTAAGAGCATTAAGACAGAAGCACAAATCCCACTGAAGAGGACTAAATCAAACATGCTCTATTGATATTGCCAAAGGTCATGACCTGGAAATGATGTCCCCTTTTGGTCTCTAACCTTTACGCGTGGTTGGGCTATAATGACGTTGCAGAATAGCAGTGAATATTGAGATGTAAGTGACAGTTAGTGTTAATGTCTCATTTAGACACAATAGACGACACAAGTCACGGTGAGATTGCTTATTGATTGCTGGTTAACCATTTGGATCATGGAATCTGTCTATTTGAACGGACTGTTTTTGTCTCTTTTTTAAAGCTCATGAGATTCTGTCATCTTTTACTTGTTCTAAATCTGTATTATTTATTTTTTGTGTGGAATATGAAATAAGATATTTTGAAGAACTGTCCTTTTGTCCAAACAACATCGGATCCCACTGAAATTCATTGTGTACAAGATAAAATATAAAAATGTATGAAGAGCCAAACCCTCAACTCTGGGGCAACTGAAGTGACGGCAGTCAGGTGACAGCAGCATGCAGTTATCTGCATTTGTGTGTGTGTGTGTGTGTTTTGCCACTGTTTTTCACACAGGAAGATGAAAGATTGATTCGAGACAGATCTCTCCTCCACCTGCGGTTCACCTCAGATCGTCTTTTAGCATTGAGATGAGAGAGTCGTTTTAAAGCGCAGACTCTTTAAGCGATGGCCTACTTCCCGTAACGGGCCTCAGTTTGAAACAAAAGCACTACAGGAACTACATCTGAAGCTATTGATTCAGTAATGTCATAAGAGAGAGGGGAACGCAAAGCATGAATGGGCTGTTAAACAGCAAAACCACAGACAGCCGAGTTACTCACACTGCGCTCAGGGCTAAATATGAAAGATTCATTTTGGAGTTTTCTCACTTGTGAATGCTGTACATTTCTGCCTGCTACGCTGATAAATGCAAATCCCACAATGCCAGCAGATGTACACATACACACACACACACACGCACGCACAGATACCTGTATTGTGAAGATATGAGCATATGGCTGTGAACGACATGTGGGTTTCCTGGGAACAGTTTTCCAGATGCTTCCAGAGGAAGAATGCAGACAAAAACATGTCACATCTCTCTCTCTCTCTCTCTCTCTCTCTCTCTCTCTCTCTCTCTCTCTCTCTCTCTCTCTCTCTCTCTCTTTCTCTCTGGCAGGTGTCTTGTACACACTGACTGTTAAGTACTTGATAATCACAATACCTGTGAGCATTAAGCAGAGCAGTGAGGACCCAGATCTCTATCTCTATCTATCTATCTATCTATCTATCTATCTATCTATCTATCTATCTATCTATCTATCTATCTATCTATCTATCTATCTATTTATCGTTCTTTCTGTCCCTCTGTCTGACCATCCATCCATCCATCCATAGTTCTGTCTCTCTATCTATCTATCTATCTAGTTGAATTTATTATAATTTTCCATTCATTTTCATTCTACTTCCTTGCAGTCAAATTTGAATTGCAATTCTGCATCTTCTTTAATTAAAATTCAGGAATTGAAATTGAATTGAAATGTATTGAATTCTAAACGTATTCATATCTAAATGGTGCCCAACCCTGGTTGCAGGACGAGTTACTAATGTTTAGTATGAACAAAATTAATAGTGATGCTCTATAGCGGAAATCATTTTTACATTCAAATCCATAGGTGTCATCTAGTGTGTGACGTGTGAACTAAGGTGAAGCTAGTGAGTGAAATGTGTTTTGTGTCACAGCTCTTCTTTTATGTACGGCTGAAACGCTGTACTGATCAGTTGTCCAGGACCGGAACTATATATCTGATTTATAATTTCTGATAAGAACTCCCTCCCAGCCTTTACCGTTATATTCAGCCCTCATTATATCATATTTACCCCAAACCCCCCGCAGCCGCGATGTAATCCGCAGATAATCACCCCAGCAGCAGTTTTTCTTCCTGCCTTTTTTGTTGCAATCGCTTCTTTTTCTTCAGCGTTTTTTTCCTGCTGTTACTGGTTTCTCAATTCTCCACAGGAAATCCAGTCTTCTAACAGGTCATTTAAATGCTGTCTCTCTTTCACATTATTGATCGGGCGGCCGGCACGGACGAAGGCAGGGTCCTTGAGATGTGTATCTGTCTGGTAAGGGCAGTTGTGTCTACCATGAGCTGAGACACGGCTCTGACCTTGTGCTGATGTGCTAATACTGCCAGAGGAAGAGTCTTTACGAAATTTTTCTTGTTTTTCAAAGTGTCTCAACAAGCCTGTGTTTATTTGAGCGAAAATAGAGTAAAAACAGTAGCATTGCGAAATATCTCTTTATTCACAATCTTAATAACTTTGCAAAGGTTAAGACTTTTTTAAACACAAAATAGGATTAAAATAACGTTGAGTGCTATTGTTTGCTTGACACAAAACACTAGTTAACAAACCTAATTTTGCCGAATCTGTTTTTTTTTTTTAAACAAATCAGAGTTAATGATTCATGACTGTGGCTGAATTCAATTTCAATTCCTGAATTGAAAAAATCGGTTACACTTTATTTTGATGGTCCCAGTTAGACATTCTGTTGACTATATAATGTTGCACTTACATGTCAACTAACTCATTAGAGTATTAGTTGAGTATTAGTAAACTGTTAGAGGAAGGGTTAAGGTTAAGATGAAATTGACTTGTAGTTGCAAAGTTACTTATAGTCAGTAGAATTTCTGTTGTGGAGCATTAAAATAAAGTGTTAGTAGATATTAAGTCTACTAGTTGACATGTGCATGACTTGTAGTGAACAGAATGTCTGTTGTTGGGGAGCATCAAAATCAAGTGTTATTACTTTTGGTAAAATCAAATAATCAAGAAAAAGATGACAATGGCCAATAATACTTACACATTGTAAATGGATGGTCAGATCAAGCACACTACATGGGTACAGTATTCCTCACTGCTGTAAACTGCACATTTTGGCAAATGTAGTTTTCTACAGTATGCATATTTCAAATATATCCTTTGCAAATACATACTATTTGACAGTACTAAAAAAGTAGTATGAAGCCAGCAGTATATGAGCACGCATTAAGATGTTCACTCGCATTCCATTCGGAACATTTTCAAACATTCTTTGAATATCCCACATGTACAACAATCTCCCATCAGCAGTGTCTTCATCATTCGTATGATTAATATAATAACTCACACATGCTTGTTTTTCATCTCCGAGGCCTTCATTTCCCGGCCCACTGTTCCTTTCTGTTTTCTTTTTCAAATGCTCATGCTATGAAGCACATTCATTAATAACCAGCCTTTGTTCTGAGATTTCCATTATCGCTGCAGAAATCTATCACTCTGCATTTCCATCTCTTAACATGCCAGTTTTAATGAGCGACTGGGACTCCAGAGCGATTCATTCAGATATTAAACTAATGGAACGGACTCTGCCCAGTATTTTACTGGGAGAATTGGGAAAATGTGTCCTTTTCCTTTATTTCTAACATTGATTCATAAGATATACCCTAGAGTGGGTTAATCCTGAAGCCTCTCTTGCAATATCCACTAGAGATATGAGTTTGTCCTGTCTGTGAGCAGCGCAGCTTCTCTGGCCTCCAGGCAACCCGTGGTTCGTGGATGAGACTCCATTGAGCATGGCTCGCTTGCAAAAGGCTGAAAATGAAGGCCTTGGTGTAGAAAGGAAATGGCTCTAGCCCACTGACTACAAATACACAGGGTTATATTAACCCTGGAAAGGGGCAGTTAATGTTACACTATGCTGCAGTAGTGTGTTTTCAGTGGCCTCTATGAGAGTTTGGTCAATGCTTCCCAAACAGGGGTGTGTGCATGTAGCCCTTGCTATAATAATACACAAATTGTTCGATTAAAATATAATTCAGTGGTCAAATATAATGGTCATGCATATTTTTCAGTGACTCTTTCTGCATTGTTAGTCATTTGAATTATTTGATTTGTTTAAAAATGCTGCTTCATTCAGGATTTGTCATGAGTGATTCAGTGAATCATTCACTCAGCAGATTTGTTCAAAAACACTGATTCATTCAGGAACGAAACACCTTGGTGTTGTGCTGTTGCTTCGTTTGGATCGGTTTTCGTTGGCGGCACGAAAACAGACAAAGTAACTGGCAACATTGTGTTTAAAATGCAAGTTATGGAATATTTACTTGTTTATTAAACTGGTTCTTTATTGGTCACATGTGATGTACTGTAGTGAAATTTATATTTTTTTCTTAGTTCCCTGTCCCACAGAGCAAAAGCATACAGACCTAACAAGTACATCTATATGAGAATGACATAATAGAGTTATCTATTACATAATAGAGAATTATTAGAATATATAAAATCACACAATCATCCTGCCGTCTGATTACTCCAGTTCTAACATGAGGTTTTCTAGCAACCGGAGACCCTGATGCTGTTGTGTAAGAAAGCACAAAACAAGGTTTTTGAGGCACTCAAAAATATTTCTATGCTTATTTACTTAATAGCTAAATTCCTAAATGTCCACTTATGCAAAATTAGGACATTGCAAAATCATTGTAATGCAGCCAAAGATAAATTATGAATTTTGTATGATGCAAAAAATCATGCATGAACAACCCATCAGTATTTTACACAACTCTCTGTTGAATTTGTGGCCTAATCACCAATATATATAAAGACACGACGTCTTTACATTTGAACAATGACTCTAAAAGTCTGTGAATCGCTGGATGGCATGCACACTGTTGTAAAGGTTGGCTTTTATTGTTGCAGTGTAGATGTAAGCACCACGGTTTGTTAGCCAATCAAATTTGTATCAGTATTGGATTCCAATGGTTCTTCAGTAAAGCAGTTCAGTGATAATGTGTACACGGTTATGCTTATCGACTTAACAAATAGTATTATCAGAGGAAGACCGACTGGAATTGCTCCCCTGTGCATAGAGAATACACACTGAAGAAAGACTATCTGCTCGCATGATAAGACTCTTTTCTTTCTGATGATGTGAACATCATTACTGTGGGTGATATGCAGACTTTAAGTCTATATTCAGCAGACAAATATTATGGTTAGTGCAATTATGATTTGGTTTTATAGAGGCATTGTGTGGGAACAGATTCCACCATCCCTAATATTAAATTAGTATAAAGAAATTTCAGAAAAATGCTTGTTGCGGAGTTAATATCATTAACAAAAACTAAAATATAAAAAACACTTACGCGTTACACTGTCAAAAATGATATGATCAATAAGTCAGCATACAGTATGATTTTTCCAACGCTATCTCACGACCAATTCGTACTAATTTGTACGAGTGATTAAAAGGTGGCTAATTCGTACGATTTGTACGAGTGATTAAAAGGTGGCTAATTCGTACGATTTGTACGAGTGATTAAAAGGTGGCTAATTCGTACGATTTGTCTAAACCCACGTGATGGGTAGGTTTAGGGGCGGGGTCAGGGGTAGGTCATTCGCATGAATTCATACGATTTTGGCAAATCGTGAAATATGTACAATTTAGCAAAAAACTTACATATTCGTACGAGTGAGGTCGTATGAATTGGTACGAATTAGCCACCTCGTAAAATTCGTACGAATTGCCGTGAGATCGGGTTGGATTTTACATTTACTTAAATAATTTAAAATAAGTTAAGCAATTTTCAACTTTAAGGTATACTTTATACAAGATTCAACAAATTTTATCGTGTTTTTATTGTCAATTTAATATAATTAATGTAATATAATTTAAGTTGAAATGACTTATACAGTCAAGTTGATTGTACTTAAAATTAAAGGCAGCAATTATTTGTACAGTGCACTTAAAATAAAATATTAACATAAACGTATATTATTTCAGGTTACAAAGGCAATATTTTTTTATTTTCCTTTAGTTGAACTTGAACTAAAACTAAATAAACTAAAAAAATATATAAAAAAATACTAAAACTATATAGACATTTAAAATAAATTACAAAACCTTTAACGCTTTAAAATTAAAGCGGTAACAGAAAATATAAAAAGTAAAATCTAAACTGAAATATTAACAAAATATCAATGGTTCTAAAAAACTCTGTCTTGTCAGTATCATCTGGTCTGTTGCTATAGGCCACATACTGCTATTTTATTAATTGTTGTACTTTCTAGCACTCAAACAACATCCTGGCCGAAACTGTCTGTTGACACGTTTAGTCGTGAAATATTTATTTTGAGTCTTTTTGCCCGTCGTTCTCTCTCTTGATAAGTGCTCCAGCTAATTCAATCCAGACGGAGAGCTGTCGCTGCACATCATGATGGACGTCTCAGTAACAACCTGGACCCACATGTGCCATTATAATACAGGACTCTGGCCTTGCACTGTCAGAGAAATATTTATGGAAAAAACATATCCTATATATAGCATGAATGCATTTGTCCTGTAATGTGACAAAAAAATGTCCTTAAAGGGGAAATAAAAGAATCCATCACTTATGGTCTTTCCCATCCACAGAAAAACAAAAGCACCCTTTCCCACTGTGTCCAGCATTTGGCGCTGTATCTAGATCACTCGTGACATTCCAGCACTGATCTTATAGCGGTCTATTAATCTAGAGCATTACGGTCCTCCAGTCCCTCTGCAAACAGCCAAGCGGCCCAGAGAGGCTCGTTCAGCCTCTCATCTGATTACACCGCTGTGTGGAGCCGTGGCCCGGGGCCAGGAGCGGTGCGGGGCCCGTGTGACGCCTCACACCTTCCCAGTGTGCCGTAATTATGCCGTGCGGTGTCGAGCAGGTGCCGGCAGATGTGCAGTACTAGCAGCCCTGAAGCAACCTGATCCAGACCTGTGAAATTTGATAGCGTTTAGATCAGGCAAATGGGTATCACGTTAAATTAATCGAGCAGATAATATGACATATGGAATTCCAAGAGCTTGTTTTGAATTTCAGGAATGAACTGATAATGTTAGATGGAAATGTTTCGTTCTTAAAGGGGTGGTTGTGTATGATTTCAATTTTCTAACTTTAGTTAGTGTGTAATGTTGCTGTTTGAACATAAACAACATCTGCAAAGTTACAACGCTCAAAGTTCAAAGCAAAGGGAGAAATTTGCTTTTAAAGAAATAGTTTTTTAAGGACTACAACAAACGGCTGGTAGGGACTACACCACATTCATCCCGGGTTAGTGACATTACCAACCCTAGAATTTACATAAACCCCGCCCCCTGAACACTATATATATATTGTCATGACAGAATATGCTAATCAATGACTAGAAGATACACATCAGCAACATAAATTCATCAACTAACCATTCAGAAATGTCCTGTTGCTTCTACATGTTGTCACTTCTTCTCGAAGTCTCTCCATCTTTGTCTGACTCCGTTTGAACATAAAAGGCTAAACGTTTTTGAACTTTCCAGTGCATGTCTGTGTGTGAGGTAAAAGGACACAAGCTGTTGAAGCTCCGCCCCCTGTGCCGGGAGCAGCAGCTCATTTGCATTTAAAGGGACAGACAGAAAAACAGTGTGTTTTTGCTCACCCTCAAAAAGTTACAACTTTAACATGCTATATAAAAATATCTGTGGAGTATTTTGAACTAAAACCTCAAATACACACTCTGGGAACATCAGAGACTTATTTTACATCTTGTGAAAAGGGCATTATACCCCCCCCCCTTTAAAGAGTTCACCCAAAAATGAAAATGATGTAATTATTTACTCCTCAAGCTTAAATTCAATCTGTTCTTCATTTTAAAGTTATCGGGTTTTTAAAGAAAATTCATATGGATTAGTTTTACGATCTCTTTTTGAACTTTTTGAAGCTTCAAAGTTGTAGTTGCTTAGCTGTCAATGGAGGGACATCAAAAAGATCTTCATTTGTGTTATGTGAGGGTGAGTATTCAATGACAGAATCTTTATTTTTGGGTGAACTAACCCTTTAAGAATGAATTTCCTGAAACATCTGGAATTCTGGTATTACTTTGCTTGATTTAAAAGTAAAATGTGCTTAATTCTTTTTTTTTTTAAATGGTTATATTGTTATTTTATATTTAAATAAATCCTTTTTTTTTTTTATTCTATTCTGTTTAATGTTGTGTTTGATTCAACATCTCTATGGACTTTTTTTAATCATACCGTTTAAAGGGGTCAGTAAGATTTTTTTTATGTTTTTGAACAAAGTATGCTCATATATTCACCAGGGCTGCATTTATGTGATCAAATTTTCAGTCAAAAATAATAATGTTTTCTATTGTAATATATTTGAAAATGTATTTTATTCCTGTGATGAAAGCTAAGTTTTCAGCAGCCTTTTAAAAAAAGACTTAGTTTCAGAATTATGAATAAATTGTTCAAAGTGAAAATATTCCCTATAGTCTTTCAATTAATATGAGGTTCATTGGATGTATAATTCTTACTTAATTGTTATTATTATTTTTAATAAATGGCAGCTCATCACGCCACAGGACCTGTCAACTTTCCAATGTAAACTGACCACATATAAAGAGTGCAAATGAATGTGAGATGTGAAGAATGGTATTTAATAATATGTGAGACACTGAACCAAACTGAAAGTGTGGAGTGAATCACAGATGGTACAGAATCAGGAATGATGACTTGTGTTGGATTAATTATTGAGTCTTTGGCTATTGTGTTGAGCGAGGATCATCAGAGCACGCGGCTCCTAACAGGAAGTGTCACGTCCACATCGGTTAGAGTCGTGTAGTTCCTGAAAGTTTCTACATCTCTCACACTGCTGAGGTATGTTGCTCACAGCTGACGGTTGTTGTCCTCAAATCCTGCTGGGAAGTGCCTATATGAGTTTGAAAGTCCTAATTGCAATGTGATGTGCATGTTTGTTTGGAATAAAATGGACATGTTTGGACATGTTCTGTTTTATCACTTCCTGACTTCGACCTACACATACACTACAGTTCAAAAATATGGAAGGTTTTATTATTATAAAGAAGTCTCTAATGCTCACAAAGGCATTTATTTGGTCAACATTACAGTAAAAACAGCAATAATGTTAAATATTGAAATAACAGTTTTTTTATATGTTAAAATGTAATTTATTCCTGTGATTTTCAGCATCATTACACCAGTCTTCAGTGTCACATGATCCTTCAGAAATCATTCTAATATGATGGTTTGTTGCTCGAGAAAAATTACTTATTATTATCAGTGTTGAAATTCAATTTGAAATAGTCGTGCTTAATTTGAATTAGAATTTTTTATTTCTTTAAAAAAAAATTAACTGTAGTGTATATATACAGTATTTGTGTATTTTTTCATTGTGTTTGATTGATATTGTCCCAGTTAAATGTAAACAAAGAAACTTACATTACTGTAAGTGGGTTTTCATCAACATTACTGAATACCTGCACAATAGAGGACAATTGTTTGAAAAAAGTAAATACAATCTGTAGCTTTAATTATGACCGAACCAATTAGCTTCCGCCATTTTTAACGGGACTCAAAGAAAATATGTGAATGCATTTACATGTGCTCATCTTGTAAATATAATGATCCCAACACACCCTGAATTCAGAAGAATCTTTACAAAATTAATTTAAAGTCACCATGAAATCAAAACGGACAATTCTTGTTTTTCATGGAATATTGCTGTATTCAATATAAGTGATTTATTCATGCACATCTTTTTTCATGTGCCCTCATAATCTTTAATCAAAACAACTTCCCGTCCCTCTTGAAGTGACATTTCTTCTCTTCTCTGATGGCGTGTTTACTGGCGTGTGGGCGGGGCAACCTGTCACTCACATGAGATCCACCAATAGCAAACCACAACCATCCAATCAATTGACCGTTCGCAAAGACCCGCCGCCTTTAGTTACTGTTGCTATGTCCGACAAGCCGCTCTCACGCCACACCATGTTCTCACACGGTGAAAAATACATCGTGGAGTAGAGAGGATGCTGACAACACACTGAGACAAAGTCTCATCTTTAAAATTTGGTAATTTTTTTAAGAAATTTAAACAATAAATACTGTTTTGTGGCTCTTTAATGTGTCTGACAGATCGCTAGAGCCGCTCGTGAACCGATCATCTCTTCCTTCTAGTTCATTTATAGCATCAAATAAACATGAATGAACATCAGAAGGAATGTTGTTTTAACCACGGAAAGGCGTCAGTACACTCCGCTTCTCAAGTTCAAATCCTCCAAGCGTTAATCTACTAACTCTCCTGACTGCTTTGTCGGACAAAAATGGCGGATTCGGTGGATGGCGGATTATGATTGGTCAGATCGCCTGTCAATCAAACTCCCTTCGAAGGGTCAAATCCTTATGGACAAAATCAAGTCCCTCCCGCCCAACATTTGTTCTTGTTCAAGGAGCTACTTCGCTCGGATATACGTCACAATAGGGAAGAAAAGATGATCACAGTTTCCGTTTAATGCTGGCTGCTGATTGGTTGATCAGCACAGCCAATCGACCACAGGACTCATTTGAAGAGCTTTTTGTTGCACAGTCTATATTTCTTTTGCAATACATTTCATGTGCTTTAATGAGCATATAGATGATTTGTAGATGTGATGTGATCTGTGCATGTCTCCTCTGATGGGTGATGCCATGGCTGATGATGTAAGCGCTCTTTATTTAGAGCCTTTATCTCAGAAGAGCCCGCAGTAACACAGGGAGGATTTCATTTCTCTCTGCGGACGGGACAGGACAGGAGGGGAGGAGGGCATATCTCTTACAGTGTGGCCTGGGCGGCACAGGACAGATCTCTTTACTTAGCAGCTAATTGATCGAGGGGAGGGAGTGTGTGTGTGTGTGTGTGTGTGTGTGTGTGTGTGTGTGTGTGTGTGTGTGTGTGTGTGTGTGTGTGTGTGTGTGTGTGTGTGTGTGTGTGTGTGTGTGTGTGTGTGTGTGTGTGTGTGTGTGTGTGTGTGTGTGTGTGTGTGTGTGTGGAGGGGGTCGAGAGGTTGATGGTATATGTGTTCTGCCCCATCAGTGTACTCACTCCCCCCTAACCCTGCTATTGATCATGTAATGGTATGATCCGCAAGCCTTAACCTTCTAATCTCATCTGGCTGCTGCACATCGGTGCCAAATTCTGTCGATTCACCTACTGATGGAAAAGGGAACGTAAAAACGTAATGGCAGTGTGGCAGGAAAATGGGAGGATTTCTTTGCCTTTAGGTGAATGGACTCTCCATTTCCTGCAAAAGGTCACTCAGTTAAAGTAAAGTACTACCGTGGAACTGTTAATTACTAAATTCCTTCTACACTGTAAAAAAAATTATAACCTCCCCAACTCAACACTTTCTAGTGACTGGTCACATCTAAATTTTTCAATTTGCTGAATTTCATTTGGGCCAATTAAAAAAATTGGTGTGACCAGTCACTAGAAAATGTTGAGTTGGGGAGGTCAGACATTTTTTATATTCAGGAAAGTACATTAAATCAGTGAATCTCAACATGTTCACATCCGATTTGTACAATAAACAACTTTTCAAAAATGTTTTTAAGATCGAACACTTCGATTTATTAATATTAACTGCATAGGCCCAATAATGTACAAAATTATTAACTTGACATGAATAGAAAAGCTGAAAATTGTAATGCATTCATGGTCTCAGCAGCCAATAATTCACTGTAAAAATAAACTGTGGTCGATAAAACGATAATGTTTATCCTCTCTTGTACTTAATCTGGGTTTATTTTTTACTTGCACTTACTTCTATATTTAGAATAGATATATTCATGGTTTTTGAGTGCATGAATGAATTCACAGCTAAATATACTGTAAAAGTTGTAAATTAAACTAAGATTATTGGAGTAAGTTTTACCAGAAAATATTTTTCAGTCTTTCAAATTGTCACATTTAATTCAATGTGTTACTTGCCGTTTCTTTGAAACAATTTTCACTTAGAAATTGCTAGTAAATATCACAAATAATTACAAAGTAAATCATACAATCATTTTTGTTCAGTGAGTTTGATTGGACATGCGATTATCAACAGCCGAATATATGAGAAGTGTTTTCTCTTGATTTATTATGCTGTCCAAACTATACAATAAACTAGTATATGGTTGGCTGTATTTTTAGTTGCAGTAATTTTTTAATAAAAAATAATAATAATATAAGACTTAAACGACCTCGGATTACTGCTCTTACAAAAACTACCCTGATGTTGTCATCATGGTACTGTCCAAAACTATCTAGACCAGTAATACAAGATCCTATAGTCAGTCTAAGTCTAAAACGGCCCGTCTCTCCGGGTCTTCCTAAAACCCAAACACTCGTCCGGCGTTTGCTGTGATGTGAGCAGCGGTGGGCGGGAACTTCTTGTGCGTGAAACAAAACCTGGCTGGAGTGGCTGCAAAGACGCGTGTGTGTGTGTGTGCGTGTGTGTCTACCTGTTTGTATTGAATAGTGGCCATTAATAATTTAGCTGCATGGCTGCTGGCTATTATTACAGGAAAATAGTGCAGTGCGTTTGGACACATGCCTCCTGCTTGTAAGTCAATAGAGAACAGTTCACCCAGTAGGACCAGGACAGAACACTCTCAAACTCGTGACAAACCTCACAGCTTTATGTCTTTGTCTACAGTTTCCAGTGTAGAGCACTTTGAATTATGTGGAATGAAGCTCATTATTATCAGTGTTATCTTATCAATATAGGCTGGAGAGTATCGCATAGTTCATGATTTATGTCTAACTCAAGTGGGAAAAAAAGGTTTTATAAATGTTTGTGACAGACAGAAAATCCTTTTGTTTAATAAATGTGGCTGATCATATTCTGTATGAGAAAACATTTTATCCTAGAAAACCAACTAGGTTAAAGAAAATACCTTACCATTAAAAAGTAATTAATATACTTTTTTGTTATCAAAATAAATCAGTAGCATTCAGCAAGGATGCATTAAATTGATCAAAACTGACAGTGAATACATTTATAATGTTACAAAAGATTTCTATTTCAAATAAATGGTGTTCTTTTGACCTTTCGAAGAATCCTGACAAAAAGGTTTCCACCACAATTAAGCAGCTGAATATTGATAATAATGATCAGAAATGTTTCTTGAGCAGCAAATCATCATATTAGAATGGTTTCTGAAGGATCATGTGACACTGAAGCTTTTTTTATATATATATCACAGTAGAAAAATTATTTGGAATTGCAATAATATTTCACAATATTACTTTTTATGGGCTACTGTATTTTTTTATCAAAATCAGAATGGTGAGCATAAGACACTTCAAAATTTCAAGACCTCAAACTTATAACAGTATGTATGACCCAGACGACATTAAATGCAGGTTATGGGCTTGATAAAGTAAAATCTGGGTCCCGAAGCAAAGAAAGCGTGGCTGAGAACCAGAGATCTAAAGCAATGACATTCATACATATTTAAGTGTGGCTTAACTGTGCAAACCCACGGCCGTGTGTGCATGAGATCTGTCTTAGAGGAACTCTCATCTGAAATCTTCAGACGGTGAAGTGTGTTTCCTTCCTCTGATATCTCCATTCCTCTGTTCTCTCTCTCTCTCTTTAGAGAGAAGACCATTTGTTTCTTTTTCGAGTGTGTATGGATGTTGTAGTGTGTGCTGGGCTGTAAGGTGAAGGGTTTAGATTGAGGGCAGATTTTGGCCAGTTCTGTATGTTTGATACGGTCTGTTATCGATACCGGGCCTGGATGGAGTCGAAATTGTTTGGCGAGTTAATAGCGGTTTGATGATGTCACTGTCAGTGACCTGGGGAAAGATTGACCCCCGTGCGGCAAGAATCGCTAAAATGCCACTCGCGCAATTACCAACTACAGGCCCCAGCAGCCCGCTGCGTTTTGTTTTATGTCCTTCAGAGACACACACTCGCACACAAGCTCTTACGCATGGATAAAGACTCAATCCTGCGCCAACTCCCTCCCTCCTGCACACACACACACACACACATGCATCTTCTAACACACTTATTTGCAATCAGAAACGCAAATACTGGTCATTTACATGCTGTCTAATAAAGCCATACACATTAGGTTTATCAGTGACCTGCATTTGAGTGTGTGTGTGTGTGTGTGTGCCGTCAACAGAAATGGGGCAGTTACTATGACGATGAAATTTCAGGCGCATAATTTATTCATTAAGAGTAAGACAGCATTACATCACCTCGCACTCACTCTTTTCACGATTTAGAGGCACTTTTCCCTTTTTTCATGCCGTTAATGTGGCTTTTGATAGGCCTGTTTGGAAACAGGAAGCTTTTTTGGTTAGTATCCAATAAATGTTGTTGACAATCAGTGTGAGTCTTTATGACGGCGTTTTGCGGCACCTGCCCGCGTTTGTAACGCTAACAAATCTCACATGATCTGGAAACCACACGAATGCTTCTAACGTCGTTTCTAGGGTGTTTGCGAGCACATCCCTCTTCAACATAACAGTCCAAATAGGCTTGTAGCACATCTATTTGTTTTATCTGTGTATTGTTGTTGTTTTTTTCTATCCCTTTCTGTCCTTTAAAAAGAAAAGACGGAAGAAGGAGCGGAAAGAGAAAATCCTCAGGAGGCATCTATAATTCATGGCTTAGCTTAGTGGCTGGGAAAGAGCGCCATACTGCTGTTCTGAGCTTTATTTGCTGATCCCCCCTTTTCTCCACACACTTCCACTCACTGGCTTTACACACGGCCACGGACTGACTTTACACGCAGGCAAAAGTTCGGTCAGCACAGGTGCAGGGTTCAGGGTGCACGGCTCTGGCCTCCCTCAAATCTGAAGTTATAACTATTTTTATTCATTTGCATGAGTTTTATTTCAATCAAAGTCATTATACACAATCATAATTGGTACACACACTTTCATTTGACTTATATTATGCATGACATTTTTTTTTAAGCATTTCAACTGACGAGTCAGGACCCCAAACGGGGTTTACCAGAGAGGTTTCCCAGACATCAACATAGTGTCGGCCCAGATCCGGGCCGTGTGGATTCCACGTGTGCCGGATGTGTACCGGATCTGGGCCGGCACTATGTTGCTGTCTGGGATTGTTCTGATTGGGTCACAGACAGGAGGGACGAGCAATCCTTAATGCAAACATTAAAATGCAACTAACCACCAAAGTTAGGATAGTTAAATCAACAGATTTCAGGATCTTTAAAAGGGAGAAGAAAATGTTTCCTACATTGTTTGTTTTTGAAACCAGACTTTATCCAATTTCGGTGCAAATTGTTACTAATTGTGCATGTTGTTGGGACTGTGCAGGTCATGGCCAGTTTAATACCTGTATGATAAGCAGTTGTGGTGCTGTCGGGCCAGCTCTTGACGTCCTGAAGCACTGGTTTAGTGTTGAACTCAGATGAATGCCGTTCCCTCTCTGTTTGGACTGCTGTCCTCCCGTCATGAATAATAGAGTTGAGGAGTCCCGTGCGTGTGCCATGGCATTGTTCACAGTTTGTGTCACACCAGCGCATGGTTAACTAGGCAAAACAAAAGCTTTTCAATATTTCAGTGAGTTCGAGCCACACACACGTTCACACACACTGAGACATGCAGAGCTTTGACAAATGAATCATATTTGCATGCAACACAATGAAGTTCGACTAACTTTTTTAATTGCATTCGTAATCCAAATCAAATGAAGTACATTTCTAAATAATGTTTTTAGCAATGTGCTTTAATTCTAAAATCATAGATGGTCAATTATAAATGATAAAGTAGTTGATTAATTGCTTTATTAGTGTAAACCTGACACTTAACTCGCCTTATCTCTTGATTTATTTTATATCATTACCAGTAAGCAAAAACCTTACTACTTTTAGCTATACCTTTTTAATCATACGCGTCATATTCAGTATATTCAGTATATATTTGCAGTATAATCATCTTACGTTGTCGGAGATTTTATCAGAATTACATAATTTAGTGACCATATGAATGAATTTTGAATATTTTCAATTCTTTGGTTTAAAGGAGATTGACACATACAAAACTGGCAATTTCAAGTGTTTCAAACTAAACAAAAATCTTGAGAATATTGTTTAAATTGGTTAAAAAGTAACTCTATCTTTCTATAATCTATTTGATTGTTCTTTTGTGTAATAAAAAAAAGAAAAACAATAGCCATTTCCTTATTTACATCATTCTCCAGGAAGTGACATCATTTTGGAGGGAAAACAGCATCAGTATTAGCAATAGATTTGATGAATTCTGTGATGTTTAGTGGTTTTATTTGGTTTGTCTCATAGAACATTCAGTCTTGTTTGAGAAAATGATTGAAATTTGTATGATATCGAAATATCAAAATGCTAAAATAATCAAGTAATGAATTAAGCAAGTTATCTCCATCCTGTTCATGTTCTTGCCATTGTGTAAATCATTTTAACAATTAATGAAAAGCTTTACTTAATGAACTTTAAGTGTCTGAACTTGACCCTTTATGAATAACGATTTAACATATATTACAAGTTATCACATTTAAAAGTTAAAGCATAACCGATTGACTCCTGTCAACATTTTCAGCAAAACTAACTGATAAAGGCTTATATTAGAAATGAAAAGAATATGGAGTATTTGTGATATGTGACATAACCCAAAAATGTCCTGCAAACTATATTGTCTGCTCAAATATTATACTATAGTTGCACACCTGTTTATTAATGACAGCATTGAAGGGCACTTTTTAAAGTAATGAAGCATAAAATGATGTTACTGTAACTGACTGTATGATGTGTCCTAAAAGCCAGATGAATTAACCACAATGCCTTGCAGGACTCACTGATGCCCATGTGTTTAAACTAAACTCTGCATTTTGATTCTGTTTCATAACCCATCGAGGCGTTTAGTCTTAATGTGCTAATCTAACCGGAGCTGCAGTGGATTGAGCCATTGGTCATATATGAAGCCAACGCTTCTCCCAGCCCTGATTATGGCTCGTGGTGGTATTGTTATGCAAATGAGCGTTGCATTATTGAGCTGAAAGACTGTCCGAGTGCAAAACAGCCAAAAACTCAAGACTAAACCAATGTGATCAAGCATATAGACTGTGCATACATGCAAACACTCACATTCAGAAATATGTTTGCATTTCACGTTGGCCGATAGAGCAGAAGTGTGTCAGTCAGCGCAGAGAGAGATTCAGACACTATGGCTCTAACCAGGGGCCCTTAATGGCCCTCACAGCCTCCCGGTGAGTTCCCTGATAATTACTCACTGCTTAATTGAGCCGGACTCAACATGCTTTAAATGAAACTCACACACATTTTGCCTCATCCAATCAGAATTTAGATTTGGGGCTAAGCTTTTAAAAAAATACATTGGTTCTGGTGAGAGGTTGAATGTTCTGGTACACTTTAATAAGGCATGCATTTGTGTTCATATGGAGGTTCTGGTCAGAATGACATCAGCCCTTCAGCTCAGACCACATTAAATCAATGTATGGATCCTGCCACCTACTGCCAATACTGAGAATGACATCCAACAGATATTAAGTGAAAAGCAATGTGTGCTATTCATCAACACACTCACACAGGCTTGAGAGGTAATGAGGAGATTTACTCTGTGCTTCCTAATATTTAAGGATTTCAAAGATGTTTAATGTTTTACTGTCAAATTGAAACATCTTGAATCTGATATTTGAAATGAAAATTAAATATTTTTTTCAACCCATATAGGTTTTATAATACCTCATTGAATTAATGTGGTTGTGTTCATGCAAAACAAATGTTAGATGTGCCATAACCAGATGCTTTAAAACAGAATATTTCTTGTGTTTTTATTCACTAAATAATTTAATTATTGAGTCAAATGGGAATTATCACAAAAATGTGCCTTAAATCTTAATCTGTGTGATGTATATTATATATAATAAAGTAAATCAATATAAATCAAATAAATACATTTAATATATAATATTGAAGATATTGATTAAATAATAACATAGGCCTATACACTAAAAACATTTTTTTTTCTAAAAAAAATTAATCTTATGCTCACCAAGGCTGCATTTGTTTAATCAAAAATACATTATTTCATTGTGAAATATTATTACAATTTAAAACAACTGTTTTCTTTGTGAATATATTGTAAAATATAATTTATTCCTGTGATAAAAGCTGAGTTTTCAGCATCATTACTCCAGTCTTCAGTGTCACATGATCCTTCAGAAATCATTATAATATGATGATTTGATGCTCAAGAAATATTAATTATTAAATAAAAGTATTATTATTATTTTGAAATGTAGTGTAAGATCTGTATATTTAATGATACTGTATGTTCAATGCACATGATCTAATACAGAGATACTGGCCTCTATTGGACATCATCTGCTATTGCACCTCCATTAAGTCAAGCAATGGCTATGATCATGTGTATGATACATTTTTTATCTCATTCAGGGATTTCTGATCTGACGTGTTACCCCAGTGTACACACACACACACACACACACACACACACACACACACGATCAGATGTGCAAAGTTCATTAGCAGCTTTGGTGACAGTATTGACATGTTTCAAACCGTACAGGTTCTTCGTGTAGGTCCAGCACGGTTTAACCACTGGGTTAACAAGCTCTTTGATCCTTAAAATCTCAATATTGCTCATGGAAGCATAAAATGTATTTCTGATCAATGTATTTGATTCATTCGGTTTGACTGTGGCCCCGTTACCCAATCAGGATTGAGCTCCGCCGCTGGACAGTAGTAGTGGAGCAGTGTTGTGTTTTTCCTCTAAACAGGAGTTAATAACTGTACTCGAGAAGAGAAACACACACACACACACACACACACATACATCACATTACACACCAGGGAACCTTTGTAGACACTTAAGTTACACCAAAGTCTCAAAATGAAAGAAACGCCTAGCCGTTATTCAGAGCGCTTAATGACCTCATATCAGTGTGTGTGTGTGTGTGTGTGTTTATTTGAAATTTAGCTGCGGGTAAATAAAGACAACAGCACAGCACTGTAGTCATCCACAGGGGTTGATCTTTACGGCTCTCAAATCGCCTGTTCACACTCAGTTTGAGGATCCACATTTATGGCACACGGTGACTGTGGGTTTAGCGCTCAGGCTTGTTAGCAAGTGAACACTAGCTGCGGTTATGCTTTTGTGTCCGATCAGTGCCCGTTTCTTGAGGTTTTGACAGGTTTGTTGGACACGTAGATGTCATTATACTTCAGATTCCCATCCCAGAGGAACATTGTTTTGATCAGATGTTGCTCAGGAGATTTTAAGCCAGCATGAAGTCAAAACTGACCATTTTTTTGTTGGAATATTGCAGATTTTTTTTTTTATAAATGAATTATCTGTGCATGCACATCATTATTTTATTTTAATTTCATGTGACCTCGTGATCTCAAATCAAAATAAGTTCTCTGATGCTTCTCTTGCTGATGACATGTTTACTGGCACGAGGGCGGGGCAACCAGTTCGACCAATAGTAAGCCACAACCATCCAATCAATTTCCTATTGGACAAAATCAAGTCCCGCCCAACATTTTTTCTTGTTCAAGTAGCCGTTTTACTTGGATATGCGTCACAATAGGGAAGAAAAGACTTTCGCAAATTCAGTTTTTGCTGATTTAAAGGTAGGTATGCGATTTTTGGAGAGGCTAGCTTTGAAAGCATAAGATCCCACCCTCCCAAAGAGAGTCTCAGAGCTTCTCCAAAACCATGACCACTACAAATCACACATAATGATGAACATAAAACACTTAAATAGCTCTGACCTGTACCAGCTGACTGCTGCAGATTCATGTCACCGTTGATAGTGTCCCAGAGAGCAAAATAGTGTCGGCCACATCTGGGGCATGTGGAGTCCACGTGTAGATGTGGGCCGGATCTGGGCCGACATTATGGCCTCGTTTACACTGTCAGTGAAATGTGACCCAATTCTGATTTTTTGCTCATATGTGACACAGATCCGATGTGTTCTATGACAGTGTAAACAGGAAAAAAACGCATACATTCGGATATTTCGAGATCGGTTTCAGGCCTTGGTCATATGTGGAAATAAATCAGATATGTGCCAATGCGACTGTCATGTAAACAGGCAGATCGGGTTTTCTGAGGCATTAGGCTACATATCCGCGGTTTAATGACGAGAAACCCCGACGCGCATCTGCAAATGGCCCGACGAAACGTTGTGTCGTCGTAGGAGAGGAATGTGGACACATGTTGACAACTTGACACAACATATCAAAGGTTGGCTTGCTCAATGCTCATCTTAAAATTTCAGACCCACTGCTCCTCGTTAAAGCCCGCCACGATCTCATGAAAGTGCGTATAGCACGAATTTTTCTGCGAAAATTTCGTAGAAATACATTTTTTTCTATTGCCTGCATATGATATGCACTTTATGGCGAGTAATACGCACGCACTCCACATCCCTAATCCTAGGGGGTTTACAGCGTGTATCATGCACACAAAAACTATTTTTGGCATATAAATGGCACGAGAAATTTAATTTGTGCTATAGATACGCACTTTCATGAGATCGTGTTGTTTGTTCCACCAGTCCTGAGATCTCTCTCGCACATGCGCAGGCTGTAATGATGGCCCTTTTCATCCTCCGCCTCAGAATCATGGTGATGTTTGGCGAACTTCGCATATATCGCAGAGCTAGCATCAAGCATAGTTCACGTCCGTCCATCTGTGCAAGAACCCCCTTTAAGCATGCGCGATGTTTCAGACAGTATGGCCTATGTTGCTGTCTGGGGTTTCCATTGAAACGCATAAATCTGATCCGCTCCAAGTATAACGTCCCTGGTTTCCATTTCTTCCAAATTACGGTAGTTATGTGGTGAACGCAAAGCTAAAAGCTTAAAAGCTAAAGACCTAAAGTCTCCAATTGCTCCCCATTAAATCACATTGCTATGTAGAATAAATAATTAACATTTCAAAGATATGCCATTTGTGATTTTTATGTCTGATAGAATAAATGTTGCTCAGTATCTTTTCTCCATCTCTGAACCGGCTGTCCTGAACCTTTTGTGTCGTCTAATAGGCAAACAAAAGCTTTGACGGTCTCATTCAGCTCCTTGAAAACTCTTTATTGCACAGGCTTCATTCAGGTCAGCTTGTTAAGTGGCTAATTACACTGCAAACACAATAACGGCTGACATGGGATGGTAGTGAGAGAGGGACCCGGAAACTCTTCAGATAGCTGACACACACACACACAGCCTACATTAGCATGTCCACATGTATAGGGGCGTGGCCTGAAACCTAAATATACACACCACAAAATAAGGACTTTGGGTACTCATAATGTAGGTCAAACCACACACACACACACAGTATAGAGTGAGTTTTACCTTAAAAAACCTTTATTCCATCTAAAAGTTGAGAATATGGGCGATGAAAGAAGCTAAAAATTAACTTGATAATTTTTCTTTTTGCAATATCCAATGTTGATATTTATATATTTTCCAAAAAGCCATTGTTGTCATTTATTTATTTAAAAGGGACAATGCATATGAATGAACATAGCTTTTCAGCAATGTGCATATGCCAAAGTTAGCCCCCAGGCTATTTTACATTTGTAGTCCCATGTGAGGTGATCAACAATACCTAGTAACAAAGAAACTAAACATTTAATTTAAACAACATGATTTGACTTAATTTAAAAGACACTACAATTAACAACAACATATAAGAAATGCCGCAATTAGCAGACAGGGCATCTAAAATGACATACTCATACATGACGAAACACACACATATACACATACATAGTAAAGTGCTACTCAAAGTGCATTAAGTGCATTATCAATTTCTTAAAGTACTATTTGATGCTGCAAAGTGCTAGATCTAGTTTGGTGTGTACATACACTTATAAAGTAATACAATGAACCGTACTAAACTATCTAAATTACAACAATTATCATTAGTGGGCACATACTTGATTTGTTTTAAGCCATCGTTTAAGTTGGTTCTTAAAACTGGGGAAGGTCGGACTTTCTCTCACAGCAACCGGTAATTTGTTCCATATCTCTGTCCCCTTAATTGATAGTACATTTTGTCCGAAAGCTGTACGTCTGTGAGGCACCACACAATCACCTCTCGTGCAGGCCCTGGTTACACTTCTGCCTCCGCCCGTTGTTTTCACCTTAATGTAGTCACTTAGTGCGGGTGGGGCAAGACCATGTAGGATCTTATAAATAGCACAGGCATATTTGAGCTTTAAGAAATTTGCAAAGCTTAGTAGGTTATATTTTTGTAATATTAAGCAGTGATGATAAGAGAGTGGTTTCCGGTCTAAAATTTTTAGAGCTTGTTTGAAAAGTGACTCCATTGTTTTAAGCGTGCACTGATTTTTAAAAGACAGTGTTGGATCTAATACAATGCCAAGGTATTTGAATTCGTATACAATCTCTAGTTCTTCTTGGTTTAAAAATATATTTGAGCGAGTCACTTCAATCTGCCGCTTAGAAAACATCATACAAACAGTTTTTTTAGGGTTTAGTAGTAGACATGATTTAAAGAGCCACTCCTGTATACGGCTCAGTGCAGATGTAAGTGACAGAGGCTTCTCGAACAGTTTTTGCATGTGTAAAAATGACTGCGTCATCTGCATACATTAAAATATTGATGTTTTGGCATACTGTAGGCAGGTCGTTAATGTATACAGAAAAAAGAATAGGTGCAAGTATGGAGCCTTGAGGAACCCCTACTGGACATTCTAAATAGGGAGATTTAATGTTGTCAATAGAGACACAATGTATTCTATTGGCTAAGTACGAGTTCATTAGATTCAACATGTTTAATGTAAGAACTAAAACCGTAGAAATCAAGTGAAAAAAAAAAAGCTTTAACGAGAATAGATATTGTCGTTTGGGAATCGGCTGAATCGTAGAAAGTAAGCGTTACATATTATACTGGAGGCAGCGGATGCAGGAAAGGACAAATAAGAGACTCAGTGACATCAACCATACAGCTGCATTTTAATAAAAGCTTATGAAGACAATCATTTGTTTTCCTTTATCACTTGGGCAGAAGAAACATGCACATTAAGATAAATAAAAATAAATGCATTAAAAAATAAATAATTAAATAGGGTCCATTTTAATTTCATGTTGCGTTTAAATCAGTGGCGCTATTAAAACCTTGTCTGGTGAAACCAGTCTAATCTCACGGCCTCCACTGAACGGCCAAATAAACAAACATAGCAAACTTTGTATAAAATCATTGCAAACTACTGTGAATATTCAGAATATCACCCCAGCCCTAAATGAGAGCATTTATACCAAATCTACTCTGAGATTCCTTCATATGAAATGAAATACAACCAAATTTGTGCTGAGACACCCAGCGTTCCCTACATACACAAACAGTCCAGTGCCTCCAGACAGCGTCTGAATTAATCTTAACAACAGCATGAAAAACGCTGCTTATTGATACCGAGAGAGAGAGAGAGAGAGAGAGCCTGTGGGAATGAAAGACATGTATGTGAGGAGGACAGGAGACGCTCTGCTCTTTGTTGACAAAGTTGGGTAATTAGGGCCAAGAGCCCATTAAAGGAGAATATTCAAAGGGTGATAAATGGCTTTAATAAAGGAGCAGTGTATCCCTTTAACAGAGACAAATCCTCCCCATCTTTCTCATGCGCTGATAAAACACGCCACAGACATCTCCTTCATCTCACCTGCCCTGGACCGAAAGCACTTCGGTGTCCCTTCTGTGTGCGCTTTTACAAACTAGCGCTATACCGCGAGCGTGGTGTGCTTTTCTCAGAGATAAATCTTGTACACGGAGCGCGCAGACATTAATTAGGTCCATACAAGCCTCTCTTTGCTTGCTGGGGAGAAATCTGACAAGCCAAACACTTTAAAGTTTTGTGAATCGTCTCTTGCAAATTGTGCGGCGAGGAAGCGCTCAGGCCGAGAGGAAACCGCTCGTGTGTTGAGAGCAGAGAGAGGCTGGCCGGATCTCTTTCAGGACCGGTCGGAATATCCCCACAAAAGCCTAGAGACAAACCTGAAAAACAGAGAAAACTGGTGGAGGAAGGACGAATGAGAATGAATGGATGGGTTGTGTCTACTATAGCCATACTCCAGCCTGAACTGGTATAGTGTGTGGCTGCAAGTACGCTGTATATTTGCCGAAATATGTAGTATACAGCAGAAATGTAAGGTCAAGTAGTGTGCACTAGATGTATACTGCATATTTGGCAGGTCATCCTGTTATACCATGCAAACTAAACAGAACATTCACATGTTCTTGTTTATTTATTTACATTCACATACTGTGCTCCAACAAATAAACTGCAGGAAAATATAGTAGATAGTTTGGCAGTAAGTGGTTTTCTGAATGCATAACTGATGCATGAAGTTCTCTGACAATACACGAGTACACTTCTGCTGTTTGAAATATTTGTCTTTGCATGCTGCATACAACATGGCATAGTATTATATATATATATATATATATATATATATTAGGCAATATACAATGCATACTAACATATAATTTTTTTAATACTTTTATTCAGCAAGGACACTTTTTTTCCATCAAAAGTGAACACGACAGTAAAGACATTTACAATGTTAAAAGCTATTTCTATGCTGTTGTTTTGAATTGTTTTATAAAAAAAGTCTTGAGTATCCTGAAAGGAATCATGGTTTCCGTGAAAATAGAAGCACAACATTGATAATAATCAGAAATATTTCTTGAGCAGCAAATCATCATATTATGCTGATTTCTGAAGGATCATGTGACACTGAAGACTGGAGTAATGATGCTGAAAACTCAGCTTTTATCACAGGAATAAAGTACATTTCAAAATACATTAAAACAGTAATTTTAAATTCTAATATTTCACAATATTACTGTTATTTTTCTTGTATTTCTGTTTAAATAAATGCCGCCGCGGTGAGCAGAAGAGACGTCTTTCAAAAACATTAAAAAATCTTGAACAGTAGTGTACACAATCTACAATACTTCTGTTTACATGCATATATACATACACATTATATCACTATATATCACATATATAGTATAATATATCTTTAAATCTTAAATCTAATTTATTCCATTCATGTTTTGAATAAAAAAAATAAGATCAAATGAAAGTATCTTCACTTTTTGAAAACAAGACTACAGATTTGTTGCCCCGTGCAACGTTGAGTAGCCCTGCGCTAGAATATAGATTTACTACGGTGTGTTTGATACGGATTGATACGGATTGGAATTGACCAGCATCAAGGACACTAACTAACTACTTAACTAACGTGTAGCATGTAGTAAGCTGTATATCACACTGACTGAACATATCCAGTGAAACGTGTGTGTGTGTGTGTCAGTCACTGTGTAGAGATCAGGCTGTTCTGTATTCAGTGTGTGTGGATCTGGAGTCTGTGAGGTCTCCTTCAAAGCATGAGTCTCACACACCTGCACTTCCACACAGGGCTTCATCTGCCATGACACCCGGTGACATCCCTCCTGTCCCGTCCCGTCCCGGACCCTCTCCAGGGCACAGCGGACCCTGACACACCGGAGAGATCACGTCACCTTCCTGCAAACACACACAGCCAATTAAAAACTGGAGAAACTCTAATGAACCTCCATCTCTCTCTCTCTCTCTCTCTGTCTCTTTCCTTTTCTTTCTCTTCAGGTTCTTCGTTCAGTGATGATTGACAGGAATTGATCTTCTCAAGGTTCAACTCATCAACTGAATGACAGCTACAGATCAAATATGACATGAATGGTAAGATAATATGGTCCTTTTTTAACCCTTTCACATAATAGCCAAAAAAAAAAAAAAACCTAACAATTGAGTCTTTGGTGTTTAAAAGGATCGTTCACCTGAAAATTCTGTCATTTATTACTCACCCTCACACAAATGAAGAAATGAAATTTGACAGTCCGTTGACAGTCTACGCAACTGTGACTCCAGAGGTTTAACCTCAATGTGAACTCTTTCCCAGCCTGCTTTTAAACATTTTATTCTAGCTTCTTGCATACTTTTTTAAAATCAAAATGAATGTGGGGAAGGGTTTATAAAAAAAAAGCAACATTCTGAACTAAAAACTGAGACAATTGCATATTTTCTTTTTTTCAAAGACCACAATGGGCGTAAGCAATGCTTCTATCACTGGTTTCTGCTTCTTCACCTGTGTTTTGATCTGGAGATTCTGTACTCTTTCAGAAGATGAACAATAGCTTCCCCACGGTTTAACACGGAAAAGCCGGAAAATGCCGTCAATGGTAAATGGACTACATTTATATAGCGCTTTAACAGACCCATGGCCACCAAAGCGCTTTACATATTGCCTCACATTCACCCATTCATACACCGACGGCGGTGTCAAGGCGCCATCCAGCTGGTTTGTAGACAACCTACATGAACCACTGAGCCACTGCCGCCCAATGGCGGGGAAAGAGTTCAGAAGCGACGAGAGTGTTTTGTTGGTGCTCTTGTGAACGCATAGCAGATTAATATTTAGTAAATAAAGTGGTAAATTGTGTTGTTTTTCACAAAAAAAGCACTCTACTTCATTAAATTGAGATCAAACCACTGGAGTCACTGGATTACTTAAACTATGTCTTTACTACCTCTCAGTGGTAGTTGCAGCTGTCAATGGAGGGACAGAAATCTCCCAGATTTTATCCAAAAAAAAAAAGCTTAATTTGTGTTCCAAAGATGAACGAAAGTCTTACGGGTTTGAGTAATTAATGACAGATTTTTTTTTTTTGTGAACTATCTTCATTTTTAGACAAGCACTTGTGAACTTCCCGCTGCCATTTTGAGGGGCGTTAGACTTCGTCAAGTACACGAGTGAAGTTTATTTGGACTAGTCTCAGCCTCAGACGTCACGCCCACGGAACGTTGGCTAAACGTCTGATGCATATGGTACACTTAACTGGAAACACTTCAGGAATGTCGAAGTCGTCATCTGATTGGTTGAATTTTATCGGATTTCCGGGGGGCGCGAGTGCCGCGTTTATTTTCGGTCCGCCGGGAAACAAAGCACAGACGTGTGATTGCGGAAGAAAAACTGTTGTGTTTACATGAGTGACAATGAGCATTTATCAAGATCAGCTAAACGTAGAAAGTATGCGAGGTTCACGGCATAGACTCTTTAAGAGATGTCCAGGAGTTTTGTTTGAGGCACTTAGTGGAGACTTGTTGCACGCCGGTCTGTTGTTGTGGGGACATTTCCACGCCCCGAAACGTGACGCTGAACGAAACGAACTGTAATTGGTTGTTTGACATCTCGGTCAAACGGCCTTATGGGCGGGCCTTGGCCAAAGAAAGCTGCTATGAATTCCAGACCTTCAGCCGTAAGTCTGAAGGTCTGGCTACGCGAGACTAATTTGGACAGACCCTCGGCGTTGACCCAGGGAGCGAGTCTACTCATACTGTATGTACATTCAGGCAGATCCATAGACCACAATGCAACACGATTGTGACGTCACAACAGCATCTTGGTGCTCGCACTTAAATTACCCAAAAATTATCAAGGGCGTTTCCATTTAAACACACTTCCGACAGTAGTGGGCACAGTAATGTACATCCGAGTGAATGAGACGGATGGAAGTTAGTGAGAGAAGGGCATAAAAATATTTTTTTATAAAATTTTCCTTCAAAAAGGCCGCAGTGGTCCGTCATCTTAACCCACAGCTAAAGTAGATCAGCAGGTTAACAACTTTAACCAATTTACACACAATTATAAACTCATTTCGAGAGTCATTTTGCCTTTTCCCCACCAACAGGCAACTTCGAGATTAATAATTCAGTTTAATAATCAAGTCCCATTAGTGGCAGTAATACTCACATCTATAAAGTGTGGCCGTCATGACAGTGACTCAAGCTCTCGTGACTTACATAACCTTTATTAGTCAGGAATGGAGTCGGATACCTTTCCAAAATAATGGCAAACATGATAAGTGACAGTATTATCTGGGATACTTAACGTAATGTTCCTAACTCTATAGCATGAAATGATCCACTCAATAATGACAAGAGTAATGAAACGCACGGTGTTTGGAAAGCTAGCGGCATCTGTTTTCCGCATGTTAGCGATCTCCTCTTCCAGCGCAGGACGTAATTAACCTTGCTTATAGAAAGGTTGCCTATTTGAATTACTGCGTTTTTGTTATTTAGGAAGAAAATCATTTTCTCGGCTTCATATTGGATGAAATATTGCCCGAGACATAATTTTTATTCGGAAGCAGCTCTGCGCGAGATATTATTTAAATTACCTCTCCTTGGGCTAAATTCTGCTGAAATATCTCCAGTTTGATTTATCATGCAGTCACAGTGAGAGAATGAAGCATATGAGGGTTTTATTACGCAGAGAGAAACGTCTGCGCTCCTGCATAAAATGAGTCTGACTGAATCCTGCAGTCACATTTGGACACTAGATGTGAATTATTAGAGACACAAGCCTGTCCACCTGCCAATTAGACACGCTTCATAATTCAAGCGGATTTGTCTCTTTGCTCTGTCAGGCTTAGGCTTGTAATCATACATTTTGTTGTTGTACATACACAACCATTCAATTGGATAAAGAAATTAATGTTTATTCAGCACGGACGCATTCAAATGAATAAAAAGTCATTTCAAATAGAAATCTTTTGCTTATCAAAGAATCCTGAAAAAAAGCTGCATCACCATTTCCACACAAATATGAAGCAGCACAACTGTTTTTAACAGCGATTATAATCAGAAATGTTTCTTGAACAGCAAATCATCATATCATAATGATTTCTGAAGGATCATGTGACACTGAAGACTGGAGTAATGATGCTGAAAATTCAGCTTTGATCACAGGAATAAATTATATTTAAAAATATATTCACATAGAAAGCAGTTATTTTAAATGGTAATAATATTTCACAATATTACCGTTTTTACTGTATTTTATTATTTTTTTTAAACGCAGCCTTGATGAGCAGAAGAGACTTTTTAATAAAAAAATCGTACCGACCCCAACTTTTGAACGTTAGTGTGTGTGTGGGTCTCAGTTATTTTCTTAATTTTTGAGTTATTTCTACTGAAAATAAACAGTCCCAGCAGCCTTTATGTTAATCCAGCTCTTAGCTCTATATTTCAGTGCACAGATGATTGTTACTGTATTTTACGAGATGATAAGCGATAAGCAAACATTTCAGACTTTGAGAAAACTCAATTTCCCATTATTCAATTTTAACGCGAGGCCATAAAGCTGCAGAATCAGTTGTGACATGTTGCCCTTTAAGACTGTCATGTTATATTACCTTGCGGATCACATTTCATGAGTGTCTCATTAAAATAAACTCGTGTGTTTTATGTGCACGTAACACACAGATGTTGAGCTTTTAAAGTGTGACGAGACAGTCCTCGAGGACACATCAGGACGTGAGTCTGGACTGTCAGAGTGAGAGAAGTTTGGAAACTGATGAAGTCTCAGCACATGTCCAGTTTGCATATTTTGACAAAATTAAGTCAAAATCACGTTCATAGTTAATGTGATTTCTCTGCTAGGACTCCTGTGTGAACTTGAGGACAACTGACTCCATGCAGCTTCTAAACATCAGCTAAAGTCAGTCATTTATATACATAATGTACAGTATTTAAAAGCAGCTTCACAGAAAATAGAGATACTAATATCAAATTTCCAAAGGTGTTCATTTAGCAGTTTTGTTTACAGCTTCATAGATAAGTATGCCTTAATATATTCATCTTTATGCCCCTAATATATAAATCTTTATTTTGCAACTTAAACTAATCATTTTCATTGAAATATATTCTGTGAATATGTTTATTCAAAAAAAGTGTTACTTTACACTCGACATGTAACAAAAAAGTTAGAATTTCAAAATACAGGAAAAATCTGTCAAAATAAAACAGTAAAATTACATATATTTTTTTAAAGTGTTGAAATGTTGCTTTTGCAACTAACTGAAATAATGTTTAAGTTGATGTACCAAAACTTAAAATGAAATGATAAAAATGAAAGCCAATTCAAAATATGAATTTCAAAGCATCAGAAACAAAGTATCACACCCAGTGGCATCAACGAATGCTGCTTAATCTTAATAATCCTTATGATCTTAATAATAAAGACCGATGACAAAACCAGTCTGGAGTCGCATGGTTATATTTGTAGCAATAGCCAACAATACATTGTATGGGTCAAAATTATCCATTTTTCTTTTATGCCAAAAATTATTAGGATATTAAAGCTGCAGTCCGTCGTTTTTCCTCTTTGTCGCCATCTCTGTTCGAAATCTGCAATTGCAGTTATTCGCGGAATTATTAACTGTGCGTGGGTAGTAAATCGGCATGAAACAGCGCGGATGAACACAATGTATTGAGGCTGCTGCGTCGCTGTGGATACTGTACTGTCATCAGCAATCTCAGAGTATACTTTTTGAAAGTGTCAACATTAGAATTTTCATCGGAAAATGTCATCTGAACAAGTAAGTAACATTCACTTTTGTTCTGACCAAATTCGGGGGGTGGGGGGAAGCATTGCAGTAGCTATAGCATGCTGATTAAATCTAACGATTGCTTATATCACGTCAAAACGTGAAAAATATATTTTTTCTGTAGCCACTCTGAAGTCCGAAGTCTTTGGGTTTTACAACTGGTGAATCTCCAGTTGTCACTGGTGATTGTCGCTTTAAACTTTCGGGATCCGCCATACCAAGTGCTAAGCTAAATCTCCACCTCCATCATCCACACACGCTATAATAGCCGACTAGCCGAGACTCCTTCTCTATGTGTACAGAAGTGACGTAATGACGCAAAGACATGCTCGAAATTCCCGCGGAAATCCACCAGTACCACTAGAATTAAAATCATTATTACAAGCTTACCGTTTTGAATCGAGGTAAGGCAAGCAGATCGTTTTGAACACTGTCTGGTTACGTTTTTTTTCAAAAATGTATTTTTTGATATTTTTAAACCCAAAAAAGTGCCGGACTGCAGCTTTAAGTAAAGATAAAGTTCCATGAAAATATTTTGTAAATTTCCTAGCGTAAAGATATAAAACATTTATTTTTGTGAGTGAATGCAGCACAATCGTGAACATAAATGCACAACTTTAAAGGAGATTTTCTCAATGTTTAGATTTTTTGCACCCTCAGATTCCAGATTTTAAAAAGTCATATCCTAACAAACCATACATCAATGGAAAGCTTATTTATTCAGCTTCCAGATGCTGTATAGATCTAAATTTCAGAAAATTGACCCATGTGACTGGTTTTGTGGTCTAGGGTCACGAATACAAATAATAGTAAAATAGCACTGGAGTAAACCAACGGTGACTGGAGAGGAATTAAAAAATACAGTCGAATTAAAGACTTTGAGCAAAAACACCTTTGTGAGTGACTTAAGTGTACAAATAACTTTGAGTTCCACCCGCCAGTCAGGAATCCTTCTAATGACCCTCATAAAGCCGGTGGAAGAGGCCCGGGACCCTCGGCCCCGCACTGAATTATTGAGCGTGTCGCGGAGGCTCTGTCCACACAATGAATTACAATGTGAATCCTGCTCTAATTATGACTCTTTTAGACGGCAGACGGGGGAAAATTGAACCTGAATATTTCATAATCTGCATCTCCTCTTCAAATGAGAGATCATTTTGGAATCGCATGCTAATTTTTGTCACGGCCCTGAGTTCCCAATAACAGTAATTGGAAAAGTCTCTGAAGGAGTCGCTCATTACAGCCGGAAATGATTAGCGCTGATGAAAACTACTGCAAACCTCCTCTTTATACCAGCTGGGGTCATTTTCTTCCCCATGACTCAATTGATTTTTGTTTATGAATATAATGTTTATGAAGTTAATATTTTTTTTTTTAAATGACAGAGGTTTGTACTTATAGCAGAAAACGACATGAGCATCCCTTACAAAAATTCAACACACAACCATAGTTTATAAAAAATAATTTCCATTTTCTTTTTAATTTCAGTTTTAGTAATTGTATTTTTGTCATTTTAATAAATGACAATATAATTTAATTTGGTTTTAGTTCATCAAATTAAACTAAATGAAAATGGAAAGTTCCATTTGGCAAATAGCTGAAAAAATTATAATTTAAAGGTTTTTATATATTTTTAAGTAATGTTTAATATTGTGTCACTTTTAATGGTTTTAGATTTAGTTGGAGTTAAAATAACCCTGTCATCTACATTAAATGTGTCTTGGATAATCTCCTTCGGTCATATTTGTTGGTTCACTCAATGCATTAGTATTTAGATCAGATGATCATCAGTGTCATGTGCTCGTACTCGTCTTGTAGAATGCCAGTGTTGTTTTGAAGTCATCTGTTAACAGTATTGACTCCCCTGTGTGTTGTTCTGTTTGTCTGTGTGTGTGTGTGTGTGTGATGAGAGCGAGAGGTTACAGTTAAGGTCACTGTTAATGCTCACGGGACACTACAAATAAACCAACTGGAGCAAGAACAAGGTGCATGTCTAAATTTTACATGTTGTGGAATGTCAAAGCCATGAATTAATAAAGATCAGATAAAACCCTTTGTGTCCAGCTTCCCAAGTGTGTGTGTGTGTGTGTGTCTCAGTCTTTTAACCCCAGTCAGAGATGTCAGAGCTCCTGGAGGTAAACCAGAAGGACGTGAAGGAGAGCGAGAGAAACGAGTAAAGCTGTAGGACAAGAGAAGGACGTGAAAGATCTTGTGTGGAAGTAAAGATTTGAAGGTGTGCAGATGTCGTGCAAGCTGAGGGATTGAAAGAGGCCTTCAGATACCAGGAATCTAAAAGTCTAGTTTAAAATATATTAAATAACACTTCATTATGTGTTTGAAAAACGTTATTTTAAAGTTGTAATACTCAAGTGGTGAAACTATCCGGTAAAAAAAAAAAAAAAAAAAAAAATTGTATAGCCTATATATATATATATAGTTAAATCTTGAATGTAAGTGTTGTTCACTACTGTTCAAAAGTTTGTGGTTAATCTGGTTTTTTTTTCTCATGTTTTTGAAAAGTTTCTAATGCTCACAAAGGCTGCATTTATTTGATCAAATAATATTGTCAAATATGTATTGTGATTTTTTTTTATTACAATTTAAAATCACTCTTTTCTATTTTAATATATATTAAAATAAAATGTAATCCAGTTATGGCAAAGCTGAATTTCCAGCAGCTGTATATAAAAGTTAATTTAATAAAAAACAAATGAATACAATTAATTTCCTTTAAAAAACACTTATTGACCCCAATCTTTGAACAGAAGTTTACTATAAACCTATGTTGTAAAAACCCAATGTTGTTCGTAATGTTGACATTTCACAACTTATCGGATTCATTCACATTTTAATACTTCCAAAATAGTTCTAGTTCTTTAGAAAATTTTTAAGAAACCAAAACATTGATTTGAAGAACTCATAATGAAAAAAGAACCTTTATTTTTTTCAATTGTCCCTTTTCCAAATGTTAAAGGTATTGGGTAGGGCAATTCTGGTTGAAACGCTCTGCACATTCTGATAGCAATCAATTATAGAAGTGGTCAAACTAGTATTTTTTTTACATACTACAACTGTGGAAGTCACAGGACCAAAAAATGGCCAAACAGAAGCCGACTTTTACAGTTCCTCCTGAACCAAAACTTATGTTGCGTTCACGCCATGTTGTAACCGTAATTACAGGATGGCAACCCGTGACGTTCTACCCGGAGCTGTTCACGTCCTCAGACTCAGAGCTCTAGTTGTACCACCTGACTGCAGATTAATTAATATTCATGCTGATATAGAAACACAGATATCCAAGTTGTTTACGTTCATTATTATTGTAATTTTATGTGCTTTGAGACCATGTGACGTCTCTCGTGACGCTTTACAGACTCTGCTCTGGCTGTGTGTGTGTTCATGTGTTTTGAAGGAGGTTTTGGAGACGCTCTGAAGGAAGTCTGGGATCTTATGCTTTCCAAGCTAGCTTGCTATTGCTAGCCTCTGTGAAATTGCTGTCACCGTCCCACAGGTGGGACGTTTGCCATTATATTTTTAAAACAATAATATCTTAGTAAAAACCTTAAGTAATATTGACAAACTATATATCATTTGAAAGCTTACAATCTCTAGTTTTCATATTCGGTGACTGATTTTCAAAATAAATTACAGAGGATCTGTAATTTATCAATTTGCAACAAAAATATTTTCATACTCCTAAGGTGTTCAGTCCTTTATTTTGAAATAGTGATGAATATGAAAAATCATGAAAAAAATGGTAGAAACCTCAGTTTGTTTTCATGCCAAGAGTTCAAAAGATAGCATTTGTTCAATTATTTTAGAAAAAAAGGTCTGAAAATGTTTTAGAAATAAAGAAAAACCATATATGGAAATACAGGCGCCCTTATATGGGCAGTAATGTCAACTAGTGAAAAAGTGTGGTACTGCGCACAAACAAAATCTCACTGAAAGCTCATTTTTTGAGATATCAACCTAAAATTTAAAACACAACTTGTTCAGATTTTTGGCTTTGATTTTTGTGCAGTTTTAGAGTTACCCAGGTTTTGAAAAAATATATTTTATATAAAATATGAATAATTTTTTTTTTTTAAATATTTTCATAAACTCAAACTTCTATAACTTTTTTTCTGTTACACTTTCTTAATTTATTTCACTTCTAAAAAAATCTGCCTATTTTCTTCTTTAAAACAAGACCATTTAAGTACAAACATTTAAGTTCGGAAAGTGCATTTTCATGTATATTCAAAAAAAGGGGGGTGACACTATAAGGGTTAAATGTCATAATTACTCCATTTTGGGCTTTTCTCATTCTCAGATTTTTTAAATATCCTCTCTCTCTCTATATATATATATATATATATATATATATATATATAATCACAGCACTGATTGGACTTGATTTTACATTTTATGACTTTCTGATATATTATTGATACCCATCCATACATAACTTTTTTTTTCTCCAAAAAGTGTGATCTGATTTGTGACAAACATTTTAACATGGATGTTAGGTTTGAAGATTTAAAGGGACAGTTCACCGAAACGTTTTAATTCTGTCATCACTTACTCACTCTCATGTTGTTCCAAACCTGTATGAGTTTCTTTATTCTGTTGAACACAAAAGAAGATATTTTGAAGAATGTTTGTAACTTCCAATAGTAGGAAAAAAAATACCATGGAAGTCAATGGCTACCATCAACTGTCTGGTTACCAACAATTTTTCACAATATCTTTGAGTTCAAAAGAAGAAATAAACTCATACAGGTTTAGAACAACATGAGGGCGAGTAATTGAAGATGGTTTTCATTTTTGGGTGACCAAAAGATCCACTAATTGAAGATTCACTGAAATATCACTAGAGTCCAAAGCCATGTCTCCAGTTCTTCTGCCTCAAGAACCAGCCCTCGTCTTATCAAGAACCATTTTTCACTGTAGGCTTCAAGACCAGAGCACACACTCATTCACTATTCTCCCATCGACCTCTCCTCTCCTTCACCATGCAAATCAGACAGGAACAAATGTCCCGACTCAGCGGGGACCCTCGACCCGAAGTGTTTAACTCCACAGACTCCCATCTCACTCATCCCCGTCTCTTTGATGTTCTTTAAATGAGCTTTCCAACTCCACTTCAATTTTACAAGGCCATTATGGGGAGATATAATGTGAGGGTTAAATATATCGGGGCAGACATTATGTGAAAATAATTAGTGCTGATGAATAATGCACTAATTCAGCTGATGAGGGATGGTTAGCAGAGTAATGGAGTGAGGGGAAGGCGGCAGCTTGACAAATGAAATTAAAATATTTAAACACTGCTTTATGATATTACGGGAGAGATCTCATCATCATCATCATCGAATCCCTCTCACCTCCGGCACGGAGCACACGGCTATTACGGCTGACGGCTCTATTCGAGTGACATGTTCACGGTAATGTGACGTCCATAAGTCACACGGCCCATTCGTCAACGTGAACACAGACGACATCAGAGCAAGGACAAAAGCGCGTGAAGACTCACAATCACGTATATTTTCTGATCAGAAAAGTCTGCAAAAACAGCAAAGAATAGTACAAGGTCATTATGCTGGTCTAAACTGGTCAGCTGACTTTATACATTCTGATTATAGTGATTTTTCTGGATGATTTAGCGATATCAGTTACCATTAAGTGAAGTGTGGCACTGGATTGAAAAATAATGAGTTAAAGTTTCAAACACTCGTCGTCTTCGCCATTGGTTGAACTGATAATCTCATGCTGCCTTCAAGTGCACCTGGAAAATTCGTACAATAGTGTCGAGAATTCGTTATTACGACATGTCAGAAACATAAAAATTAAGTAGCCTAAACAAAACAAACCCAACTAACTACATCTGAATTCAAAATGATGCAAAATATTGATTTCTATCACTTGGTATCAAAATTCAATATTTTAGTTTCATTAAGCAAACAAAAAAAAGTTTAGTACTTTAAACCATTTACTATGGACTTGCTTTCCGCTCACTGGTCTATAAGAAGTTACAGATATATTGTATCGTTTACATTATAGATCTATGTTTCCGCCATGTTTCAAATAGACGACTCCTCTTACGAAATCACTAATCGCATATCATCTAGAATTGTAAATATGGCTTCACCCGTTCATTCATGATATTTTCTACTCCATTTGAAGGACGCATCAGGTCCAGTCAAGCTACGCAAACAATCCGATCGCAATTCCATTTGCTGCCACTAGTGGCGCAGAAATTACACTTATTTAACTTCCCCTATTGGTGTGTTGATTGGTAAAAGGGATACTAGAGCTCTGGAAAGATGAATATGTAGTAGAAATGTGAAATTATTTTAGATTTGGAGCCTTCTAGACTGAGAAAAGCCAGAAAATGTATTTGTGGCTCATGTGGATGAAAGACAACAACTCCCAGAATGCACTTGCTTCACTGTCCTACGAGGAAGCTCCCAAGCCACGCCTACCGGTCAGAGCGCTGTTAAACAAGGCTAGGCTACAAGTGAGTCTCCGTGACGAGTCTGCCCGGGATTTCGAGATTGCCCAAAATGTCCAGGATTCGGCTTTTGCGTTCTCCAGTCGCCATTCATCATGTTTACTGCGGCGAGCGGGACGAGACTGACGGCCGCGGGAGAACGGCGCGAGGCCGGTGGCGGGATTACTGATACTGTGAGACGCACCGGTCTCGTCTCGTATCTCTCACGGAGGAGCGGGAATTTTCTTAGCAATGTTAAAACACACATTAACCGATCACTTGTTTAGCGTTCATGTAAACACTACATTCAGATTCACCAATCGGGAGGAATTCAGTGAGATTGAAACAAAAGGTGTGCGTGTAAACAATGAATGGCGACTGCAGAAAGCAAAAGCCGAATCCCAGACATTTTGGGCGATCTCGACGTCCGGGAAAAAGAGGATGGTAACTGCTACTACTCCGCTTTCTCCACAGAACAAGAGCCTGTTAGCTTAGCTTCAAATAAAAGATGGCTGACACTATTTGTACATTCTGTGAGTGAGATCCCTCTATGGGCGCGCTGAAAACATGCGGATCTAGCGCCTTCTACTGGCTGTAGTCTCTAGCCTCTGGACGCAAAGCCTCCGATGACACAAATTAGAGGACTTTTTACAGACAAAAAATACATAAATCTCTTGTCTCAGGGGGATATGAGGGAGGGAAGCACGGTAATTTGAAAATACTACAGGTTTTCTACTGATACAAAGCTTAATGCTATATCCTGAAGTATCCCTTTAATATGAAACACGTTCTCAGCCCTAAAATCTGGTAGATAGGAAATGGATGTTGATCTAGGAATATATCCTGCTTGATTTTTTTTTTTTTTTTCAATAAATGTTAGTAAAAAGAAAAAGAAAATATATTGGGGGTAAAAGACTGGGAAATGTTGCAAGTTTGACTCAAACCTGCACATATGAACTGACATCCAGGGCCTAATAAACGACTTAATAGTAATGCCGATAACTGTGCTGTAACAAATTGTGCTGTTACCGTCCTAGTTGTGGTTTAGACTAAGTAAAGATATCACTGGAATCACGTTCAAAACTATGTTTTTTTTTTTTTTTTATAGCTGATGAATGATAAAAACTTCAACAGCCAATCAGAATCCATCCGGGTTTAAAGAGCTCGAGCATTTAAAGCGGCAGACGACAGAACATGGCATAGGTTAAAGCAGGTTATGACTATATGTTAAGATATATTTTAGAAATAGATATACTTTAGTTATCCCTGAGGGGAAATACTATACCTATCTCCAGTTGATCATGACAGATGTTAATACATGAGGTTAAATATCTTCCTCTGTGGCTCTTTGAATACTCGTCCTTATCAGACCCGAGTTATTTACGACGGAGTGGCCCACCTCATTCCCCTCGTTACGATCACATTTTACACCCATCATCTGACAATGAAGTGGCTGCACAATAAATCCCTGCTTCACTGCCATTTCCCAGTAAATTGCCTGTACAGAATCAATATGGCGGACGAGGCTGCCGCGTCCAGATAAATGACAAGAGTATCGATAGATGGAGGAGAGCAGAAGAGACGAACAGACAGATGTGCGAGCGAGCGAGCGAGAGAGAGGAGAGAGAGAGAGAGATTTTAAATTTTCAAGTACAATCTTAAATTAAAATACATTAAACTTACTTAAAAACATAAGGCAGCATCTCTTTAACTTTAATCTCGCTCTAATTATATACGGTAATCATTAAGTTATGACATGTTTTTAAGTACGTTTAATGTAATTTAATTTAAGATTGTACCGTACTTGAAAATTTGTCATAACTTAATGATCATATTATTAGAGAGATTAAAGTTAAAGAGATGCTGCCTTAAATTTTAAAGTACAATCTTAAATTAAATGACATTAAACTTACTTAAAAACATGTCATAACTTAATGATCATATAATTTTTTACAGTGTAAAGACATTTATATAGTTACAAATGATTTCCATTTTAAATAAATGTTCTACTTTTGAATTTTATATTCTTTAAAAAATCCTGATATATATATTTTTTTTTATCCTGAAAAAATTATGGTTTCAACAAAACTATGAAGCAGCAACTGTTTTACAACAATGATAATAATAATAATAATAATAATAATAAATGTTTCTTGAGCAGCAAATCACCATATTAGAATGATTTCTAAAAATTCATCTTGCCATCACAGGAAAAAATTACATTCAAATAAAGTTATTTTTAATCGCTATAATATTTCATAATATTAGCCTATTTTTACTGCATTTTTTTTTTGTATCATCAAATAAATGCACCCTCAGTGAGCAGAAGAGACTTCTTTCTAAAACTTACCGACCACAAACTTTTGAGAGTACAGTGAGCGGAATCTCTTTGAAAATATTCTTTAATTTGATCTTTCAACAGGATTAAAGTGACCAAAAGGATGAAGACAGGAAGTGATGCCGCAAACAATCCTGTGCCAATGATGAACGGGATTCCTGAAATTATAAAAAAGGGAAAATCTTCAGTTTCAAAATGCATGTGACGTTTTCTTAGAAATGTCATTTTTGTATTTATGTCAGTTTTATACTCTGGATTTTTCTTGCATCATTTTCTGTAGGTATTGATTGAATGTTTCTATAAATGTGAAGAGGTTTAACTATTAATTGAAATGTTTTCAAACATATGTATTGAGAAATATATTTTTTTTTCTTGGGGTTCAACCATTTCCTGTTTTCAACACAAAAGTTTATACATTAATATTTTAAAACAAACTGCTCCATTGCTTTTTAAGAAATAATAATGAAGAATTATTCCAATATCCTAAATAAAGTTTATTTTTAACCTTTTAGATATTTTTACAAATATATAAAAATAAAATGTTAATTCAGAAATTGATGATGTTCATCATTGTTTTCTGTATGAGTTGTAAAATGCCTTTAACAAGAGCCAGTTCCATAATGACATCATCCAACAGGAAGTGACATCAGTTTGGAGAGAAAAAAACAACAGAACAAACATCAGTAAGTATTAGCAATGGATTTGATCAATTGTCATGTGGTTTGTATCCTTGATTTGTAATATTTTATCAAACAGGAGATTTCAAAAGATGGTAAAAAAAATGGTATATGGTAAAAACTATATATTATAATATATCATTAACTTGTGTAAGATAACTGAGTAATGGCTCTTGATGTCCATCATGCTCTTCTTGTTGTGCAAATAAATACGTGTTTGAGCTTGAACATTTTTTTATGGAAATACTTCCACTTATATCACAAAACATTTTTAAAATGTTGTAGATTTTGAAAGCTAATACAAAACGGGAATGGCCGAGAACAAACATTTGATGGTATTTCTAGAAGGAGACGTGGTGAACTTTTGAACAGTTAAGAACGGCTCAAACTGTCTCATCTAACTAATCACTCCAACTCTATCAAACCAATTTCCATTGAGTTGGAATGAATGTATAGTAATCAAGTGCCAATGTCTGGTACCAATGTGGCTTCCGGCACCTCTAGATATACGAGCGTTGAGGTCTGATAATCTTAATATCTGCAAGATATGGTTGGCCGTATATTAGAATGAACAACTGTGAAGTCAGGAAGAATCATTACTGGCCTTGAGCTGACTTTACACTGAAGCTGATATTTCTGAGAGCGAGACAGAGAAAAAGACGAGGACGGGGGAAGCATCGTCTCAGCTGGCACTTTTTATTAAGCTCATATTTTGCGACTGTCATTGGCGCTGCATTTGACTTGTAAAACAGACCTAATTACAGGCCCCAAATATGCGATTGGCACATCAAACGGTAAGCTACAGTAACGGCCTCCCCTGTCCCGGCTCTCCTCTCGCTCCCGTGCCTCCTGCCGCACTAAAGCCACTGATTACGAGAGAAACATTAAATGGGAATTACTGCAAAACAATTTACCCGTAATGTAGCAGTCATATCTGCGCAGGCACAGGAAAAACGACTCAAATATAGTGGGATTAATAATACATGCTTTAATTAAACAGCTTGAAGGTGCATATAACAGGGACAGGAGACGAAAAGATTGAATCTCCATGCGGCGGATCTGAACAGATGACTCGCGGTGAGTAAATATGCACCCATGAGCGGTCAAAGAAATCATGATAATTTACAAGATGTTAGACGGAGTGATAAAAGGTCGTTCCATTCATGATCAGAAAGTCATGATGAAGCATGCGAGATGGTGAGAAGAAATCATAAATATATGGTATATATGGCAGAGACACTGACCTGCTCTTCTTCTGTATCAGGTTCCACATTACCCCAAACAGTAAAGCAGAGAATAAATTAAAGAATATATATATATTAATATGTGTTAATACTTTTGCAAGAACTTATCACTAAATATTTCATCTGATAATGATTCGATTCTTAAGAGAATCTGACATGTTATAACCATTCAGTTTGGTTGGAATTGATTCAGTTTCAAAATATTTTGATCTAGTTCATAATAATCTTCAAAATAAATGGCAATGGAAAAAAGAGTAGACTGGAAAATTGAAGTTGGTGGGTTTTACAGGGGGGTGGGGGGGATGAAAAAGGGTTGTATTTTGTAGGTATTGGCTACCATAATTAGATTATTATGATTAGATTATGCAATAATCTGCCAGATATACAGTATATTATCTTCTCAACGATGCATCAACGCTTTTTACAGTGTCTGCCAAAATATCATAGTAAGCACTGTTATTGTTTCTACAGTATAATCTTAAATTAATATGATCTCCATCAAAGAGTGTTACACGCTTTAAGAATTGTTGTTTCTTTTGTTATTACAATGAAGTAAAAAGAAATGTAGGAACTCTGCTATTCAGGGAAAAACTATGTTGACCATGCTAAATTTCTAAAGTATGTAACTAATAATTATGGACATAAACTGATTTATCTTTTCAGAAAAAAATGTGTGTGGTACTTGCCCATGATAAACCTTATATTACGTTCCGGGTCAATTTGACTCGCAGAACATTTGTAGTTGTCGGAAATACTGGATAACCTGGGATGTTTTTCTTAAAGAATTGTGGGTTACCCGTTATTTTAAGATGTCCTGTTACAGTGTAATTATACTAAGTAATATTAACCATGTAGGGTTAAGCATTGGTTTAGGGTTAGTTGCGTGTAATTACGGCTGTCGTAGGAGAAGTCACACTACAGGACTGTGCGTCAAATCTTCTAACACTGCCACAATTTGATCACAATGGTCATTAATCGCCATTGGCTAATATGTCAAACTAGCGTTCAACACTTCAGATTTTGGCCTAGGATCAGAGGAATCTTGTAGCATTCTCAACATTTGTCTCAGGTCCTGTTTACTCCTGGTATTAAGATGCATTTTGGTCGATCGGATCACAAGTAGACGAGGGAGACATTCCCGTTTAGACCTGGTGTTTTAATCAATTTCTTTTGTCAACTTTCAATCACTTCTGTCCTGATTTCTTCGAGGGAAGGGTCTATTGGCGGGAAAATTAATAGGGTTTTTTTCAGATCTTTCGACCTAATGGACAAAATAATCTTGCGCAATTTACATATGAACGCACGGAGAGCATCAGCTTTAGTTTCTGCCCTGACAGACACAAGACCAGCCGAACGTTGTGAGTGTGTGTTAGAAATCAGAAATATGAGAGAACATTGTGCTTGGCACATTTTTCATCTTCAAACCAAACTTAGATCTTCAGCCGACAAAGTTTAAATCCCATCTGGCTAGCGCTCTTCCCATAAGGTTTATGGATTAGGTCAGTAGACGGAGAGTAGACGGTCTTTTGAGGCTGTTTGAACACATTCGACCACATGAGCGTTTACACTACGAAAGCAATCCGGTTAAATGTGTTTTCAACTCTGGAACCGTTTACACCTGCATTTAGCGTCGTCCACTTGTGATCTGATCTTAATACCGGATGTAAACAGGGCCTCAGATGGCCAGAATCGTAGTGTGAACCCGGCTTTAACAAATACCATTGATGATCGAATATTTGTATTATTGGCACCTGGCTGATAAGACAGATAGATGTGAATAAAGGTCTGGTGTGTGTATTCATGTGCTCACAGGTCTGTATACCAGCACACTCTCAAACACAAGCATTAGATAATGTCTTCTGAAATCCTCTCTAATTACTGTGTGAGGCGAGTCCTGAGACCCCACGCGCTGAGACCAGTCCTGTGTGCGTGTGCGGTTATTGCTCCAGATAATAAATTGTGTGCTACATTGATAAACTAATGCAATTACAGGCAGGGTCACAAAGTCAGCTAATTTACAGATAGCAGTGTTTGGGGGTGGAGGGGGATGTTGAATAGCCCCTGGGGTCCTGATGCAGTCTCTTTATTTCCACTCGGAGTTTAAAACAGCGAAGTGCAGCAGGATTGATCCTTTGAACTGCGTCGCACTGACCGGTATAACAACAGAAGGTCAGAGATCTTTAACAGAGGCCAATTATTTTTGCAGATAGCATCCAGACAACAACAGGCTTGGGAATCAAAGCAAGTGATTGAAAACTTGCTGCAATAACCAGGATAATTATTTAATTGCTTTAAGAAAAAGTTATTAGAGAGGATTCAAGTCACATCTCTTCAACTTTCAGGATCAAATTAAAAAATAATCTAAAAAGTAAAAAAAAAAGAATAATATGCATTTCACCAACATCACCCCCATATTCTTTATCTTCAATTTACAGTAACATAAGGAACCTAAATGACTTGAGATCATTGTAATCTGTCATCTTGGTTCCAGAATGTGTTTGTAAAGTAATGTGACCTTTGACCCATAATTAAATTGACATCTTTAACCTTCGTTACAGCCTGTCACATCTGTGCAAATCAGAATGTCAATACATCATTGGGTTTACATTAACTGGCCAACACACACAAGACAAGTCTTGGAGTGAAGTACACATATGGACAATCAACAAGGTTTGCATATGAATAAAACGTGTTCATATGTAAATATCAAAGTGTTGGAAAAAAGCAGCAAAATCAACTGCAAAGGTCCAGTTCAAAAGATTGATGTTATTACATAATAATTACAATGTAATAAGATGCAATAATGATGAATTGCAGCTCAGGGTATTGTGCAACGAGCGGGAAAACATGTAACTCACAAAAACATTCTGGATAAAGCTCCATAATATATGAGTTACATTCTTGTTGAATCTGCATAAAGCTAATTTTCACAAAATAAGAGGCATCATAAACATGTCATGCTATTTCTTATTTAGTACTGTCCTGAATAAGGTATTGCACATAACAGATGTTTACATATAAAAGCTGCAAACATTCACTGATGCTCCAGCAGGAGAAACAATGCATCAAGAGCCGGTGTGAAAACTTGTTTTCTTATTTTGTTTTGTTTCATTTAGAACAGCTCTCCAGAAGCTACAGAAGATAGTTACACATTTCCCAGAAGACACTAAATAAGTACAATTTACCCTGGTCATGGATTTTTCTGAAGAACAGTGGGCAGGATGAACACACACACACACACACACACACACACACACACACACACACACACACACACACACACACACACACACACACACACACACACACACACACACACACACACACACACACACACACACACACACACACACACACACACACACACACACACACACACACACACACACACACACACACACACACACACACACACACACACACACACACACACACACACACACACACACACACACACACACACACACACACACACACACACACACACACACACACACACACACACACACACACACACACACACACACACACACACACACACACACACACACACACACACACACACACACACACACACACACACACACACACACACACACACACACACACACACACACACACACACACACACACACACACACACACACACACACACACACACACACACACACACACACACACACACACACACACACACACACACACACACACACACACACACACACACACACACACACACACACACACACACACACACACACACACACACACACACACACACACACACACACACACACACACACACACACACACACACACACACACACACACACACACACACACACACACACACACACACACACACACACACACACACACACACACACACACACACACACACACACACACACACACACACACACACACACACACACACACACACACACACACACACACACACACACACACACACACACTTTTTAACTGGCCATTTTTAATCAATCAAGTTATTTTATCTTATGGACTATATGTAAATATCCATTATGTGAAATACCATTTTTTAGGACAGTACTAAGGAAATAACATGCAATTTTAAACTTTTATGATGTCTCTTATATTGTAAAAAAAATATGAAGGGGTAAGGGGAATGTAACATCATGCAAAACTGCATATTTGCAGCACACTGTCATTCAGAAATCAAAGAACTAGGGAAAAAAAAAAGTGTCGATCTACTGCAAATGTAGCCATGATGACAACAACAGTTCAAAATCTACTCTACTGAATACCTTTAATAAAAATGACATCACACACTAGCCAATGCATATATAAATAAAAAAGGGCTTTGCATGAGCGTGTGAATATTTACACTGACAAACATCTCTTCGAGTTCACTGGAGTATTTTTAACACAAGCGACGGCTGGATGTGCCCGCGGTCTCGTGTCCTGTGGCACCGAGACTCACGCACCCCTGACACCAGTATCTGGGATGATCCATTGCCCCTGGCAACACAGGGCATATTCCCAGAAGCCCCTCTGATTTATGGAGCTAATTTTGCCATGTTGCTGGGGAATCTGGGATTTGTGGTTCAGCTGAGGGCAGTTGTCTGCATGACAAGGCCAGTGTAAAGTTCAAACAGCCAACGCTTCTGTCAGCACCTTTACCGACGCCACAGAGTGAGACAGATGGAGACTCTTGACAACTCACCCAGAGAGACGTGCGCAAAAAACAGACAAGCAAGCGCAAAACACAACTACAGTAATCTGTCATTACTAGTGCTGTGTTGATAATCCTTATACTTCTGTAAAATTGCAATTAATTCTTCTTAAATTACTTTACCGTGGTCCCACTAGGGGGCCTCAATAACTTAATTTTAATAATTTACTTTATTTTAGTTCTACTGATCTTAATTAAATGCTAATAAAAAATACTAAAAATAAGAATGCACAATGTTAAATTGATATTGTATTTGTTTTTGTTTTGTTTTTCTATTATGTGCTTCAACAAAAGCACATAATAGCTTAAATAGGAGGGCCTTTGAATATTGTCTTGGTCATACGGGGACCTTGAGTCAAAAACTGATGTCCAATTGCAGAAGACATGAGAAGCTCTTGCAAAGTTAGCATTCTGTGGCATACTCATTCAATGTGAATTCATATGATGAGAATATGCAAACCAATATACAGTGTAGTATGTAAATGTCATATTGAACTTTTAGTCAATTTGAAAGAGCACAAATGGTAATAGTTTAATTTACATGTTACATCTACTTAATAACAGATTATAACATAATTGCATAATTACAAGCAACTAACCTTAATCTTATAGTAGGAACATGCAATTATATTGCACTTGAAAAAAAGATAAAAATTTTAACGGTCAAATATAGTAAAAATGTGTTTAAATGGTTTGCATGAATGAAACTGTGCACCTTTTATAAATCAGTATTTACCGTCTTGGCTTGTGGAAAAGCTGCTTGTTCACGTGATAAATCATGTGACTTTGACAACCAACAAAAAAATATGGTGATGAGAAAGTGTATTACAAAGGTACAAAACAGATATTAGTGCAGGTTGGTATATTAACATTATCAGTTAAAGAAATACGATTTTTTTTTTTTTACTGTAAATCTGTAAAACCTCAAATGTTGCTACCGTATTTGTTCAGTACATTTCTGCCAACCACAACTTCCAGTTTTGTTTACCGTAATTGTAGAATTGCACTTTATTAAAAGGTGTCCTTGTTACAGTGTAACCGCACTTTTCTACGGCTGGTAGACATTTTTAATGCTCAGTCCAAAATGAACACAGAGAACATTGCAACGGTTTTGTAAGGACTTTAAGGTTAGTTCACCCAAAAATTAACATTCTGTTATTATTTACTCACCCTCATATACTTCCAAATTATTATTATTAATTATTTATTTATTTATACTTTTTGAAACATTCTGGTTGAATAGACTTTTAATAGTGACAGAAATATCTCAGGTTTAATTAAAAATATCTTTTGCGTTTAGAAAAATAAACAAATTAAGTCGTGTGTATTTGGAACGACATGAGGACATTGGCCAAACTAACTTGGCCAAACTAACCCTTTACACTATGTATTCTTGGTAATCCTTCACTTTTAGTCATTTACACTGATAAAACTTATCTAATTTAAGCATTTTAAATGTGTCAAATCAGTGATGTCATGGTTGCATATGGCAGCTAGTGCTCCTGTCTACCGTTCATCTCCATTTACTTGATAATTTTACCAAAAGAAAAATGAAATGTTGCATTCTTGCAAGCACAAGCAGTGGCATTTGTTTAGTCTATAGCGACTGCCGCCCAGTGGCATGAAAACCAGTTCAAGGAAACTCGGTCTTCCTGTTTCTCAGATATCCAAACAAGAAAATGCGGCCACATAGATTTCTCCTCAGGCCTGTATTATGATGTAGAGTTCGAGATTTAGTCTCAAACTGAGCTCTGCACGTCTGGCCGAGGGGGTTTTGTTTTTTTTAAAGGATGTCGGGGATAAACACTAAATTAATCATGTTTTGGCTGAACTTGCTGGGGACTGAAATTTGCTTATAGAGGCTCGTGATCACATAAAATATTAAAGAGTTGTTCTCAGCACTAGCAGGAGGGTACGAGAGAGGTTGGGCAGGAGGAGGCCACCGTCACCCATCGCACACCATAAAGACGAGCACATTTTAATGAAACAAACCAATAAATGAGACTTCAGAGCTGAATGTGGGTTATATGTAAATTCACATAAGCAGGACAAGTTATGATTTTTGCATACATTAAAGGGATAAGTTCAACCAAAAATAAAATAATTTCTTTTAACATTTACTCACCCTCAAGTTGTGCCAAACCAGTATGAGTTTCTTTCTTCTGCTGAACACAAAATATTATATTTTTATGGAAACCAATGAATACGGTCAACTGTTCTTTAAAATATACCAACATTCATTATATATTTTGTGTTCAACAGAAACCGGTTAGGAACAACATGAGGGCGAGTAAATGACTATTTTCCTTTTTGGGTGAACTATCCCTTTAAATGACCTAAATATGCAAGATGGGGACTAACAATATAAGTCTCGATGCCAACTTCACACCTTATTTTCAATTCTAACACATAATTTACTTCACCGGTTAAGAAATAAACCCATTTATCTTACTGACACATATTACAGATTAAAGAGCCTTTACAAATGACGGGGCCAATGTAAACGCGTTAGCTGAAGCTCTCCGACACGCTCTAAACTCGTTAGCCCACGTTTTCTGTGGTAAACACATTACGTGGTTTATCCTGCCGGAAACGCATTCGCCTCACGGACTCGCAGCTCACGATGAGTCCCGGTTTAACAAATACATCACTTCATTACAGAGTAGTCAGGCTGCGGGAGTCCCTCAGATTAAATAGCTCTATTTAAGAATGGCGCTTTTCATCCCTCACGCCGTGAAAATCTCCATAGTAACGACACACTAACTGACCCAACAAAGCTTATTAAAATGTTATATTACACTGGTATAGAGGTCAAAGGTCAACTTTTAACTAGGGGAGGAATGGGACACACACACACACTCACTTTAGGCCTGTGCTACGGTGAGAGATCAGGTCCCGGCCGTGGACGGAGGGGGGATTGGGAGAAGATTGCAGCATGAGGTCGTGTAGGAGGGGGATCGCGTCCACTTAAGGGCCCCCTTGCTGGGTCGGGACGAGGTTTAGTTGGTGGGGGTAAAGCTGAGCTTCATGGCACACTCCAAGTGCAAATCCAATTCTTCACAATTAGCTGAGTTTCCATGACAGGCACCAAGGTGGGAGAGCCACATCACCGACTGCCACAGCTCTGATTGGGTAATTCGTTCTCCACTATGCAAATGTGATGCTCGGAGGTTGTAGGGGGCTCCGGATACAAGTAACCAAGATGGTGCGATGGCGGCAAGGGTCAACAAATATTGTAAAAACAGGTTTTAGTGTCCCTGTGGGAAAATAGGTGGGCAATTTTATCATGAGTTGACAATGAAATGTCCAAAAACTAGAGAGAGGCCATCAAGAATGAAACGAAATCCATACCGTTATGTTATGTTTCGGTCATCCGATGTAGTTCAACCTTCATCCATAATCATTTTATTGCATCACACATGGCCTAATGGGCAGGAATGCACAACAGTTACAGTTAGTCACCAAAAAAAAGATTTTAAAAGAAATGTGTAATATATAAAAACATCTTGCTTACCTCATTTTATGCTGTTCATGCTACATACCTGCTGGTACTGTAGTGCATGAAGAATTTAGGAAATTTGCTCTTTTTGTGAGGATTTGGGGGTGGGGGGGTTGAAATGGTCTTTATTCAGCTGTTCAGATTTTTTTTTCTTTTCTCAATGCTGCTTTTGCAGCAGAGCTCTCAATATTTTTTTCTTTTTTTACAGCTGTTATTTTTTCTAGACCATTTCAATTCTTTATTTTTTTTTTACAGTTCAAAATTAAACTCAGGTGATGAATTCAGAAGCAAAGAATTCATACAAACCATTAAAATTCATACATAAAATATGTACACAAAAGCTACATCCTCATCAGGCTGATTATACTAAGGAAAGCGTACAACATGTTTCATGACAATGCTTCAAAAATGCTCTACTGTGGTCTTTGAAATTGAAACATTCTCCATATTACTTTCAAACTGTAACATTTTCAGAACTGTTCAAAAGAAATCTGGGTCAACATACTGACCATAAAAAAACTCAAATAAAAGCAAAAGTTAGTCAATGTTTTGACACGATACAAAACAATCAATGAGGGTGAAAAACCAAATTACTCATGAAATTTCACAACTCAGTTATTCAAATTCACAGCCTTCTGACAGACGATCTCGATGTGCTGCTCAGGTTTGATAAGTAAAATAAAAAAGCTAATGAAATGTAAATTAGAATTTTAAAAACAACCATTTCAAAAACACAGAACTCAAGAGTGGTGCAGTGCAGCAGGACTGGACAGAAGACTTCATCTTCATCTACGCCATGAGCGCGACTCGTTATCGTCTTCCTCTTCATCGTCGTCCTGCAGCAGGGAATCGTCCACGAGCGAATCCTCTGGAAACTGGAACCAATCAGAACACACAGTCAGAACCAAATGCACGCTCAATTATGAAACTTTTCCAGGTGGTCAGTCACAAATTGCTGGTCTAAGTGACGTTACATACCATGTGACGTTACAAATGTTTTGTGCTTACACCATGGGACATTCACTCTATACGCAAGCTCTATGTAATCAGAACTGTTATTTACACTCAATAACATCGATGAAACAAGGAATAATACGGAAATACAGCGGCGTGTGGCCTGTATTTATGAAGATAAGTTGTAGGCAATACAAAGATGTTTACAGTTGCTAAGAAACATTACTTTCCACAACAGAAAATAATTCTAATGTTGTGTGGTCACAGGTGTGCATGACATGTATTGGCTATTTAGGGCCTTTTTACACCTGGTCACTTCATGCATTTTCTCTGATCGGATAGCCATCCGATCGTGAGAAGACCAGGTGTAAATGCCCTCCGAAGCGCTTTCGAGTGGTCTGAGATGCATTCCAGACGAAACTGGACGTGTAAATGCATTTTACTCCTCCCAAAACCGTGTGAGAGCGTGTTTATAGGCTATATGACATGTTATAGCCAGATGTGACAGCGCTGCTGTAACATGCATCAGTGCAGATGAGTAGCTGAGCATCTCTTCACCAAGCCAACGCACAAACTGCCGCAAATGAAGTCGCAGACGCTCAACACACAATCATCTTCATTAAAAGTAGAGACTAGATGATCTTACCAGTGCTGATGCCGCTCTCTCTCCTATTGCGCTCTTTGATCTTGATATTAGCTGATGATAAATAAAATGCAGCTCATATCTGTTGCTTTCGTTGACGTGAACTAAAATTTGCATATAGCGCGGAAATTGAAGTTCGGATTTATATTAGTTATGCGGCCAATTGTAAATGGAGCGGTTTTAACAAATCAAGCCATCCAATCAGTAGAAACCCATGAAGTGACCAGGTGTAAACAGGCCCTATGTAACAGTCGTAAATGTGGCTCATATGAACTGTTTTATAAAAGTTATCTTAGATAAAGCTGTACATGCACTGATGATTGCATTTGTCATAAATAATCTGATATTTTGGTTTGTGACCAATAAGTCCGAAACAACAACTAAATTAAGATGAAGAACCTTTCAGTATGTGAAGTATTTACGCTATTGAATAATCCAAAAATGTGTGTTCAATATACAACCGTTAAAAAGTTTGGGGTTGAAAAGATTTTTTCATGCTTTTGAAAGAAGTTTCTTATGCTCACTAAAGTTGGATTTATTTGATCAAATTTATTTATATTGTGAAATATTTTTTATATCATAAAAACATACTTTTTATTTTAATATGATTTAAAATGTAATTGAAGACTGGAGTAATGATGCTTAAAAAGTCATAAGAAATCATTCTCAAATGCTGATTTTACTACCCAAGACACATTTCTGATTATTATTACTCAGTTATTAGAAAACAGTTATGCTGTTCATACTTTGTAGAAACTGTGACGCATGCTATTTATTTGACATTTCCGTAACATTGTAAATGTCTTTACCAACACTTCTGCAAAATTAAATGCATCCTTGATGAATACAACTAATACATTTCAAAAACTTCTTACTGACTCCAAACTTTTGAGCAGTAGTGTGCATCATCATTTTAGCTTAATTTCATGCGAACATTATTATGTTGTAATACATAGTTAAATTACTTTCAAACCTAATTAAATAAATACAAACAGCTACAAAAAAGACTGACCAAATACACTTCAAGTGAACAGTGATGAAGGGCGTACCTCCTCATCCTCAGGTTCAGCCTCATCCAGGTCTGTTGTGTTGAGGGAAGCCGTGGGCTTGTGCCAGGCCAAACGCAGCTCCTGATTATTTAACCGAATGCCGTGGATGGCCGCCTGAGGAACAGAGTTGAAGTTTAGAGTCCACATGAAGGCGTGCATGTATATGCACATGTAAATATGTTAGTACCTGTTCAGCCTCTCCGCGACTTTTGTACGTAATGATGGCACTAAGACAAGAATCCTCCATCTGGCAATCTTCAATATCCCCATATTGCTGAAGGTTAGTGGGAAAAGTGGTTATGAGTCAAAGACATTTCTCATAAGCTTTGTGATGCAATGTGCCCTTTAAAGTTACTCACTGCGAAGTGCGGCAGCAGGTCGACTCGATCTGCCTCAGTGAAACCGCTGATCTCTAAAGCTCTGGGTCGATGATCCACCACAGCGTGATTTGGAGCTCCTCTCCCGCGCCCTCGCATTCCTCGGCCGCGGCTCCTCATGGCCCCCCGACCCCTGGAGTGGGCCCCCCTCCCACGTCCTGAGGTCAAAAGCCCCCTTTTGGCAGCCTGAATATAAAGAAGAGATCTAATACAAGCTTATAGAGTTTAAGTAGCACTGTAGTGCCACCCGGTGGAAGGTCTGATTGAGTATAAGATGAGTATAAGAAATAAACCAAAACCGGGGACTGTTCTTTGCTAGCTTTGTTTACAACCCAATGACAATTTGAATTAGGGCTGACTTCTAATAGTCGAGGATTCGACGATTCGATTCGGAGAGGTCTGATTCGACTATGAACCTCATGGTCGAATAGTAGGGAAGTGTTATCAGAGCCGCTGCTAGCCATTTTGGTGCCCTAAGCATAATTGCATAATTTATTTATGACGCGCGCGGACTTGCTCTCTCTCCCTCTCTGCCGTGCACGCGCTACGCGGTTTGGAGCACAGTCTCTGTCTCGCGGACGCGCTCGCTCTAGATTCCAGAGATTTTAACTAATTCGCGGGCATCAGTGAGCCGCTATCAATATGCGGAAGACTCCCGGAACTTCATTTGGGATGTCTGTATTTCTATACTGAAATAATATCGGCATTATAATTATTGATTTTTCATTAGGCTATTTTTTTGGTGCCCCCTCACCTTAGCTCTTGGTGCGCAGAGCGCGTGATGCGCGTGGTGGGAGCGGCGGCGCTGAGTGTTATGTAACCAATGAGCAGCAGCACACTACATGCCTGTAACGTCCGGACCGCATTTGTTAGCATTTACGGATTTATTGGCTCACAATGGCTTCTAAAAAAATCATCAAAAGTGTGGGAGTATTTAGAGAAGGTTAAAGATGACCCAAAGAAAGTTAAGTGCAAGCTGAAGGCTGCGCGCGAAGCGTCTCAGCAACGAAGATCCTTTCCTTTTTCTTTTCTTTTTTGCTGCATGTGCACTTTCTGAAGCCCATTCGATTATGATTTATATTAGGCCTATGTTTATTTTCGTTGTTGAGTAATTGTTTTTATTTATTCAGGCAGGCTTATTGTATTTTGAAAAATGTTTATGACATTTTAGACTAGTGCCAGGCTGTTGCGCTAAGTTTAATTTTATTTATTTATTTTATCCCGATTCCTGAGTGTGAACTGAATTAAAAGCCAAGAAATAGGTTCCTAAGTGAGAGATAAAGGCATGTTTTGGCACGTTGTTGTTTTTGAAGCCAATTTGTTCCTATTTTATGTGAACTTTTCTGATGTTTGATATGTGATGTTTTGTTCATCTGGCTTTAAATTAATAAAAGGTATTTGTTACACACCATGTTTTTCTTTTAGTTTTTTTTTAGCTCTTTTGTTTGAAATGGAAAAAATCTAGCTGCTATCTAAAAAAAAAAAAAAAAAGTTCGACTATCAGTCGACTACGGCAAAATCTAACGAATCAGATTCGACTATGAAAATCCTTAGTCGAAAACAGCCCTAATTTGAATAAAAGTTTTATTTCTCATGCTACTACTACACACTGCAAAGTTTATGGATTGACATCTATATATAAATGTAAAATTGAATTTTAAAATGCAATGTGTTAACCATTGCAATGAGACAAAAAATATATACAGATATAGATCTAATAAACCTGCTACTTGTTCTATGTAATGTGTGATGAGCTTCTTTGCTCTTCAGGGTTTCTTTGTTCATTAAAGAATTTGCTTTGTTATTGTAACAACCACCACTTTTTGTAGAAAGATTGCACTTTTTTCAAAGTGCATTCAAGTAAATATGACTTTAATTGTTCCTTTAGTCTTCATTTAGTAAAAAAAAAGGTTAAAAAAAGCAGTAAGTAACTGGTGACTAAGTCTAGATTAAGTTTTAACCGTGTTGATTTTGCAGTAAAAAATTATGTACTATGTAACAATCGCTCTTCATCCAGACAATGTCTTTTTTTCATGAGGAGCAAAAAAGTAATACCCTTTTTAATGTTTTGAGAGCAAATATATATATATATATTTAATATTGTCCTGGAAAAATATACAGTGATATCCATTTTAACTATAAATACAAGAAATAAATCATAAAGTGAGGTGAAGAATGGAGTTGTGGTGTCCTTGTGAAATACCTCTAACTGCAGCTGAGTGTATTTGATCTTGAGTTCGGCAGTATCCTCTCCTGCCTGTATTTTCTTATAAAGGTCCAACTCTGTGTCCAGGAGCTCCTTCTGGGCCTGCAAACGGTCATGCATCAGGATATACATATGCAGGACAATTCATGTCTTGACTATCATGTTTTGTTAGAGTGTGTGTGTACCTGGGCTTTGCTCTTGAGAGTGGTCTTAAGGACATGAGCACTGGACAGTCCTTTTATCTCCTCCTGGAGTTTGGTGATGCTGTTGGTGAGGGTGGTGAGGGTCTGCATGATCAGAGCTTTATCCTCCACCTTCATGGCCTTGTTCTTCTCCAGCTTAGATATCAGCAGCTGAATATGACACGCACAAGTCTCAGTCAAAGTTATTAATGCCAAACCCCAGCCAAAAAAAGACGAAACGCAGCACGCTGTCATACGGAAGTAAACATGGAGAACATTAAAGTCAGTGATTACACGTATAGTGTTATCAGCCGTGGAAGCCAAAAAAAAAAATCATGTTTTTCTTGTATATAGAGCCGTCACTGAAAATACTTATGAGCTCTGACACATCACTGTCTTTCTACAGACTACCTTTTACAATAGTCTTGATAATTTCAGGTATGTAAAATCTTTCGAAGTGACTCCCATGTGCGCAGAATTGTGACGAATGTTGTTCTAGAGAGACGTAAGTCACATGAATTTCGATGTGACCGTTCAGAGTACGGTCGCATTGCAAAACATACAATCTGAATCGGATTCAGGACCACATATGGAAGTGGCACAAATCGGAATTGAAAATATCAGATGTGGTTTGTGCGGTTCACACTGTCATGAGAAAAACAGATCTGAATCACATGAGCGAAAAAAGAAAATCAAATTTGGGCCACATTTGCCTGCTGTCTGAACGTAGCCTTGCATTGATTTTATAAAAAACACACTAAAAACAGTAATATTGTGAAATATTGCCATTTAGGGTAAGGGTTTACTTTTCTATTTTAATATATTTAAAAATAATTTATTTCTGTGCTGGCAAATCATCATTACTCCAGTCTTCAGTGTCACATGAACCTTCAGAAATCATTCTAATATTCTGATTTGCTGCTCAAGTTAAAATGTCTGATTATTATCAGTGTTGAATTGAAAACAGTTGTGATGCTTCCTTTTTTGTGGAAACCCTGACTCTCTGATGTATAAAAAGTTACATTTTGATCAATTTAATGTGTAAAATTGACCTCAAACTTTGAATGGTAGTTAACTTTTTAACTTCATCAAAATCATTAAAACAGAGATGTTCAACTCAAAAAAGAGAAAAATATTCAGTTGCTGTCACCAATTAATATAACATATGCACAAGACAAAAGGGCAACAATTAATGACGCACCTTCTGAGTCTGAATGTGCTTCTCCAAAATCTCCTGTTTCTTTTTTCTGACATCCTGCTGAAGCTTCAGCGCCTCCTGGTGGAGAACAACAGAACCAGCGTTCACAAACACTGCCCAAACAAGCATTAAAAAAAATAAGCTGCATTTTCCAGCACAATTACACAAACCTGTTTTCTTTTCATGGCATCTTCAGTGCTGACCCTAGTCCCAAATGGCACCCCCTTCTGGCCAGCTTTCAGTGCACTTGGGTTATAAACCGTCTTAGTCAGTCCAGTAGATGAGGAAAAGACCTGTAAAGAAATTAAAATAAAATGTAAAAGCTTTAAATTACATATAAACTAGGGATGCACCGAATTTTGGGCAAACGAAATTATCCTGGTGAAAATATTTTTAAAAAGCACTTTCGTTGTTCGGCCGAATAAGTGAAAAGACTGAATAAATTTTACCGAACAATGACGTTTTTGATGATGACGCGATCAAATGGCAACCAGCATAGAGTGAGAGGCAGCGGCGCACAGCTCACACTTTAAATCCAGCAAACATGTCTTCAGTGTGGAGTGTCAGTGTCCGAGAAAGACGCAAAAATGCCCGTTTGCAGACACTGTTCTGCTGAATTGTCGAGGGGTGCATCTGTAAAAACTTAGTCTACAGCACGATTTATTGTAATTCAAGTCAGCGCGGAGATCAAGTCAGAGGTGCGTGTGTTTAACGAGAATCTTCAAAAAGAGTATCAAGTTATAAATGATGCACAGTAAGTTGTGAAAAAATAACTTGTGTTGTATCGGGCTGAATGACGCGTACCAGAAGCGCTCTCTCAGACAGCGCGCAATCCCGAATTCACTTCTATTTGCGCCTGAATGGTGAAATACTGACACAGACACAGGTGTCAGTCAAACTGCCCATCATCTCACATAAATACAGTCGGTTATGGCTTAACCGCTCGGTGATACTGCATTACCAGATCCAAGCATTTGGTCTTAAAATGACAGCAGCCTTAATTAGTAATGTTAATCAAATAACAAAAGATGCACTTTTTGTTGTAGGCAGTTATAGAGCCTAACATAAGCTCAAAGATGGTTAAATAAAAATATTATTAGTTTAACAATTTATTTTTTTTAAGTTATATTGTGCTTTGTTGGTATAATGTCTGCTGGAATGTAAACAAAATGTTCATTGTTAAATAAATATTTTTAAATTGTAGTTTATCATTAATTTTCTCTTTGAAAAGCAAGACAAAATAGTAAAAAGCACATTTTGTTCTATTTAATTTATGCAATTGTGGAAAAATTGTCAAAATAAATGGGGAAAAAATGCGAAAAACAGTGTTCGGCCAAGTGTTTCGGCTTCGGCAAAAAAATTTCATTTGTTGCATCCCTAATATAAACCATTAGAAGAGTCTCAAAATAAGCCAGTGATACACAATATGAAATGAACAGTCACAACATATTCTACACAAACATGTCAAAGTAAGCTGAAATGTGGACTAGACTTTATAATAGCAATACAAAGCCTGGCTATGCAAAACTAGACGAAAACAAACCTTTCCTCCAAGGACAGCTGGTTTAGCGAAGCCCAGACGTTCCTTCACTGAAGCTTTGGTTATATTCTGTAGAGAACAGAAAAACAGACATGCTGAGATCTGAGACAACATGGAAGACAAAGCCAATCCAACAACATTTCAACATTACAATCACCTGTGGAGGGACGTTGGGACCCTGTGAGGGATCAGGGTGAGCTGTGGGAAGGGGTCCGAGCCGGTCTTTCACTGACTGTTTCAGTGTGGTCCCTGCAGGCTCCTGGTGAGACTGTACGCTCTACAAACAACAAACATGGCTTCTATAATCAGATTTTACAGCTGGAACCATTAAAGGGATACTTCACCTCTGGAAAGATGAATGTGTATTTAAAATAGGTCATTTATGTAGAAGAAATGTGAAATAATTTTTGAATTTGGAGCCTTCTAGACTAAGAAAAGCCAGAAAATTTATTTTTGGCTTATGGGGATGAAAGACAACAACTCCCAGAATGCACTTGCTTCACTGCCCTAGGAGGCCACGCCTACCGGTAAGAGATCGCAGTAAACAACAAGGCTAGGCTACTGAGTCTCCGTGAGTCTTGCCGGTATTTTGATGTCGCCCAAAATGTCCAGGATTCGGCTTTTGCGTTCTCCAGTCGCCATTCATCATGTTTACTGTGACGGGCAGGACGAGACTGACGGCCGCGGGAGAACGACGCGAGGCCGGTGGCGGGATTACTGATGAGCGGCACCTTTGAGACGCACCGGTCTCGTCTCGTATCTCTCACGGAGGAGCGGGAATTTTCTTAGCAATGTTAAAACACACATTAACCGATCACTTGTTTAGCGTTCATGTAAAGTAAACACTACATTCAGATTCACCAATCGGGATGAATTCAGTTAGATTGAAACAAAAGGTGTGCATGTAAACAATGAATGCGACTGCAGAAAGCAAAAGCCGAATCCCGGACATTATGGACGATCTCGACGGCCGGACATGTCCGGGAAAAAGAGGATGGTAACCGCTACTACTCAGCTTTCTCCACAGAACAAGAGCCTGTTAGCTTAGGTTCCAAATCAAAAAAGGCTGACACTATATGTACATTCTGTGAGTGAGATCCCTCTATGGGCGGGCTGAAAACATGCGGAACAGCGCATTCTACTGGATAAATGATGAGCTAGTGTTTGTAGTCTTACCCGTATTCAAAGAAATTGGACTTCCTGCTTTTTGACGCAAAATGGCGATTTTTGCGTCATAAAAAGCAGGAAGTGGAACACTTAAATCCTTATTTCTCCCATCTCAGGGGAAAATAAGGGAATAAACCATGACCATTCGAAAATGTGACTGGGTTTCTAAAGGTACAAAGTCTAATGCAAATGGGTGAAGTGTTCCTTTAAAAGCATCACTGATGAGTGTATTGGGCAAACATCATGCCCAACACGTTAACATCATGCGACAATATTGTAAGAATTTGCCCTAAAAAGCTATAGGAATGTGTACTGCAAAACAGTATAAAAGTTTGTGTTGTGGAAAGAGGTATTAATGCATGCAGCAATTCATTATAGTGTTTAATTAGTTAAATTTTTATTCATGATGTTTAACAAATTCTTTAATTCTATAACATTATATAATAGGATTACAGAAAAAGTGTTCAAATGTTCATATGATTTTAGTTTATGTAAAATAAATATGAATTGTATTGACGTGATTGCATGATAAATATGTAAACATTGTGATATATATATATTAGAGATGACAAGATCAAGTTTTTTGTGCCCAAGATCCGATCAGAGCACTGGTCTATATTTCATGACTGGAATAAATTACATTTTAAAATATATTACAACAGAAACCAGCTAATTCAAATTGTAATAATATTTCACAGTATTATAGTTTTTACTGTATTTTTGATCAAATAAATGCAGCATACTTTCAAAAACCTTAATGTTTTAACCTTTTGACTGGTACTGTATGCATGTATTTATTTATGTGTGTGTGTGTGTGTGTATGTCTAAATCAATTTGTGATAAATATATGTTAGTTAGTACCATCTTTAAAATCTAATTGTGGATTAAATATATATTTATATTTTTAGTGGCACTGGTCACGAATCAACCCCATATTGCTCGACCACTAGTTCTAGTAGTTCAATTACACCTGATTATTCCAAGTGATAGTGTGTTTCCTGAAGGTTTTCATACCGGATGTGGCGTGGTGTGCATGTGTTCCACTGTGTCCTCTCTGTGCCAGTGTACTCTGATGAAGCGGTTGTTGAGGACCGCCTCTGTGCTCTGCATGGCCCGCTTGGCTTCTTCAGGGGAGGCAAACTGGATCAGCGCCCCCTCTGGGTCATTATTATACGCCACCTGGAACAGAGAGGATATGCCTATAAGCCTGTGCCCTCAACATATCACAACTGTTGACTTTTAACCACAGGCTTATTTGAGCTACAGTACCTGGAGATTGACTATGGTTCCAAACTTGCTGAAGTGCTCATTAAGTTTGCTGATGTTGTTGAGCTCATGAGGAATCTGACGGATGGCCAGTTTGGTGTTTATTAAAGAGTAGGGCACTTTTCTTTGAAAGCCGTGGTGGTTGGGTTTGTTGAAGTTTGGTCTGAGGAGTAAAAATTATATGCACAAGGTCAAAAAACTAAACAAAACAATGAAACAGCCTGAAGAGATGCAAAAAATGTACACTGCACCAAAAAAGATCATGATTATTTTATTTGGGTGCATAACTTGAGATTTTGACTCAAGTATTTGCAGAGAGAGTTTTTTCTTTTTATAGGGAACACTGTATATTTCCAGCAACATATGCAATTAACCCTCTAAGCGCCAAAGTCGCAAAATTGCGACAAGACGTCATACTTAATAAAACAGGCTGTAGATCCTAATATGGTGTAATATCTCATTTGTATTCCCTACCACTAGATGGCAGACATTAATACTTTGATTCAAGACCAAAATGACGTCATGTTCCTATTCAAAGTATTGGAGAAAACAGCAGAGCAAGTGAGCGCTCGTGTCATTGATGCGGAAGCAGTTCAGTTCAGAGCGTCTGAGTAAATTGTGAGATTTGTGAGAGAAAATCATCAAATGGCTAATAAAAACTTGTATCGTGAGGATGTGTTGCAAATGTTATTCGCCGATTCTGACTCTGAAGGGGAATATTTGCCTTTTGAAAATGACGATCGCGCTTCTCCCGGTACATCTTTGCCGCGCAATGGTGCAGCTCGCGCTTCTCCCGGTTTTTACCGCGCTAGCCATGTAGCTTGTCTTCTGACCGTGTGCCTCTCCGCAATCGCGGCGACATTATTGTGGTGGAGACTTTGTCTAAAGCTACTGAGTGTGTTAGACGAGGTCAAAGTATTCATAGGAAAGTTATGGGGTAACGTGGAGGCAGGGTGTGGAGTCGCAATGACAAAGACAGTAGTCCGAGCTGTGCGCACTCGGCGCGCGCGCGAGGCAGATCTGGCCGCGCCCGCGCGCTCGTAGCAGGAGCAGAGGCGGTGTGACACGGGGCAACTAAACAGGTCTTGTCTACTTGTGTTTGTGTGTCATATGAATAATATATATATGTAATATATATATATATATATATAATCAGAGTGCCTACTGTATGTAGTAAATGGAAAATCTCTACAGCAAAAGGCCAACCACTACATGCATTCGGTTTGTTTCTACCATTTATTAGTAATGATTTACACAGTTTGTTTACTACTTACTATTTACCTGAGCATTCAGTATTGTGCAATATAGCATACAGAAGGTGAGGGACATTTTGGGGGGAAAGAAGTGCTGCATTTTATCATTAAACGTGACTTTTCATGAAATTTCTATAATCCAAGATGGCCGCAACCATATGATGTCATAATATGCAAATTAGATGGGAACATTTAATCCCTACATAAACTTTGGATCATCCTTTATATTTCTCTAATTTACAGAAAGTCTCTATCTTTTATCACTTTTAAGATATAGCCTTTTGAAATTAAGATGTCAAAATCGAACGTTTTAGGAAAAAAACTCTGGCGCCTAAAGGGTTAAGAGGCAACATATTGGTACATTTAATTAAATAAATGCACCAGTCATGAACTGATATTTACATTTTGAAACTAAAAAATGTGCACCTTAGTTTTATGCTAGGTCGTTAATTGTTTATGTAGATAATGTTTATAACAACTTACTTGTCAAACCAGGGTTTCTTAGCAAGAATTGCTCCATCATGCGGCCCTGCTCCTCTCTTCCTGGAGTCCGATTCTAAAACTATCCGAGTGCTGTTGTTGTTTGACATTTTCTCTGAAAGAATTACACATACACAGAAAGAGGGAAGTTAAAAGATAAGAAGATCGAATAGGAACTTTATTATATTCATGAGGAGCGGGTTAAGCAGAGAGGCCAGTGCTCAGGGTTACCTCTGTGGGGCAGATCCACCTCACTCATGGTCAGACCAATCAGATTGGGCCGCTGAGCGTTGACTCGGTGTCTGTACATGGGCCGCGAGGTCATGCTTGGGGCTTCAGGATTATACACGTCTGGCTCAAATGAGTCTACAGATCAATAACAACAAAAACGGCTATAAATAAATAAAAAAATTTAAATCATCAGCATCTTTATTTATTTGGTATGTAACCATAGTCTACCATCAAAGACTATGGATATGTGAAGACTGTTCCCTCCTATAACTTGTGAATGTGAGAAACTACAACGCGCAATATGGAGGAATATGTCCCGCCTTCTAAATAAAAGAACAGTTTTCTGATTGGTAAAGTTATTGCGTCACTGCAGCTGCCGTTAAAAGCTCCGGTTCCCGAAGAAACCTAAAACTTGCGCTTAGGACTGCACTAGCTGGTCTAGCCTGAAAAATAAGCCTTTTTGAGCATAAAAACAACATTTATGGGACAGTTCATGTAAGATTTTGTTGCTGATTTGAAATATGTTATTTAATTGTGAGTTCGGCAAGTTTTTGAGATTTCAGATTCAAATAGGACTTGTTCTTGGATGTTTGAAATAGGTGCCGGAGGCGTTGCAAATATGGCTGCCGAGTGAACAGACTTTACTTGCAAGGGACTTGACTACCATTCAAAAGTTTGATGTTAGTAAGTTTTTTTTTTTAATGAATAGATTTTTATTCAGCAATAATGTTACAAAAGATTCCTATTTTAAATAAATGCAGCTCTTTTAAACCTTTTCTTCGAAAAATGTATGATGGTTTTCACAAAAATATTATGCAGCACATCGGTTTTAAACATTGATATAATAAGAAAAAATCTACGGAGCCCCTAAAGGGACAGGGTAGTGGCTAAATTTGGGATGTGAGAAAAAAATCTTTTTTTTTTTATCTTTTGCGTTACCCCGAAAAACTTTGCGTTCCCTCGCAAAACCTGTTGTGAGCTCGGACAAACACTTCCTGTTTAATGTCCCGCTGGCAGTGTTTCAGAGCTCCATGCGTTAACAATGGAGCGGTTCATAGTATTTGAACTTGGACTCAAATGAAAAGACATGCTAACGTGATTAGTTCAGTAAAGAGTTCAGTAAAGTTGCCAATAAATTCACAGATTCGAACTTCCCGGATCAATAACTCGTGAGCTAAACGCTGTAAAAACACAAATGACACCTATTTCCAATCATAGTAACGTAGACAACGAGCTACAACCCAATTTTGCTTTATAATATAAATTGGTCTCTATGAGCAGGCAGAGACAAGTGCAAAGGGACTGTCTGCAAAGTGTAAACCCGAGACCCTCGTCGCCACCTAGTGCTGTAATAATGTAACCTGCAGTGACTGACAGCCTGTCTAAATGCACGAGCAGTGCTGATACTAGTGAAATATCAGAAGTTTGAGAAAGTCTCTTGTCCAGTCAGATGCGAGGATGGGAACTAACTGTTATACATATAACAATAGACCAACAAGCTTATTGTCAGTTTTATGTTCTGTAATGTGGACCCTTATTTTGACATTCTGTTCATTTCCTTTAGTTCCTGTTTTGGTTTCATTGGTTACTGATTATGTCCTTGTTTGATTCTATAGTTATGTATTAGTTTCACATGTCTACTTTACTTTTCTTTGTTCTAACCCTGTTTATATAGCCCTGTGTTTCAGTTGTTCTTGGTCAGTTCTCGTTTATGCATTGTGTGGTTTGCGTTATTCTCCTGCACATTCATTCAGTGTGTGGATTATTAAAGCCTGTTTTGTTTTTGAATCTCCATCTTCATGCATGCTGAACACAATGTAACACTTATTTATAAAGCAAAAAAAAAAAGTTATCAAGAGAGTCGTAATCAATAGAATTTATTTTGAAATGAAGGCTGGCTGGCTATACGGCTATGCGTTAATCAAGGTTTCTTGCACCAAAACCAGTCATAATTTACATATATCCTCATATGGGTCAGTTAATACAAGTTCAGGCTCAAGATATGACAGTCTACATCAGGGGTCACCAAACTCGGTCCTGGAGGACCTTTAGCTCCAACCAGGTCCAACACACCTGCCTGAAAGTTTCTAGTACGTCTAGTGAGACCTTGATTAGCTGGTTCAGGTGTGTTTAATTGGGGTTGGAGCTAAACTGCAGGACAGCGGCCCTACAGGACCGAGTTTGGTGACCCCTGGTCTACATAAACACCTTCAGAGTCAAGCAATCACTGTATTAGACATGACACATCTATGAGCACTAACCTGAAGTGAACAGGGGTGGTGGAGGCTGGGTGATCGGAGGCCGGATCCCTGACGTGACTATAGTCGGCACAGAGCTGGTCATGGAGTTCGGCGGGGCGTCCATGCCAGAGGGCTGCAGGGCAGGAAGAGGAGGAGGAGGACCTGAGAGAGAGGAACAGAACATTTATAAAAGACATTCAAACAAGAAAGGGGACCTATTATGACCTTTTTCAAAGTCTTTATTTTGTTTTAGAGGTCTACAAGAATAGGTTTCCATGCTTGAATGTTCAAAAATAATAATTTTCTCACATATTTGATATTGAAATATCTAGAATACTTAATAGCCTTTACATGTAATGGGGTATTTTCATGATGTACATTAATGCATTAGCCTATATCTCTTTACAAATGACTAACCCAACATAAAACGCATTATAATATTTGCAGATTCCTTGTCACATCTGAAATTGTTCGTTTGCCATTTAATGAAATATACTTTATAAAGAGCTACAATAAATAGAAAATTATTATAAATGTGGCTACAATTATTCATAAGATCATACAATGCAATATTAGGTGCATTAGAAAGCAAAATGAATGCATTGAAATGACTTATAATTATAAACATAAACAGAGATTCTTCTTGTTGGTTCAAAAAATACAATAAGTAAGTCGAATATTTCTTCTATGGAATTAGATAACTGTTCTGTTCCTCTATCGAACCAGGTCAAAAGTTTTGGTGTCATTCTTGACACACAACTCTGTCTTTTGAATCTCACATTAATAGAGTTACCCGTTCTGCATGCTTCCTTATCCGCAATATAAATCGTCTGCGTCCTGTCCTTTCCCTCAAGAGTACTGCCACACTTGTGCATGCTCTTGTAACATCTAGAATCAACTATTGTAATGCTTTGTTTTATAGGATTCCTTCCTAATCTTGCTGCAGCTCGAGTCATTACCAAAACTTCCACTTTTGAACACATTTGAACCTGTTTTACAGAAGTTGCATTGGCTCCCAGTTAAATTTCGTGTAAATTTTTAAATCTTACTTTTAACTTACAAAGCACTTAACAATTTGGCTCCTTCATATCTTCAAGATCTTCTTCATATACACACTCCTTCCCGCTAAGATCTGCTTCTGCACTTACACTTATTCAGCAACGCACTCGGACAACTTCTATGGGATCACAAGCTTTTGGCTTTGCTGCTCCCCATTGATGGAACTCTCTTCCTGTAGAGGTTCGCAACAGTTCTAGTCTCTCAGATTTTAAATCTCGTCTTAAAACGTATTTGTACAGGCAGGCTTTTATGCGATTTAATGTTTGTTGCTGTACTGGTTTAATTGTTTATGGTCTTTTTTTTATGAATTTTGTAAGGTGTCCTTGAATGCCATGAAAGGCGCCTTTAAATAAAATGTATTATTATTATTATTATTATACTGTGTATAATGGCTTCCAGTAAAGGGTTGTATTCGCACCTGCTACAGGCGGTAGGCTGGGAGGCATGGTGCCCGGTGGAGGCACAGGTGGCCTGAGGTTCACTGGTGGAGTCAGGAGTGAGTGAGGGGGCGGCAGACCCGGAGGAGGTGGGCCGTCCACTCCAGGAAGAGGCGGAGGCTGGAAAGGTAGTATGCTGGGAAGATTAACATCCTCCACCACCACTGGATCACTTCCATGATCGAAAGGACACATGTCTCCTCGCATACAGAAGCCTTTCTCTGTCAAGACAACCAAATCGGGATGTTACTGACACAAAGATGGTTAGCCTGTGAACACTGTTCACCGATAAGGGTGTTAAAAATTCTATACCATCATAGTCACGACAGCGTTTCCTTGGTGGGCCGGCTCTGTTGAACTGCGTGTGGTCCTGTGGGAATTCTGACCAGCTCTCAGGGGTGTTGTTCCCATGGTGTGTGGGGGCTATGACGGTGATGGTGCTACTGAGGGTGGGCACTGGGAAATGAGCAGAGGATGTTCCAGGTGTGAGAGGTGTGGCGGTGTAGCCATCAGTGGTCGGGCCCTCCTGACGTTCAGGGCGGCTGTGGTCGTATTTTGCCTTTGCAGGATCTCGCTCTAGAAAGGCAAGAAGAGCATTCAACAGGAGCGTGACAAAAAAGCAAGCACTGTAAATGGTGCTGTAGTGTGAGAGTTGTATATGCAAGTACTGTACAGTTTAAAAGGAGTCAGTTTTCAGCAATAAATTAATACTTTTATACAGCAAGGATGCTTTAAATTGATCATAAGTGACAGTTAAGACTTTTATAATGTTACAAAAGATTCAAATAAATGCTGTTTTTTTTTACTTTTTATTCATTAAAGAATCCTGAAAATAAGTTTCTGCAAAATTATGAATCAGAACAACTGTTTTAAAAATTGATAATAAGAAATGCTTGAGCAGCAAATCATCATATTAAAATGATTCCTGAAGTATCATGTGACACTGAAGACCAAAGTAATGATGCTGAAAATTCAGCTTTACCATCACAGGAAAAGAGTACATTTTAAAATATATTCAAATTGTAATATTTCACAATATTTTGTGTTTTTACTGTATTTTTAATCTAATAAATGTATCCTTGGTGAACATAAGAATTCTTCTTTCAAAAACATTTTTACTTAACACCTAAACTAAAATGACTAGTTTTAGTATTTAAGTAAAAATATTTCATGCAGTCTGTATCAATATGAGTCACAAAATATAAGTCTGTTTAAAAAAGTTTTAGATGGCACTATGTCATGTCAAGTGAACACATACAAATGACAATAAATATCACCACTAAAGTAAAGTGGCGTCACACCTCTGCTTCTGCTCCTAGTGCGAGTCCGTGAGCGAGTTCGCGTTCTGCTGCGGTCCCGGTCTCTGTCCCGGTCTCTTTCTCGGTCACGAGTGCGGTCCTTACTCCAGCTGCGACTGCGACTCCGAGTGAAACTGCGACTGCGTTCTCTTCTGCGGTTGTAGCGTTCTCGGTACGAGTCCCTTCTGGGTGGGTTACGGTCATACTCCCGTTTCCTGGTGGTCCGCTCATCTTTCTTGCGCTCATCTAGTCTCCTGTACATTCATTTAAAATAGAAAAGAAAATACAGATGAGGTTAGTAAACAAGGCAACTTAATATGTGTGTGTGTGTGTGTGTGTGTGTGTGTGTGTGTGTGTGTGTGTGTGTGTGTGTGTGTGTGTGTGTGTGTTAGGCATTTTGGGAAAGTTACATTTTTATAATGTTATTCTCACCTGCTGTCTCGGCTGTACCTGGAGCTAGACGGAGGACTGTGGTTTATTCTCCGGGTGAATTTCTTTTCTCGATCCTCATCTCGGTTGAGCTGCTAGTAAAATAATCAAAACCATCAAACACAATAGAAAACAGACATCTAAGGTAAAATTTCACAATAAAACTTTACAAGTTTGGGGTTGGTAAGATTTTTTTATGTTTTTGAAAGTTGTTGTCTTATGCTCACCCATTTATCTGATCAAAAATGCAGTAAAAACTGTGAAGTATCATTAATAACTGAATATATTTTAAAATAAAATGTATTCCTGTGATCAAAGCTGAATTTTTAGCATCATTACTCCAGTTTTCAGTGTCACATGATCCTTCAAAAATCATTCTAATGTGCCGATTTGCTTCTCATTTCTGATTATTATCAATGTTGAAAACATTTGTGCGGCTTCAGATTTGTGTGGAAACCGTGATACATTTTTCAGGATTCTTCGATTAATAAAAAGTTCAGAACAGCATTTATTTGCTGTTTTTTGTAACATTCTAGATGTCACTTTTGATCGATTTGATGCATCCTTACTGAATAAAAGTATCTCTTTCTTTCAAAAGTAAAAACAAATAGCATAATTTAAGGACTGATCTGTTCTTTTTTGTTGTTGTTTTTGTACCTCCTCTCTCTTTGTTTCATCTTTCTCAGTGCGCTGGTGAGGTTCGGTTCTGCTTGTGGAAGTCAGCTGCTCTGGTTGAGGTAGGTAACTCTTTGCATTCACAGCTTCAAAAAGTTTATCCACAAATATCTGTGTCTCTGAAAACAAAATCAAACGCATGTTAACATCATCAAGGGTTCGGTTCTGACAATGCAGCAATATAAACATAGAAATAAGTGGCATGGAATTGACCGTTTGCAAAAGCCACGCCCCTTAGTTATTGTTACTACGCCCGTCAAACAATTGAGAACCATAGCCATGGCTGGGTTGAGATCCATACGTGGTTGGTTTTGGAGTAATGCAGCAGACATATCCTCCAGTGCACGACAGAAATATAGACAGAATAGCGCGTGGGAGCACATGCACAAAACAGTTTTGTTAAATTATATATTAATCATTTTTATTTGATCATATATCATTTTACAAAACTGTTTTGCGCATGTGCTCCCGCGCGCGCTATTTCACAACACTGCGATCAGAGGACGCGCTGAAACCATCAACTCTCGATGCTGTTCTCTTCATTCATAACTCAAACTACTGATAAGGATATATTTGTGTGAATAGTTGTGCAACTGCGCGAACTTTGTTTTGAAGTTTAATGTTTGAGTTCCAGAGGAATTGTGACTGTGTAGCTGTTCAACCACATCAAAGTTTCGTAATTAGTAAGTCCGTGCTTTTTCTCTTTTTTTCCTCGTTTGCTGACTGATGAGGGGCCGCAGTGCCGTAGTGAAACGGTGTTTGTACATGTAGCCTATTTTTTTATAATAGTTGCAAGCAATCATAAAATACAGCAAGTTTTAAGCCCGTGCAGACCTCACTGCCATAGGCGCATCATTGCACTATAGACCAACGCTACTTTTGCGTCATCGAAGGGTAACGCCCCCTTTTGGGGGAAAACAAACGGATTCCCCCGAGAACAGAACTCGCTCTAGATCTGCAAAATGTTTCTTAAAAAACAAAAATGGCACAAACATACACACTCTCTTTGCCGGCCGAGGACCGTGAGGGGTATTTAAAGAGTAAGTAGCCTATTTTTTTTTGTCATTAACACACTCAGAGTATGACAAACTAGACGACGAGGCCATGTCAAAAGGAGTCGGTGGTTTAAGTTACTTGGATCATATTTCACTTGATTTATTTTAAGCTATTGACATAGTTTTGTTATCGACTAGCTATACTAGTTAGAAAGACGAAGCTGCTTGCAGCTAACGTTAAAGTTAACTTACGTGATTAGCTCTCACTAGGCACGCTACCTTGGCTGTTAACTGATTTTACTGTTGAAATAGTGGCAGGCTAGGACTAAAGTGGACTTGGCTGGTTTCTGCTCGTGTCACTAATTCAACCCCCCAAACTATGTGTATTTAACATGTAGTGTACTTGCTAGTTACTGGCTTTAATTTCGTTATCATACCAACTAAACTGCTGCTAGCAGCTTCGTCTTTCTAACGTTAACTAGTAACGTTAACAACGTTAGCTAGTCGACAACAAAACTATGTCAATAGCTTAAATCAAGTGAAATATGATCCAAGTAAACCACCGACTCCTCTAGACATCGTCTAGTTTGTCATACTGTGAGTGTGTTAATGACAAAAAAAATAGGCTAACGTTATTTGGTGATTCCACGAGACAGTGGAAGATGTCTGAAACTCTGAATAGTCCATATTTGGCCACTGCGTGGGGTCATTAATCCAGTTTTTGACCATTTCAAAGGGACACCTCTGTATCCCCATATCCAGTAGCTTCTTTAAATACCACTCACTGTCCTCAGCCGGCAAAGAGTGTGTATATTTGTGCCATTTTTGCTGTCAAGAAACTTATTAGAGCGAGTTCTGTTCTCAGGGGAATCCGTTTGTTTTCCCCCAAAAAGGGGCGTTACCCTTCGATGACGCAAAAGTAGCGTTGGTCTATCTTGCTGAAATCGGAATGTTTGACGGAGGTCCTTCTCCTTAGTTACAGTTGCTGAGCTAGGATTGGACGAGAACCGTTCGAGGGCGGGGTTTTGCGAACGGTCAATTGAAGTAGCTGTCAGCCAAATAATATAAAAGTAACTTCAGAAAATTTTTCACAACAACCACCTTGACATGATCCAACTAGTTAGGGTTCTTCCCCTGGTTTTAGCAAAAGCCACTTAGGGAACTGCATATCTCCAGAACATTATATTGGATTGTACCTTTCTGAAGGAATACATCCAACTGGTCAATGCATAGTGCTTTCAACTCCTTCTCGGATTTGTCTTTCTTCACCAAGGCAACCACATATTTCGCAAGAGCAGAAGGGTCAGCATCACATCTGTGGGACAGATACATATAATTCAGTTAGAAGATTTCACTTAAATGATCTTCAGCTGCACATAAAGAGTGCATAATGCAGTTCTGTCTTTAATATGACAACCTAAGTTACAATTTTAAACAAAAGTTCATTTAAATTATCTGCACAATAGACTCAACTACCAACTGCTAGTAACTCATAACTACTAAGAAAACCAGATTAACGCATTTAGCATTCAAGCATATAGTTAATACCACTATATTGTAAATAATAAATAATTATACAGCATCATTGTGCGAGGCTCATTTTAATGCACAGTGCATCACTTACATGGGTTCAAGAGTCTTCGAGAGCCATGTCTTCAAGGCATCGAGGTTTTCAATGATCATTTTTCAGGGGAGGGCTGTTTTTCTGCAGCTGTGCCCCTGTGAGAGTGATCAACAACAGTGAGTTTGTAACGTTAGTCTAGTCAGGATATAGTAATGTGTTTTTACTGTCAGGCCTCATTCACTCACCGCCCTCATAAACTCCGGCTGCAATATCACATCTAATTGTACAGCAGTCAGGGAAGACAGCCGGTAACTGAGAGCTTAGATACGGTGCTTAATTTAAGAGTTGGTTGGGGTTGGTTTCTCTGCCGATGCGAACGAACTATCCGCCACACTTTCTGCTCTTTCTTACTTTCGAGAAATGGCGACTGTTTACTCTCGCGGGCAGATCTCGCGAGAGCACGCCACCACACATGGTCTCTTCCAGAGAGTTTCTTAAAGGGGCAGGCAGCGGGCAGGCAGCCTCACACTTGACAAATCAGATTCTACAGTATATGAAAATAAGTTTCTTTAAAAAACATATAATTTCAACTATTGTGTTATTTGAATTTATATCATACATACTACCCAGCATGGCATGTGAACCGTGTTAACCGGCATCAGAGAACCGTGAACTTAATTGTATCATTATTATTATTATAATAATTCGACTAATATCTAACTTTTATTATTGACCTAACTTATGCTAAACTTTCTTTCGAAAGGAAAGAAAGTGATAGTATGGGGACAATCAATGAATTATGAATAATTTACTGCCATTGTGAGAATAACATCAATAAACCATAATTGTAGCCTAGTTTGATTACGCGCATTTTTAAATGTAACAATCTAATCACAAGCACTTCATTTATATATATTCAAAAAATGAGGTACTTGCAAGTATATACTAACTCATCATGTGTGTGTATATATAATTACTACAATTATTTAATTTTGTGACGTAACCCTGTATTCTTCTAATGTTCTTTATTTTTAGGATACTCTTGTCTGTATTGTTTTAAATACACAATCCTAATGTTTTTTGTATCATTTTTTTGTAGTCCTGTTTCATACTGAAATATATTTATCATGTCATATGATTCATTAATGAAGCCAAAATCTAATGATTTGCCACTGTGACTGTGATAAATAAAATAATAAATGATAAAGTAAAGATTCACAATGTCTCATTCTAATGATGTTGCATTTTATTAAATTATTAATGAAAACCATCATTCAGTTCAAAAACAACTTAAAAACATCACTGAGTTTTCAACAGTACTTTAATGATAAATCTTCACGTATAACAAAGCATTTTCTCTGTACAGATCAAGGAGACATTTAAAACAATTCTCTTACAATTTGCCGTACCTGCAAAGTGCAAAAAAAAATCATAGACAGAAATAAAATTCATGCTGTACATTTCATACTGGATTCATAAATAAGCACAGATATACACACATCCATTAGTGACGGCTAAAATAAAAGCAGCTCAGTAAGTCACAGGTCTGACATGACGAGTCGCTGCTGAAGTCCACAGGGGTCACGAAAGGTCATGCTATCGAGTCATTGATCATGGAGTCTAATGTCCATGACGAAAGAGAATAAAAAGGCACTCCATTCGTTTAAAGGAAGAAAAACACATACATATAAAGAGATATGTGAATAAAAACAGCCACCTTGGGAATCTCCTAGGTTCATTGAGATGCTAAGAAAAGCCAGATTTAAAAAAAGAACAAATGCAAAGAAATCATAGCATCAATCTAGATCTCTCGGTATATGAGCAAACAGCAGATGCAGGGAGCACTTTGTGACAGGAAATAAAACAAACAACATATCGATTTAGACTTCAAATCTAAACTTCAGCACCATTGCAAACTAAAGCACATATATGGAAGAACACACAACACACACCAAAACAAAACCAACATCCTGATAAAGACGTCTGCATTTTGGTATTAGTATCTTCATTAATATCTTCATATCATTGATCACTTATACGTTTCAAAACAACCGTCCTTTAGTAAAGGAATGAATCGTGTCACTCAGAAAGACATTAGTGTAAGAAAATGAGAATTAAAACAAACTAAGCCCTTTCAAAAAAACACTGGAAAAGATAGCGTCCACCAAAATACCTCAGTTATTATCACAATGTAAGTGTTGTAGTTTGGTATTAACAAATGGAAAAGTTTTCTTAGACTTCATATGGATTGACCATTGTGACTATAATCAACTAAAGCATTTAGCCAGCAACTATGGTACATTTTTGTAAGGGAAACAAAAACACATCTTATGGTGAAGAAATAAAAACTGCATATGGAGGAGCAAGAATTCAGACGTCAGTCCGTAACTGTGAATTCTCTAGAAGGCCTGGAAGTTTACCTGCATAGTAAACCAAGACTGCATGGCTTAGAAATATAAAAGAGGAGTGGGAAACAGCGTCTCACCTGACTGTCGAATTACACGGCATTGGTTCTAGCTGTCCCGTGGTACACAAGTACCCCGCTCCCCTATGTAGTGCTCGGTTTGGATACAAGGAAGACTGCGGAGCATCGTTTAACCAGTGGAATGCTTCAATAAGTGTCATCAGAAGGACGAACCGTATTGCTTACTGTCTCACAAAGCCCTTCGAACTTTTCCCACTTTGTATTTGTAGTGTTTTATCCCCAAAAAAAGAACTGCAGATGCAACAAATCGAACTGTAGTACTGCATATACATCCACAACATTGAAATCAAATCTTGCATTCTTCATTGAAATAACTACATCGTAATTCAAGTAATGAACATTCAACAGTTATGCACACACACAAAAATCCACCTTAGCACTCCACACACATCAGTTTTGTTACAAAATGAAGCAGTGTGTGATGTGTTGGTCTATTGGAACAGAATACGTCACACGTATTGTGAATTATACTGATCGTCCACCTGTCGAGGTCTGTGCCAAAGCAAGACTGTGCAAATAAATAATGCCTGTGTCCACTGATAAAACAATCCAAGAGTTACCCAAGATCACCTGCTGTATGAAAGGCCACTGAAACTAAATGCATATCCGGACACAGACAGATATTGTTGTAATGATGCTGATGATGACTGTGTGGTAATGGTGATTAACATAAAATAGGCGTGGTGGGAAAAGACAGAGGGCGGGGTCAGGAGGGTCAACATTAGGGTTTTCACAGAATCCAGACACATATAGTCAGATGGTGCCTGCACCAGTCCAACTACACGTTTACGCCGACACATACGAGGGAACATGCATACGTTTGGCTCTACAACACAGATTTGCATACAGGTGCTAAAAAGTCCTTCTTATTGATTCAGAGAGAGGAGAGCCATCCTCTGAACTGAAACAATGGATTCGGGTGATTGACAGGGCAGGGGGCCAATCAGGCAGGAAGGCTGTGATTTAGGGGCCGGGGTCAGGGCTGCTCTTGGGTGTGATACTCTGTTTCTCCAGACGAGATCTGAGTGAGACGCTTACTGGAGCCCCAGAGTTTCCTCGTAATCTGGCCAGAACGCATCTGAGGAACGGAGAGGAAAGGAGAGGAGAGGAGAGGAAAGGAGAGTGCAGTGAAGGATAAAAGGAAAGAGGAGGTGAACAGTGGGGAAAAAAGATGATTGATGAGTGCATGTGAGATCATCTGTGCTGGATTCACTTTGAGGTCAGTGCAAAATCAAAAGGTACATTTCAAGTGAGGCAACTCAAAAAAAGATGAGATAAGGAAATGATAATTGTGTGTACTGATTATGTATGTATACAAACCCAAAGGCCCGAAATATACTCTATGCAAGTACGCAAACACAGACGGGAATGCTTTGCGAATGCATTTCAAGCGAATTGTCCAGTTCCACATACTTGAAAATGGCAAACTGAATCAGTGTTTTCCATTTTTTTGCCTAAGGCCAAGACTTGTTCCACTATGAAAAACGTGAACATACTGTAGAAGACAGTTTGTATTAATGTCCGTTATAGCACCCTTTGTGGAAATGCTGAGAACGGCAAATGTACATGCTACGAGTTTCATTTTAGAAATCACTGATGTGTAAAATCAAGTTTACAAGTGTCTGTGATTATGTACTGATGTAGAGAATGTTTCAGGCTGTATTCTCCAATCAAAACATATCAATTCATCCAATGCAGAAACCCAAATGCTGCTATTCAAGCTACTGATATTTAAGAGGAAATACTTGAGAACGCTTTGCATTGTTTGAAATATAAAAAAAATTGCTTCAGTGTTTGGCATGAATACCTGTGCAGTCAAGCACATCGGAAAATGTCCGTAAAGAAAAAAAAAATTCATCAAAACCCTCCTCTAATAATTTTTACAGTTTTAAAATTATTCTAGAATTAGCATGACACTACGAGTTATTTATTATTACTACTACCATTGGCATTGTTAGTAGTATCATCTCTGGTTAGGCTACAACTCCAACTGCTAATAGAAAACTAAGTAAACAACATTTACACAATTACCACTGATTATTCAACAAATGCTCAAGTTAAAAATCCTTGGCAATAGTTTCAATGCACGTTTACATTTTTATGTTGTGTGTGTGTATTGTTTGTTATGTTTATGTGATTGATAGTTTGAGTATGAAATTGTTGAAAAATGTGATCAGATGTTTTCAGCTAAAGCTGACAGTACTATTGTTGGGCATGTCTTAAAAAAACCGTAAATTATGTTAAAAATGCAGATTGGAGTTATGGTTTTGGGTTCAGATTAATCTGTAGTCCCTATTTAGATAGCTAGGTAAACATGTGCTTAATGTATCTGAACTTGACACCTGTTAAGTGTGTGAGTGTGTGTATTTGTGTCAGATGACGTCATGGCTGAACGTGTTCTGGTCTCTGAGATGCAGCAAGTGTGCGGGCGATCGCACACGCAGTGTGTTCATGAGAGGCGAACCCTCCATCCTCTGGGTGATGTAGTTCCTGAAGGAGTTTTTTACCTCCGCGGGTTTCCCGACGCCCACCACGATCAGCTTGCCATCATTGAGTCCCACAAGCATGTGAGATTGTTCCTTGGTCACAGACACGCTCCTGATTGGCACCCGCATCGCCATCGGCGACACACACAGAGTCAGGCTGCCGTGATAACCAGGAGAAAGGGTGTGTTATGATCATGTTTCAATAACAGGCATGCTTACGATCTGATAGCAATCATAAAACATAAACACAATTACTTGATTATATTAGTGACAGCCCTGATGACACTCAAGAGCCATTACTTTCTGGCTTCAGGGAATTTAAAGGATTAGTTCACTTCAGAATTATTTACTCACCACCACATCATCCAAGATGTTTATAAGATCTTTCTTTCTTCAGTTGAAAAGAAATTAAGGTTTTTGAGGAAAACATTCCAGAATTTTTCTCCATATAGTGGACTTCAATGGGGTCCAATGGTTTGAAGGTCCAAATTGCAGTTTCAGTGCAGCTTCAAAGGCTCTACACGATCCCAGCCGAGGAATAAGAGTCTTATCTACCCAAACCATTGCTCATTTTATAAAATAAAGAAACATTTATATACTTTTTAACCACAAATGTCTGTCTTGCACTAGCTCTGCAATGCAACGCACATATAAATCACGTTGAAAAAATCCTGGAATGTTTTCTTTAAAAACCTTAATTTCTTTCCGACTGAAGAAAGAAAGACATGAACATCTTGGACGACGTTGGGGTGAGTAAATTATCAAGAAGTTTTAATTCTGAAGTGAACTAATCCTTTAACTGCTGAAACTGCTTGCTTTAGAAAGCTGATGCTTGTTTAAGTTCACCTGTACAGATCTCTGACAGACAGGAAACCCTGCTCGCTGCCGATGACAACATGTTCTCCTGAAACACACATGTCTGTCACCTGCTCCTTCAGAGGAGCGCTGCACAGATGCTTCCCGTTCACAGAGTACAGGTGCAGGGCGTTCTTATCCTGCAAACACCACACACACACACACACACACACACAGAGGATCGCTTTACATGAGCACAAAAATATGTGCGGGCGGGGAGAAGAGGAACTGAGCCGTGTTTGATACCTTCAGTGTGGCTTTGCCCTCTATGCAGGTGTGCACCACTAGATGTCCCTCCCAGGACACAGCCAGGTGCATGATGGACATGGGCAGAGAGCTCTCACACGGCGGCCGCAGCGAGCGCATGTACTGACCTCTCCGAACAGAGTGAATCATCACTGTTCCATCCTGTGACACACAAATGCCTTCATTTTTATGGTTCTACCTTTTTCCTCCTTGAAATCCCTTTTTTTTTTTAAATCTGATAATTTCTCTGACCCTTAGGATGGTTTTACGACAGTACTTTAAGGAATTCTATATGTAAATTAGCTCTATTAGTATTGGTTAATATAATGCCACTGTTGATTTCGAGTTTCTGAATAGGTGTGAGAAGTAAACAGTTGCTGCGTCCCAATTCACGTATCCATCCTAAATAGTATTTGAAATTAGAATTAGTGTGTCTCAAATCATAGTATGTTGTAATGAGTACTGATACCCGGATGGTCTATTTCTGGTTAGAATCCAAAGTGCAGATCATTGCACACTCTAACAGCTAATATTACCCACAACCCATTGAGCATTGGACGAAGATTCAATTAGAACTACAATTTTATCCACATTATATTTAATCTGCAACCGCAATTGGGAACTTTTATAAAGATGCGCTTGGTCATTAACTTTTAAACGCATCATTATGCAAACACAAGGAGAGTCTCCGCATGAAAGACACACGACTGGCAGATCAACGTGCTACTGCGTTTCTCTCCGGTACGGTAGGAAATTAAATTAAATTGAATATGGAGGATTTTAACGGTGATAAGATGACTGACAGGGCAGTTTATACGGTGACAGGATGCATGTAACTAATAGACAGAGCGGTCCGTTAAACACACAATTATGATGAAGTAGTTTGTCCCAAAGCTTACCTACTATTCTGCTACACACTCAAAAGTGTGTCCTTTTCTTCACAAAAACAGTACATACTTTTAGGGCATAGTATAAGTAGGCGAATTGGGACGCAGCAAGTGTTTTTGAGTGACTGTGTGAGAGACGAGACTCACCCTTGATCCAGAGACTGCCATGTCCAACTCTGTACTGATGGACACACTCACAACCTCATCTGTGTGTCCGTATAATACCTGCACTGGCTTAGAGGACAGACCCACCGGAGCACCTCCCTACACACACACACACACACACACACCAAGTTAAACAGAGTCCCAGCACAGCAGTAGAAATACAAACCCCTTTATATGAGGAGAGAAGACAAATGCCCCGCACCTGCTGTAACACCTGCCACACCATGCATGTGGTGTCTCTGGAGCCAGAGATCAGGTGAATCCCAAAGTGATCTGTGGCCAGGCACGTTATGATGTCTGCCGAGACAGAAACATAGACACAAACATGCACAAGTTAGCAGAACTCTTTCCTGCAACTCAAGGTTAAAGTGAGAACATACAATCTGGATGCGTTTATTCATGAGATAAAAACAGACCGGCGGAAAGAAAGAGGGGAAGAGGAGGAAGGTCGAGAGAAGCAGAGAGTTTCCGTTACCCATGTGGCGGATATGTTGCCCGACTGTTTTGCCCTTGACAAGTGACGTCACTCTCAAGCTGTTGTCCCAGTGGCCTCCACTGAAGAGCAACTTCCCGTCATGAGACACAACAAACAGGTGAGCGGTGACTTCAACCCCGGGAGAGAACGGCCCTGATAGAAACCTCTGAGTCCTACAGAGAGAGAACGATTTTAAAGGAAGTGCAGGGCAGCTACGAACAGGATGTGAGACATTAACCGTCAGAGAGACTCACTTTGGACTGGCTACGGTGGGGTCTTTGATGAAGGTGAAATAGTTGGATATGTTCTTGTCGTAGGGCAGCCAGCCATGAGTTCCCATCAAGCAGTTGTGGCTCAGCGTTACCTTGATGACCCAAATACACATTATTTATGATTAGTGTAAGGGCATTAAAGACAATGTGGAATGGTATTTTCAATGCATTTATTTATAATTTCGGGATTATGTATTATGACCATTATTGTAAAATAAACTCTTAGGGTGATCAGGACTCTAACAGTACATAGAAAATGATATAAAATAATGATATTTATATGAATATAAAATTACTTTGACTCAAATATTTGTATTATACATTTTAATTTAATTTAATTTTAATATTTAAATTTTTATTACAATGTGCATTGATAAACTGTCCACAATGAGAGAGGATCATACATTTTTTTATGTTGGAGTTATCAGGACCCACACAGTACCTCACTTAATACATGGCTGCTTACCAAATAAATAAACTCAAATGATTATATTTACTTTTATTTATTTAAATTATATTGAAATGATATATAAATGAATAAATATATACATATGTAAATGCATTACTACATGCACTGATTAAATGAGCACAATGAAATAAATAAATAAAATAATAGGGTCAATTCAGATGTTATGTGTCTTTAAACCGGTCTGTTAGACGAGGCTAATAAAGCCCAGACTTACCAGAGTATCTGGACTCCCCTGCGAGATAAATGAATGTGATTGGTTCTTAGGGACGACAGCTTTAACCAGAGGCACATTATCACTGATGCCCTAAAACACAGAGAAGAAACTCCATCAGTCCACAGCTGTCACTCAACAGAACAACGCATCAATGAAGGACTGCTAATTCAGTCACCTCAATGAAGAATGATTTGAGTTCAGTGAGGTGCTCGAAAATGTTGAGAGGACAGGAGTCCAGCCGAGTTCTCCTCTTCTCCAGCTCCTCCAGAGAGAGACGCACGGGATGGGGCTCCTGAACACACATTAACACAGAGCATCTGTCACGTTTATGTCATCTGTACACTCAAGCTATGCATTTAATGGTAGCACTTTATTTTACAGTCCTGCTCCCCATGTACATAAAGTACTTCTTATAGTAATTATAATAACTAGGTACTGACCCTGGCCTGAACCTACTCCTATTCCTAACCTTAACCCATGTACTAACATTGTATTGCCCAGCACTTTCTTGGGTAAGTACACTGTAAGTACATGTACTGTAAAATAAAGTGTAACCCATTTAACACTGAAAAATGAAAATTCTGCCATCATTTACTCACAAATCAAGTTTAAAACCAAGTGAGGGTAAGTAAATGACAAACTAATTCTTTAAAGATGCTGCAAGTGTTCAGTGATCTCCATCTGAGCTTGTAATAACACTGCCTGCATGTCTGAAGAAGCATCAGTGTCGTACCTTCAGTAACTGGCACGGTGTCTGTCCAAAGTTACTGATCATGCCTTCTAGAGCTTTCCTCTCCTTCTCATCTGTGATGGCGTCCAGATCAACAGCCCCTAAAACAGCCAGAGACAGTCTCGTTTTGCTCAATTTAAATGTTGCACTATATTAATTATATTTATACTATAAACATCATTTGTAGTCAGTTTTATTTCCCCCTAAAGGACTGGTTATTATTTGGATACTTACCAAATTAATGAATTCATTAATAAGTGTGCATAAAATATGGATATATGTTGAAATTAATTCGTTATGTGAGAAGAGACAAAAAGACATGAAACTAGCACAGCTATATATGAAATTAGATGTCTGACTCAAGACCACAGTTTAACAGTGTTATTTTTGTAATATTTATATAGTATCATAGTAGTTATTAATTTTAAGAATTGGTTTAAAGGACAATATTCATTCACCAACATCCTTCTAGCACAGTAATTGTGGTATTTGTACATGAATTATAAATGGTGCCTTTTTATAATTTCTAGATCAATGCAACTATGGTTTCTATTAAAAAAAAATTGCTTTAGAAATGGTAGTTTAAACATTTAATAAACTGTAGCTGTAATAAAATTAAGTCTGTCATATTCAGACGATTACTAGTTAATGAGCATGTTTACACGCACACCTATACGCTGATAACTACCAAAGCTCAGTTTATTGAAACAACTCGATTTACCGGTTTACAAATCAATGACCTGGCGATGCAAGTTAACCGTGTGGTTACAAGACTGTGTTAAAAACAACAACAACAACAACAGGTTATTCTCCGGTGGTGACGTCAAAATGCAAGCATCCATGTATTTCACTCAGAGTACTCTATTTTTATATTGTGAGTTGTGATGTTAAATAAAGCTATACAACCCCCAGAGTATCTCATATTTGAAGTTTCTACAACTGTACCACTTGACCTTTGGCTGCACGAGATGAGAACCCATTTTTATATTTCTTGGGTCAAGAAAAAGTCAGAGTTTGTGATACATTTCTTCTCCTACCCTACCGCATAATTGGTTTAAGAACATGCGTTTAACCCTCTGGGCTTCTTCGTAAATGGGTTACACTTAGCTTCCTCCCGGTCAAAAACGGACGAAGCCTTAAAATGTAACTTTACTTTTTCCCAGGATAACCAATCAAATATTTTTTTGTTCTATAATATTTTCTGATTATTATTTAGAATTTTTAGAATTTTTTATGATACTTTGCATTAATTATATAATTTTTATGAGCTATTTTTTCCATTAGAATTAATATATATATATTATTATTTTATTTTTTATTTTTTTTATAAATACAACATTTCCTATTAAAATAGAGTGCAGGCCTTTAAAATAAAAAAATTTAAGTGAGTAAAGCGCCATCCAGTGGCGTTATGAAACATTAATGTGTGTAATGTCATGCAACCGCCTGTAGGCTAATAGGCCTATATAGCTCCCTATAGAGATGCTTTTTGATTCCCATTGTTATTTGTTAGGCATTATTTCTCCATTTTATTCTTTTTTTTTGTTTAGATATATATTTAGACATTCTAAAAGACTACTTTTTGATATTTTTGTTAGATAAGTATCAGGTTTTGCATTATGATTACAATCAAACAATAACATTTGGTTAGAAAGGGAACACAATGCAAGAATTTTTGTTACTCAGTATTTGACAATTACAAAATCTAACAAAATAAGGGATGGATAGTGATAATTCAAAACACTTTATACAGACATTTTGCAATTAAATTAATTATTGGTATTTTATTCAGTTTAACCCCTTAAGCCCTGAAGGCATTTTTAGAGTTGTTTTGTCTAAATGACACACACAAAAGTAAATACTCATAACTCCAAAACTATAACAAGGAGAGTCAAAAGGTAGGTATCGTTTGATAGAACACTTTTCAAATATTTTGAAAATATTTTATATATAATATATAATATAATATATAATATAATTACATTACATTTGGACATTCTCCTGCCGAGAAACTGCTGATAAAAGACAAAAAATATATATAATTTTTATTATGATTTTGCATATCTTTCTTGTTTGACATGCAATAACTCGGGAAGGAAATCCGGTAGGGGGAAGATAATTTTTTGGCGAAGTTCCCCTAAGTGTGAGCTGTATCTGGATCAAATTTTGTGGTGATCGCATTAAGTACTCAAAAGTTACTGTATTTGGAACAAAGGTAGCCTTTTTGTTTAGTCCTCCCCCATTTGGAATGCAATAAAAAAATGTTTTCTGAGTGACATACACAGAATTAAAGACTCATAACTTCAAAACTATAGCAAGGAGAATCAAAAGGTAGGTATCGTTTGAAAGAACACTTTTCATGTTTTTTGAAAATATAAATGACATTACATTTGGATATTCACCTGCCGAGAAACTGCTGATAAAAGACAAAAAATATATATAATTGTTATTATTAATTTGCATATCTTTCATATTTGTCATGGAATAACTCAGGAAGGAAAAAAGGTAAGAGGAAAATAATTTTTGGTGAAGTCCCTCTATATGTAAGCTGCATCTGGATAAAATTTTGTGGTGATTGGATAAAGGAATCAAAAGTTACAGCATTTGGAACCAAGATAGTCTTTTTGTTCAGCCCTTGACGCCCCCTCATGGGCATTTTTAAAATTGTTTCTCCATTAGGAATATCTTGTCATAAAAGCAATGGATTGTTAATTTTGGGGTAATTTTAATTGTAATAATATGCTGTAAAAAAATTAAGTGCTATTTTCAACGATCTGTGAATGTTTCGTGAACGGTATGATGTTTTTGACACATTGCAGTAGGCCTACATAGTATAAAAAAGTATTTTATAGATTATGGGGGAAAAAAATCTATTTATCAGCAAATAACTTCGCAAAACTTAGGATTTTCTCAAATTGGCTACATTCACTGTAAAGTTCAGACTCTAAGCTTTCAAATGAGACCTATTTTGTGTTAATCAAGGCAATATGTTTGAAAAATATGGTAATTAATATTTTCGCAGCTTAGTGGCGCCCGCGGGGCGGTACAGTCCAGTTTAGCGTGTCTAGTCAGCTCTCTTTCAGAGTTGATCGAAGTGGTTAGATGCTTTAAAAAGCTGAGATTCTAAGCTTTAAGAATGTAACACACTCAATGTTACTCAAGAATTGGTAGCAAAGGATGTTATCGACATTACAACTTCATACCTTCATAAGTGCAGTAATAGAAGACATTAAGGGCCTCCACTGCATCTGGGCCCCTCTGTTTATAGCCAAAGATCAGATCAATCCATTCATGCAGATGGGCCGACACATACTCTGATTCCTGAGCAGAGACACACAACATCCACATCAAGAAAGTGGTCACATGCTATGCTTCCAAACCATTTTGTCTCGAAGGATAGACCTGAGGCCATCCGCCATTATGAGAGGAATCTGCCAAGAGGTGACTGGGAAAGACTCTTTTGTCGTTCTAATTTTGTAACCTTTCACAAAGCCATTACTTTAATAGGACAGAAGCAGCAGAGGAATTGAGAAGAAGAGAGAAAAAGATAACAAGAGAGGAGCGTATTCAATTACACATCCCTCCCAGGAGGCTCTCTATTGAGGTTAGTGGAGAAGAGCTGTGATGAGGTCATCAGAAACGGGCTCACCAGGGCTTTGCGGTGCTTGTAGATGAAATCCTCGGGAGATTTGGCCCATTTAGGCAGGATGACATCATTTACCCTCTCTTTAGAGATCTGCAAGCGACCCAGGTCAAATCCTACAATGAAAGAGAGAAAGAGACGATATGATAAAAAGGAGTTTGTAATGAAGGGAAACATGACACTTAGTAGGTTGAAATTGAGTTTTTAAAAGTGAAGTATCATTTTATTTTCTAAATGAACCCGCATTAAATTTTCTTAAACAACTTGAAACACTCGTTTAAACTATTTATTTCTTCTTGAGTGTATTTCAGAAATTAGCATGCGCATGTGCACGTTTCGACATGTAGATGTGCTTTGGAAAGGCTGCACAAATTTTGTTACAACTTTTGTGTTGGGTCATATTGACTTCTGTTTTTACATGAATCTTCAGTGTTTTTCACAGCACACTGACCATTTTTGGCAACACTAGCTCAACCTAGTTTTTGCAATTCTTAAAGTTTCTCTGAGAAATGTTTACTCTGCTGCCCCTGCTCACCGTTCTGGTTCTCCAAGAACTCCGGGAAGTAAAAGAATTCTGGGATGAGCTCTTTGACATCGTTGGGATTGTCCATGAGGGTCTGCCAGGTAGCAGGAATGGAGTGAAACTGACGGTCAGCACAGTCAAACCTGCCAAAGACAATTTCATTTATTAATTTAATAGAAAATAGGATTTTGCGAAGATATGATTTGAAGGCAGAGAGAGAGAGAGAGAGAGAGAGAGAGAGGAGAGAGGAGAGAGGAGAGAGGAGAGAGGAGAGAGAAGAGAGAGAGAGAGAGAGAGAGAGAGAGAGAGAGAGAGAGAGAGAGAGAGAGAGAGAGAGAGAGAGAGAGATAGAGATAGAGATAGAGATAGAGATAGAGATAGAGAGAGAGAGAGAGAGAGAGAGAGAGAGAGAGAGAGAGAGAGAGAGAGAGAGAGAGAGAGAGAGCATGAAAAACTAAAACAATCCTGATTTTAGTACAAGAAAACTTGATTGACAGTTTACTGCAAGTGGACTTCAGGGAAGATCTTAGAATATAAGGCCTTTGGAAAGAAAAGGTCACTGAAGTGAAATTAATTTAAAGCATACAGAAAAAGGTTGTGATTTGGTTGACAAAAGACAGAAGAGAACAGAAAGAAAACCGCTGACAAAGGAAGCAGGAAAAGCAGAGAGCCTGACCTGCCGCTCTGCAGCTGGATGTGCAGGGATGTGAAGGGTTCGACTCTGATGAGGTAATGCATGACTCCCGCAGCGTTCGAGTAGTGCGTGCCGTAGTGGAAGCGGTCGATGGTGCCCGTGGGGTCTTCAAAGCTCTCATATCTGCAGATCATTTACAAGCACATTTATCAATTGCATTTATTGCTGCCGAACCGGTCTAAACTTCACTGAAACTTCCTTCTAAAGCTCCCTACAACTGAAATGGAACCTAATACACATTACATAAACAAAAACTTTTATGTTAGATGCGATTAATCGATTTGAAAGCACTTAAATAATATATTTTTTGATTAAAAATAATAATGAAAAATAAAGTTAATGAAAAAAACATTAAGAAATCATTAAGAAAATGATTACAACTATAGATAAATACTATAATAGAACTATGATATAATATAAAATAACACTGGTCCACAACAGCATTATACAGTGAAACCTGCAGTTAACACTGAGATTTCTATCTTAGTAAATATGATCTGTTCGGACTGAGAGAACAAGACAGAGACAGAAACACACTTCTCTCTGACGGCTTTGGCATTCCTCTCGTTCAGCACAGCCACAGGTTTGGAGAGATCTCTGAACACACGCGGATCTGACAGATCCAGCTCTTCTGACGTATAATCCGACAGGATCCAGGGGAACTAAAAACATGTGAGATCATTTAGGTAATCACCATACAGTGAACGTGATTTCACCAAGTACAACATCGTTGTTGATCCTGGAACAACATTCCAATCAACCAATCAGATTTGGGGGACAAGTTTGCAGTTTATGTCAAATTTAGACTTACAACCAGAGTTAGGTGATTCTACATCAGTGTTATACACATATCATATCCAGTTATGTGTAGGGTTAGGTTTAGGAGCAGGGTTAGGACTACATTTTCGGACAGGAATGTTGTTCTAGGATCAACAAAACATGTTTATTGACCAATGTATCATCTGACATACCGGTATATACTATCATCAATTTTGTTTTATGTAAGAATGTATGAGTGACCAAACAAATGTTCTGTTTTGTTTAGATGTGATTGTGGCTGTTTTTGTTTTGTTGTTGTTGTTTTATTTATTTTCAAAAGGAAAAAGAATAAAAAATTTGTAAAACATGTTGATCCAGGAACCATGTCTTACTTGGCATACTTGGCACGTGACCATACTGCAGTTGAAACAGAATCGCGAGCGTGTGTGTAAATGTCACTCACCACAGGATACTGAGCCAGATCATTATACGTCCTTCCTGCTATAGTGTTCAACTGCATCAGGTAGTCAAAGTTTGAGATCTCCCTGTTCACCCATTTCTGATGACAGAGAGAAGTGACAGTCAGCACTTAATCAGCTCTAAACGTTCAGTCCACATGTACAACATCAAATCCCTAAACTGAGAGTGCCTCATACGTCTGCAGTGACCTGTGTGAGTCCAGAGGCTTTGAGCAGCTCCTGCGGTGAGTGAGTGGCCTGAAGAGAGAGAGAGCGCAGCAGCAGCATCCGACTGTACACTTTATTACGCACCTGTCAATCAAACACAGAATCACATGAGATCCACCAATAGCAGACCACAACCATCCAATCAATTTCCAATGGGCAAAATCAAGTCCCTTGGATATACAACACAAGAGAAAATAAAAGATTATCGCGACTTCCGTTTCATGATGACTTGAAATACTTCTGACCTCCTTCTTGAAGTTCAGGAAGTAGTTGGTCTGGTCGATGAGAAAGATCTCTAACGCTGAGCGTCGGAGGTTGTATCTGCGCAGGTGGATCTCTCTGATCTGAGACAGAGGCCATTTAAAGTCTTGACCTACACCTGAAAACGGAGAACATCAATACCAGCTCTTTCCTCACATACCATGACCTTTGACCTTCACACTGCACTTTCCCCATTCCTCCTCACCTTCCTCTTTCTCTGCGCTGCTGTCGTAAAAGTAGATGTGTTGTGTGGTGAGCTCAAGACGACCCGGATAGACGTCGACCACAGTGACCAGCTCACAGTCCTCTGAGATCACCAACTTCTCCTTTTGACCCGCCTCTTCTGAATCAGCCCTTAGAGAATGACAAAAAATGTATCGTTTTATTCCACAAAGACATAATGAAAGAACAGTAAAGACATTTCAAATAATTTTTGGTCTTTTAGAACTTTTAATTTATCAAAGAATCCTAAAAAAAAAATCATGGTTTCAACAAAAAATATGAAGCAGTTCAACGGTTTTCAACATGAATAATAATAATTGTTTCTTAAACAGCAAATCAGCATTAGAAAGATTTCTGAAGGGTTAATGATGCCGAAAATGCAGCTTTGATCACAGGAATAAATTACATTTTACATTATATTCAAATAGAAAAGAGTGATTTTAGATTGGAATAATATTTCTAGGCCTAGTTTCACAGACAGGGCTTAGATTAAGCCAGCCTTAGACCTTAGTTTAATTAGGACATTTAAGAAGCTTTTATAAACGTGCCTAAAACAAAAACATTACTGGTGTGCATCTTGAGACAAAACAATGGGACTGACATATTTTAAGATATCTTAGGTTTAAAGGGAAAGTTCACTCAAAAATTCTGTCATCATTTCGTCATTCTGAAGTTGTTCCAAACCTGTATGAGTTTTTTTCTTCCGCTGAACACAAAAGAAGATATTTTGAATGTTGGAAACCAATCAGTTGTGGGTCAATGGGGTCCATCCACTGTTTGGTTACCCATATTCTTCAAAATATCTTCTATAACGTTCAGCAGAGGAAAGAAATTCATAAAGGTTTGGAACAACTTGAGGGTGAGTAAATTATGACAGAATTTTCTTTTTTGGGTGAACTATCCCTTTAAGCCTTGTCTGCAAAACGGGATGTTAATGTCTTTTTTTGTTTTGTTTTTTATGCAGCCTTGAGGAGCTTCCAAAAAATCTTTGAACAGCAGTGAACATACAAATCAGTAAACTGATTAATGCAAGAAATCTACCTTGACATGTTAATGTCAAAATGTAAACAGACTAAGCCGTTTACACAGCAACAAATGCATTTATATGCAAAGAGACAAATTAATTGTACCAATTATTTTAAGCTAAAGTCAACACATTTACACATTAAAGAACAATTTTCAAGGTGTTTCCATGAGATTGCACATCTATTTTTTACGTTTATTTTCGTTTTACGTATTATTGTGTAAAAGCGATTGGCTTTTGCTCCTGTCCATCTAAACCGAGACTCACTGATTGGCCGATGCAGGATCCTCCTCCAGGAGTTCCAGGATGTCATCCTCCAGATCACTGACCTTCACCTGCTTCACCGCCTCTAACAACAGTGACTCAGCGTTTACCTGCTGGTGCTGCACACCTGAGGTCACACACACAAAACCAGTTATTTCACAAGATTTATAAGAATATAAGGCACTTTATATTTCACACATACACATATTTCACACTTTATATATGTGTATGTCTTACCCAGGTTGTCTCTCAAGGCACTGGATTCCCTGTGGGGGTCAAAGTTGTAATTTCGCACCAGTTTGAGTCGCATACGGGAGTAGTTCTCAGCGCTAGAGAGCTTCCAGTGTGTGTCCTTCTGCTGCCTGCCAAACACAAACAGCTGCTTTACAGATCACTTTTTATTTTATTTAATTTTTTTATAGCCAATAGCTTTTAGTCTGTTACACCCTGGGAAAACCACATTTGAATAGTCTTTAGGCATATACACATCCACTTGCACAAACAGAATCCACTCCTGATCTCTGCGACATCTACACACACTCACTTGTCCACCCAGGGTCCTCTTTCACAGAAGAGTCCTCTGCGCGCTGCCCTCCACTGCCTGAGGGTGGCGCTGTTCTGCGTGTGGATTTGTTTCAGCATGCTGTTGTACCTCAGGTTCTCCTGACGCCCTCGACGACTGAACGGTTCCACAAACTGCTCCTGAAAAGTTTTGAGGATAATTAAAATGTTTGTGAATGTCTGCCATTCAATTCTGCATTAAATTTGAAGGGAAATAATATTCGCTGCCTCCATTCTGCTCACCAAGGCTGCATTTATTTGATCAAAAATACAGTAAAAACAGTTATAGTGTGAAATATTATTGCTATTTAAAATAACTGTTTTCTATTTGAATAAATCTTAAAATATAATTTATTCCTGTGATGTAAAGCTGAATTTTCAGCATCATTACTCCAGTCTTCAGTGTCACATGATCCTTCAGTAATCATTCTAATATACTGATTTACTGCTAAAGAAACATTTCTGATTATTCTCAATGTTAAAAACAGCTGTGCAACTTCATATTCTTGTGGAAATTGATACATTCTATTTCTTTGCTAAAATGGAAGTTCAAAAGAACAGCATTTCTTTGAAATAGAGATTCAGTGAGAATGTAAATGTATGAAAACACTAGTTTTGTATGTATGTGTGTGTAAATGTTTTGGTACCTGAAAGCGTATCTTGCTCTCTCCTCTCTCTCTGTCCCTGCGGTGCAGATTGAGCATGAACGCCTCATAACAGTCCTTCCAAAAAAGGGCCATGTTCTCATGACCCTGACTGAACGTCTCGATCTCGTACTGCTTCATGTAGGGGATAATCTGACGAGACAGATAAACAAAAATTAGCTTTACAAACTACAGGGGGCGACGGAGAGCATGCTACTTGAAACAGGAAATAACTATGAGAGCTTGACCAGCATGGAATTACACTTCAATTAATACAGCTCTTACATATTTATCCAAATAGACCCTCCACTCCGGCGAGCTGCAGTACAGCTGGAAATCCTCAAAGAAGGACGGACTTCCGTTGGTGTCGGGGAGGGAAGGGAGGTGCAGCTCCATGTACAGGAGTTTGTAGACTTTAGACAGGAGGGTACGGAGAAGAGGCACTAAAAACGAGTAGGTCTCCTCGCTCACGGAGCGCCTGAGGATTCCCTCCACGCGGCCCAGAAGATAACAGGCCTCGTCCTGAGAGTCCACTGTCTTGGTTTGTAAGATGCCATTCAGTTTGGCCGTAGCCATGGCGCACACCTGCCGGAAATGAAGAACAAACAGCGTGAATAATGTAAGATTTTTATTATCAGATTTTGGTATTGGAGCATGTTTAGGAGTACTAATACCAATAATTACTACTGTTCTAAAATGTGGGGTCGGTAAGATAAAAGTTTGGAGTATTTACAGTATAGCAGACTATTTACATAAAATGCATATAAATACCAGGTGTCACTCTATATCTCCCAATAATATGTCTTAGTAAGATGAAGTTTGCATGCTTAGTTTTATGATCAAAGCTCTGTAGTTTTTATTGTGGGAGAAAAACATATAATATAATGCAATACAACGATGATTAAGAGATGTAAAAAATAAATGTTCCTGACCTCAAAAGCCTGATGTATCATATTTTAATACTCACATTTAACATGATTTTCCTAATAAAATACTTATGGATAATCAAGTAAACCTAAATTTCTTCCATCCAGAATATGTTCATCTTGAAATATTACTATCAATATACCAGTAGTTATTCTTATGTTGACTTTATAAAAAAAAGCATGTACCATGACCTGAAGATTAAAGTTTTTAAAATTCACCTGGAATACCTTTTACTTGCTAAAAAACTATGAACTGCCAATCAGAAGGCATGTAGAAGATTTGTTTTCGTTGGTCCACTTTAGACATTCTACTAACTATAAGTGACTTTGCAACAACATGTCAACTAACTCTACTCACCCTAACCTTACCATAACAGTCTACTTATACTTTAATGAGAGTTAGTTGACATGTAGTTGCAAAGTTACTTACAGGTGAAACTCAAAAAATTAGAATATTGTGCAAAAGTTCATTTCAGTAATTCAACTTAAAAGGGAAACTAATATATTATATAGACTCATTACATGCAAAGTGAGATATTTCAAGCCTTTATTTGTTATAATTTTGATGATTATGGCTTACAGCTTATGAAAACCCCAAATTCAAAATTAGAATATTGTGAAAAGGTTTTAATAATCTGTAAGCCATAATCATCAAAATTATAACAAATAAAGGCTTGAAATATCTTAATTTCCATGTAATGAGTCTATATAGTATATTAGTTTCACCTTTTAAGTTGAATTACTGAAATAAATGAACTTTTGCACGATACTCAAATTTTGTGAGTTTCACGTTTTCAAGTGTAACTGAAGAGTGTGTACAACAGGTTCTTTTCAGCAAAGTTTTGATCACAGGTAATAGGCTTATGAGGTCTCTCACCTGCGGATCTTCCTGAGCCATGAACCCGAGCAGCAGCCGTAGTCCCACCTGAGACAGCTGGAGCCACTGCGTCCCTGAGGCGTACCACACCATCAGCCCGTCCATCAGAGTCACCGTCTCATCCAGAACCTTCTCAGTCCACAGGGCGGGATTCACCAGACCCTCAGCCTGCAGGAAGTCCTGGACCACGTGAAGCAAACGCACTGCATTCTCTGTGTGCTGCGGTAGCGTGACCGTCGTCGCCTCGCGGTTATCCGTTACGGCCCACTCCAACATCCTCTCCATCAGACTGCACAGAAAGAGGTTAGCCAATGCATTAAAAGCCCAGTCAGACAAAGGGCGATAACTATAAAGATAAAGATATAGTTCTAGAAATCATTCTGAATATAAAAGAATAGCAGAGAGAGTCCACACTACAACTATAGCGATAACAGCACAGAGAAATAATATAATTGGAGACTCTTTCGGAACAATTATTTTCCAGCTGATGAATGATAAAAACATTGACAGCCAATCAGAATCAATCCTGCTTTAAAGGAACACGCCAACTTTTTGGGAGTTGGGACTTTAGCTTATTCACCGTATCCCCCAGACTTAGATAAGTCCATACAGACCCTTTTCATCTCCGTGCGTAAACACATAAACACAGTAGATAAATAAAGTAGTTAAATTAAGTTTTTTTCACTTGAAGCTGTTATCTAGACTAGAGTAAAGTCTTTCCTATCACCGAAAGAGCTTGAAAGAGTTATACATGCTTTCGTTCTATCCCGCCTGGATTACTGTAATTCTTTATATGCAGGAATATCCCAGTTTTCCATTACAAGGCTTCAAATGGTCCAAAACGCTGCTGCCAGATTCCTAACTGGGGTTCGCAAACATGAACATATTACTCCTATTTGATTGTCTCTTAACTGGTTGCCGGTGTGTTATAGAGTCGATTTAAACTGTTGTTGTTTGTTTTTAAATCCTTAAATGGCCTTGCACCCTCTTACTTATCTGAACTTTTAACTGTGAATGTGCCCGGTAGGTGTCTACGTTCCACTAGCAGTTATAATCTGTCCCAGCCACATTCACGATTAAAGTCGAGAGGGGATCGTGCCTTTGCAGTTGTCGGTCCTAGGCTGTGGAATAGCCTCCCCGTATCCCTGAGATCGCTGTCCTCTTTATATTTATATGAGTTTAAATGTAAATTAAAGCTGTATCTTTTTGACCGGGCATTTCTCTAAAATTCTCTAAATTTCAATTATGGTTTTATTACATTGTCTCAATGGTAATGGTGTTTTGCTCTTCCTCTCATGTTTCCTGGACTTTTGTTTTGTAAAGCACAGTGGTCAACTTCTGTTGTGTTTATTCATGCTATAAAAATAAAATAAATTAAATTAAATTAATGAAACCATGTCTGACGCACCCGCCGCTAGCCTAGCTTAGCACAAAGACTAGAGGTAAATGGCTCCAGCTAGCATACTGCTCCCAATAAGTGACAAAATAACGCCAACATTTTTCTATTTACATGTTGTGACTTGTATAGTCACAGCGTGTACAAATAACAAGGTCACATGAGACAGTCTTCTACTAACCGTAAACATACTGAGAACTGTATACTCGGAAGGCGAAGGTTTTGATTATTCATTGATTATTAAATAAAGTATTTCTGTTTTTGTTGATAATAAATCAATTATTTAAAGATAACTTTAAATAAAAACTTTAATTTTGGTTTCAGTAAAAAAAAAAAAAAATGTGTGCATCATTTGTATTTAGCTGCAGTTCCAAGGAAACTATCTTGAGCTGTATAGTCACCTGAGTTTGATTTGGTCGACGGGCATCAGCAGCTCATTGGCAGTGCCCAGTTTGGTGAGGGCAGAGAACACCTGACCCCTCTCCAGCCAGGCAGTGTCATCTGACCCCTCCACACCTCTCCACATCACACACAACACGATCTCCAACAGCAGACGAGACAACTCCTCCTCCGTACGCTGGGCGGAAAATCAATCAATCAGGCGCATTTCAAATGAAAAAAACATTGGCTCTGGCTAATAAAGGTACTTTTTCATTTCATTTAATTAGACATTTTTGGTGTGTTAACCTATTTAATACAATTATATTTAAATAAAGTATCTTATGCTCAACAAAGCATTTGTTTGATCAAAACCAGTAAAAATAAAATGTAAAAAATTATCAATGATAAACACAGTTGTGCTGCTTAATATTTTTGTGGAAACCATGATATGGAAACACTATGATGATTCTTTGATGAATGGAAAGTTTGAAAAAAAAAACTGCATTTATTTTATAATCTTTTGTAACATTATAAATGTCTTTACTGTCACTTCTGATCAACTTAATGAGTCCTTGCTCAATAAAAATATTAATTATGAACGGTAGTGTAAATTATGTTAGTGTAAATGTAATGCATTATAGGTAAGAAAAAGTTTGTATAAGATAGCACTATGATAAAAGACAAAAATGTTTAATAAAAATGTAAATGTATTAATATTAACCACTGGAATACACAACCATTCCGCCAAGTAAATTAGTGAATTACCCTGTAAATACTTGGTAAAATCTGCACATTCTTGCATCAATGTACCATGTCTTTCAATGAGACTCATCTATAATTTCTGTTTTAGAATCGCTTGATTCCTTCATTATAATAGTTACTTCTTGTTGAGAACTTACAGAGGATGAAAAATCACAACACTATTTGTACGAGGAAGGATAAATGCTCCACTTACGCACTCCGAAACACACATCAGATCTCTAGACTCACCTCGCTGTTAAAAGACTCTCCCAGGGACATATTGTCACTGAACAGGAAGTTGTCATCATTCAGAGAGGAAGCTCCGAGGAAAGGTTTATAATTCTCTAGGGGAGACGGTGTGCTTGGCATGCTACCAGGAGTCTGACTGCCACTGTCCCCGTGATCGAACAGATGCACATGGGAAAGGTCCAAACTCAAGACCCCTGCTTTCCCGCCCCAGGCTTTGGGTGTGGGTGCGTCCCCTGGCGTCTCGGAGAGAGACATTAGGTCTCCGTTGTCCAGGCTGTCTATGGACCTGCTGTCTGAGACGCTGTCTCGCTCTTCGTTCACGCTGCCTCCGACAGTCCTGCGCTCCAGAGAAGGCTCCACACGGACTCCTCCGCTGCTGCGACTCAGCTCCAGACTCCCCAGGCTGGCCGCGTCACCGCGACCCGAACCTCCGTCGCTCCCGGGGCTCCGGACGAGCAAGCGCATTAGAGTGCCCTGCCAACACGTCTGCTTGGAGATCTGCAGCGCTGCATCCTGATGAGACTGCAACAGCGCATACAGCTGCGGGAGAAAGAAAGAAAAAGTGTACAAGTTGAAATCATTAATAAATAAATATTTTTCTCCTTTTTTTATTTAATTCAGTGCACATTTGAGTTGCAGTTTAGTTTTCGTTCTTTTGAAAATTCATGTTTGTTTGTTTTTATTAAAGGGAAGTTCACCAAAAAAAATTTATGTCCCATGAAAAAAAAAAAAAAAAAAACTTTTGGTTGTTTCTTCACACAAAGCAATCATTCATCAGCTTTAAAAGCCTAAATACATAGCTCAAGTATCATATGTGACCCTGGACCACAAAACCAGTCACTTGGGTCCATTTTTTGAAAATTTAGATTTATACATCATATGAAAGCTAAATAAATAAGCTTTCCATTGATGTATGGTTTGTTAGGATAGGACAATATTTGGCAGAGATATAACTATTGAGATGAAAATCTGAAATCTAAGGGTGCAAAAAAATCTAAATATTGAGAAAATTGCCTTTAAAGTTGTACATTTATGTTCACGATTGTGCTGCTTTCACTCACAAAAATAAATGTTTTATATTTACGGTAGGAAATTTATAAAATATCTTCATGGAACCTGATCTTTACTTAATATCCTACTGATCTTTGGCATAAAAGAAAAATCAATAATTTTGACTCATACAATGTATTGTTGGCTATTCCCACAAACATACCTGTGCGACTGGTTTTGTGATCCAGGGACACATATGGATTATTTTTGGTACTTCTATAGTGTATTTTGTCCTTTTAGATGGAAAAGAAACCTTTTTTCTTTTTTTTAATTACATACTTTTTATGCATTTTTTCCCCCCAATAACATTAATAACATGATATGTACATGTGAGAAGAAAGTGCTCTAACCCTCTTGCATACGGTCAGACGAACACTGGGCCCCGATTTGTGGGTCAGCTGAATCACAGCCATCAGATCTTTATAGTTCACCACAGTATCTGGAGGACAAAGAGTTTAAGGTCATAAGGAAAAACAACATTTCACATCACAAATTCACTGTGGCCTTATCAATTCATTGCATTCTCTATATAAAGTACATGTGCATAAATAAGTGCTGGACAATATAGATAAATACATCAAATATAAAAATGTATAAATATAATTTATATATACTCATAATTATAATTGAATCAAAGTTTTAAATGTGTGTGTATGTATAAATATACATATACACACACACATATATATTTATATATACATATATGCATTCATAAATGGGTGTGTGTAACACAAATATATATAATATATACATGCATATATTATAAAAACAAAAACTTTGATGTTAGATGTGATTAATCGATTTGACAGCATTATTAAATGTATAACAATGATTACTATTTTATTATATTATATATTTTATATATTACACTGTATTTGCTTTGAAAATATGGCAATTATGCCATAAATACATGTAGTTGCAAAGTTCCTTATAGTCAGTAGAATGTCTAAAGTGGACCATTGAAAGAAAGTGTTACCTAATTTATTTTGCCACCAAAACTCTTATAAATGTATCATGAATATTTGAACCGGCCAAGCCAGGCCAGGACTCAGAGTGTGTGCTGAGTCAGGTGGTGTGTGGATTAGAGGTAATCAGACTGACCAGTAGACAGCACTTGGTGAAGGAGGCACTTGATGAGGGTGGAAGTGAGGTGGAGTTCAGAGAACAGCAGACTGAGGCCAGAGTATCCCACATCCCGCAAACGCAACCTCTGTTTACTCTTCTCATACACACGGTCACACTTCAGCATCCGCTCAAACAACTGCAAACACACACAGAGTTTGGACTAAAGCAGCCGTTCAAATGTCAATATACATACTAATAATACCTCTATTTGACAAAGACAGTATCTTACATTTTAATTTAATACTAATTTACTTCATTCTCAAATATTAAATAATGCATCATGCATTAAATAAAGCATATGTATAGTTGCTGAGCATTCAAACATGAATACATATCAAAATATATTTGAATCCAAGTTCTGACTTTTATTAGAATGAACATTAAAGTCACCATGAATAAAAATGTTTATTATAAATTATTTATCGGTGTTTGGCATAATTTTTTTTTATATTCATGTTCTCTCATAATCTTTAATCATTATAACTTCCCCTCCCTCTTGCAGGGACATCTCTTCTCTTCTCTGATGACGTGGTTACTTGCATGAGGGCGGGGCAACCTGTCACTCACACGAGATCGACCAATAGCAAACCACAACCATCCAATCAATTTCCAATGGACAAAATCAAGTCCCGCCCTACATTTGTTCTTGTTGGAGAAGCCGTTTCACTCAGATATACGTCACAATAGGGAAGAAAAGACTAATCGCAAGTCTGAATAATCTGGTCTCTAGACATGCTCAGCTCTCTATAAGTCTATGGGATGTGTGTGCCTGTTTTGAATGGTTAGAAATCTAACAGCATGATTTTAGGTTTCATTTGCAGAAAAACAAGTGATGCGCATACGTTATCGTTATTTCTCGATCTCTAACCCCAAGCATGAGAAGCAAACACCTCTGATAATAATGTGTGTCACAGATGAAAGATGGCAGCGACACGCAACGATTCTATTTTAGAAACGGTTTATATTTTTCTGCGACGTCGCGCTGGAACAACAAACACAAAGTACGGCAATGATAATCTCAGGTACTGTTTATGTGCTTTATTTAATGTTAAAAGTGTGTAATGTGACTTTGAATATCAATTAGTGTTCCCAGCTTTGTAGCTGTAAAAGCAACAATGGATAATTCACCTCGGATCTTGAAATTAAACAAATGGAAACAACAACGTTCAAAGTGTGAACAAACAAGTGTATTATTTGACAAAGATTGTTTTACTCAGTAGCCTATGTATTTTTTATAATGTTTAAATGGTGTAATATTTGTGAATTTGATTATGTAGCCTACTTCTCCATTTTCTTGCGATTGCCGTCAAGATTACTCTCTGGTGCCGTGCACTCGCCGCGAGACTCCGCCCACACGCTGTTCTGATTGGCTGTGGGTTTTGATTGATTTTTACGCATCTCGCAGTCGCGTCTAGTGGACAGACAAATTATTTGTCTCTGGAATCTTATCGCGTCTGGTTAGGACACGGTGTTAAGCGCACCTTGAAGACGTGCTCTCGGAGGCGGTCGGAGTGTTTGTTGTTGAGCAGCAGGGCGTAGCAGGAGTCGGCAGATCCCGGTTCAAACAGCAGCAGAAAGAGCTGGTCCCGCGCAGCGCTGGTCTGAAGAAGAGTCAGCAACAGCTCCAGGATCACACACAGCTACAACACAACACAGTCGCTCAGACACAACACAAGCACTGCATTCATTTCATTTTCATGTTTAGTTCATGCTTATTGCTAGTAAGTGATAAGAGCAGGAGAAACCGGAAGAGGCATCGATTAAATGAATTGGCGGGTCAGTAAATCCAGTTTGTGGTTGAGTACATTGAGGTTTAGGAATAATTAAAATAGAGAAAGACAGACGTTTGCTCTACTGATTAGAAAGGGCAGATCAATAACAATAAAAGAGAGTGCTTCTTTCCTGGACACATGCACAAAACACTCACACAAACAGTCAAACATCACGTATAAATAAAAGCTATCTAAATTCAAATACTAAAGCTAAAATAAATTATTAAGAAATTGATAGTCAAAATAATCCAAAACAAGTTAAGAATGCTTTAAAATTCAGTCTTTTTCTATTTAACTTATAGCCTAGTATGTAAATAATGCACTGCAGTGGTGATGATAAAGTACACTCTTTTTAAGTATGAAATAGTTTTAATTTTACAAAATATTTATTTTTCAAATTAATTATTTTCTTTTGAACTTTCTATTCAGCAAAGAATCCTGATAATACATATTAACAAAAATATTAAGCAGCACAACTGTTTTCAACATTGATAATAATAAGAAATATTTCTTGAGCAGCAAATCAGCATATTATGATTTCTGAAGGATCATGTGACACTGAAGACTGGAGTAATGATGCTGAAAACTCAGCTATATAAATTATTATGTTTAATTCTAAATAATATAAATTATATTTTACAATATATTCAAATTGAAATCAGTTATTTTAATATGTAATAATATTTCACAATATTACTGTTTTTACTGTATTTTTTATTGCCTTGGTGAGCATTAGACAAAGAATATAAAAAAAATATTACCAACCCCAAACTTTTGAACAGTAGTGTACTATTTTCAGCACACTATGTTTTGGGACACACTAATCCTAATTCCGCTAATATCTTCCTCTTCTCACCTGTTCCTCATCTCCAATAGCAGCGATGTATCCCAGAATGCTCTGGATCTCATCTTGGGTGGTACCCTTGCTGATGTAATACTTCAGAAGGCCACAGAGAGATGCTCTGATTGTCTTAATGTCGTCTTCACTCAGATCTGCATCTTTACTTCCAGAACTAGAAAGTAGAGAAAAAGAGAGAAAGGATGAAGTGATGAGAAAGAGGCAGAACAGTCATTAGGTAATTACATCTCCCACAATCCCTCACTTCTCTGCTGTGTCACTTTCTGTGATGTAGTCTTACCCATAGTAAAGGCGAACTGTATCCAGCAGGAACTGCACTCCATATTTCTTCCTGAACTGCTTCCTGCTGTCTTTGATGACGGTGGACATGTACTGGATGTGACCTTCACCACGACAAACACATCATGCTCATCACAAATGTACAGGAGCCTCACAAAACGTGCACATTATAACTGCACAATAGAGCGCAACAGTGACCGATAACTTTTTCAACAGCCTAATATTTCTCATATTCATTTTCTTCATAGGGATTTCGGAGTTTTCAAATCACTAGTTTGGTTCTTCAATGGGAATTAAACATGATTTTTAAACATTTATTTGATATCACACTAACTTGAGGCTTTTACAGAATTATATTTATAATATCTTGGAACAAAATAAAATACATAAAAAAATAAAAATAAAACATAATAACAAAATAAATAAATTAAAGCAACTCAATGGCTAATGGTTAAGGAGGACTAGGAGTGGCACTTAAAACTAAAATGAAGCAATCAGTTATCAATGTAATAAATCAAACAAAAAAATAAATATAAATAAATCACTATTTAAATGGACAAATTAATAGACATAATTAAAACTTATACACGTTTTAAAATGTAGTTAAATAATTAAACTTACATTTTCAATTTGAAATATAAAGACATATACTGGTTTGTTTTCAAATGTAGGTTAATAAAACCATAAAGTATAAATCATAAATTATTTAAAAAGCAATTGGCAAATGTGTGTTTTAAAAAAAATGCAATATACATTTATATTGCTTTTTTTTTTTAAACACATTTGCCAATTGCTTTTTTATGCATTTAACTCAAACAAGTTATAAAAAAAAAAAAAAATTATGGAGAAAATTAATGGGATTTTGCACAAACATAATTACAGCGTGAATAAACAGAATGTGCGTCCCAATTCACATTTATACACTATTCTATGACAGTTTATAGTATAAATAATGCGAGTAAATAAAAATTCCAAATAGAAAAAATAGTGCACTTTAAAGACCGGGATGATGCACTTAATTAACCAAAAAAAAAAAATCACCTGTCGCAGCTTTAATTACACAGCAGAGGGGGAGGGGCTATCAGACTCTGATATTCAATGACAAAATAACCTTCTAAATTCATACACTACATGGTTGAATATATAGTGTAGTATAAGTGTATAGTGGGACAGGACTCGAGACTGACCGATGCGCAGGGGGAAATCTCCTTGGTTCCAGATGCTAAAGTTGAACAGCAGGTGTGTGTGGAGCTGCTGCAGGAGCTGCGAGTTCTTCTCATACGTCATCTGCTCAATCAACAGCTGGACCGACACCAACACACTCACGTCCACCAGGAACGCTGGCAACTGCACACAGACACAGAACATCAAGATGAATAAGCCAAGACATGCACAGGGAAACACTGAGAATCCAGGAGACGGAGAACCATGGGTACCTTCTGCAGCAGAGCTCCTAACGTGGCCACACCATGCGAGTGCAGAAGTGTTTCCTGGTTTATGGGATGCCGCTGCAGGAAATGCTTGATAACCAGCAAGAACGTCGCTACGAGATTCTTCTCCAGTCTGGCCTCTGAATAATAAATGTCCACAAACATCACATGACAACATTGTTGAGATATATAATACCGGTAATCAGAAATACAGGCAAGTGATAAGATCTTTAAGATTCAAAAGATCAGTAACATATTCATTCTGTCTACCAACAGCTAATAACAGTGTTATTACAGGATTATTTACATACGCTTAAAGTTTCACATATTTTAGTAATAATCATAAGCTTAAACACTCAAAATTCAGTTTTGATATTGGACATTGCTTTACCATGGAAACTGCTATTTTATCACAATTTATCACAAAACTTTTATCACAAAACTTCAAATTTGGAACACAAATTGGTTAGACAAATGGCTTGGAATTTCTAATTTATTTTGTAAAAATAATATATATATATATTTGTATAATATATATATATATTTTAGTTCAGTTCACAGGTCAAATTAGCTTTAATTTTTATATTTTCAATTTTCATTTTCATTTTTGTAATTTTGTTATGTGCTTTATCCATTTTTACTAGTTTTTTATGTTTTTCTTTTTATCTTTAATTTATATTTATTTCAGTTTTAGTAACTAGTAACTAAGTTAAACTGATTACAGTTTATTTAAAAAATGCTATGCTATATTTTATTTCAGCTTTATTTCTGTTAATTAATAAGACATTTAACAGTTTCAGTTAATGATGAGTGTGTGCTCACCGGACGCCCTGTTTGAAGGCAGTATGACCCAGTCTCCCTCAGCGGGTGTGACTGAGTCGGGGCTGATGAACTCTGACCCCGAGCGGTCCACGTGATGTAAATCAGGGGTTAACAAAGTCAACTGTTCCAAGACTGGAAGCAACACAGGGAGCCCTCCGACACAGTTGATCATGTCCTACAAAAGAAGAAAGAGTGTGTGTGAGCAGGTGTTTAAGGAGAAGGAGAGTTACAGACAAAACTCTGATAGATTACAAACATCAGAGATAAAAAAATTGTATAAAGGACGGGAACGGCATACATACTTTGATATCCCAGTTGACCACTTTATTTCCTGTCATGCGACCATGCAGCATATTAGGGGACAAATCCAGACAAATTGGGTTCCTACATGCCTGTATATGCAAAGGAACAATGAGACATGATGCGAAAATAAATAATGTCTACTGTATACAGCTCAGTCCAGCTCAGGTGATCTACATGCACAACTCACCTTTGGAGAATAGTGTAGCAGAAGTTTAGGTGCTAAGTCTCCGAGTTCAGCTTCTTGGCTTTTAAAGGGAGAAATACAGTTTGGTCCTGCGCTACAGAGGGCTTTGACGTGACTGGCTTGGAGGGGCTCGTGGAAGACCATGACACTTCCCAGCTGCCCTTGCAGTGAGGTGGGACTCCCCCACTCACTGTCCTGAGTCCCGGCGGAAATGAGTTTGGTGACGGACTCAGGTTTGGTCCCTAGCAGCCCGCCCCAGCCCGGGAGGATGGCGCCCAGAGACGTGCGTCCCGAGGAATTACCTCCGGAAAACGGAGGATCTGGGATTTGAGAGGGAGGTGGGGTCGTGGTGCGGTGACCCGCTGAACCGATACAGCATGACGTGAAGGCCTGAGAGAGAGAGAGAGATACAAAGATAAAATAATTGACTGAACAGACACAGAGTTTAAAGAGCTTTTTTATATTTTCAACTTTCTTTAGTGCGTTATGTTGCTGTTTGAGCATGAAACATCTCTGCAAAGTCCCTCCAGCGGGAGTTATTCTCTATATCAGTGTCACTGTTTCTGAACTCCCTGAAACGCCTCCATTGTAGTCTTGAGTTTCCTTCCGGGAACGAACACCTCACAGTATTCCTCATTTAAATAATTCCCACCCAATGCATTATGTTAAAAAAGAGGCTTGGTTGAGTTGCGTTAGTAGTGTGATGAAATTCGTGGCAAGGGCTGTGAAATTTCCAAAACATGCTCAAAGCGGTTGACCAATCACAAAGCACTCGTCCAGCCGACCAATCAGAGCACACTGTGCTTTTCCGAAGGAGAGGCTTCATAGAGAAGGAGGGGTGTGTTTCCCATTCAACAACGTAACTCGCTGCTTAACTACCATAGAACGATGCATCGTTGAAGAAATCAACTAGCTAGTCACAACTTTTTTTACAAAACGGTATTCCCGCAAATTTGTCGTTCAACCACATTGGTTAATGACGTCACGCGCATGGTGGAGTAATAACTACTTTTAATTACTCAGTTTGAGATTGAATTAATGCCAGATTTTTCACTATAAATTACGGACATGGCATCAGGTTTGGTTTATTTCCAGATTCAATCATAGACTCGTTCTTATGGACTAGAGCTCGGACGCACATGCACACTCTTCAAAAACGGCGCTTTAAATCTCTTAAAAATGACATTTGCATGTATTCCAAATAAAAGATACAGATTGTACTGAATGTCAGCTTGCTTATTTTGCTCAAGATGAGGATTTATTAAGCCCACATGTTATAAAAACCAGAAACTCTGCTTCACAGGTCGAGAGCTGTCATCCCAACCACACAACTTTGTGATGCTTGTGATGTTCGTTGGAACGATGGTTTTGGGAAACACTAACTCGTTGAACTATGCTGATAATGACAGAACTTGCGACCATAGTTGGCTAACGATGCTTTCGGGAAACACATCCCAGAGCGTGTATTATTATAAATAAAGCATGAAACCCTATTTTAGTAGAGGCCGAAAACAAAATCAAGACTCTGAAAAAGGGTATAATAGCTCCCCTGTTCCGTTTCACTTTCTGAAATGCTGCTAGGGTGTTTTTTTAAGTGGTTTTTCAATAAGAAACGGTACAGACTCGGTTACTTCTCTCACCTCAGTCATGGTTGGGTATTTTAAAGGTGCTGATAGTTTCTGCTGTCCATCCACGAAGATGTAAACCAGACTCTGGCCAAACGGCCTCTTCCCCGGCACGTGAACTACACCAATGCTGTGCTGCAGGTCAAATACCAACATCTCATTACAACTCAATTTAACTTTGGTCTTGGACAAAGAACTGGGTTGTCCATGCTGTAACAAAAAACACAAATATTTATTTGGTCATGTGACTCACCCAGAGCGAATCACAGAAGCAGTAGTCAGGCAGCATGACGGTGACGTATTCTTTCTTAGTGCACACGGCAACCACAAGCACTCCAGCTGAACTGATGAAGGCCTCGAACCCGGTGCCGCCCGGGGTGAAAAAACTATGCACAGAGAAAAACAGAAGAATAAGCTTTTATAAATCAGTCCACATAGTGAAAATTAATTAAATATTACATTTAGGAGGTGCAAACACAGGATGTGCAAATTATATGTTAAAAAAAAAAGTTTTGGAATTGAAACAGATGAGCAATTACAAAATATTTGCAATGATTTTACATTAAAAAGCCTATTTTTAAAAAAAATAAAATATACAGTCTCTTGGTGCTAATACACTACAGTTCAAAGGTTTGGGGTCAGTAAAAATTTCAACAAGGATAGTACATTAAATTTATCAAAATGACAGTAAAGACATTTATATTTCAAATAAATGTTGTTCTTTTGAACTTTCTATTGATTAAAGAATCTTAAATATGAAGATTCTTTGAATATGAAGATTCTTTGAATATGAAGAATCTTGAATATAAAAAATATGAAGTAGCTCAATGGTTTTCAACATTGATAATAATAAATGTTTGTTGGGCAGCAAATCAGCATATTAAAATGATTTCTGAAGGATCATGTGACACTGAAGACTGGAGTAATGATGCTGAAATTCAGCTTTGATCACAGGAATAAATTACATTTTACAATATATTCAGATGGAAAACAGTTATTTTAAAGGGCAATAATATTACAGTATTTTTTATTAAATAAATGCAGCCTTGGTGAGCATAAGAGACTTCTTTCAAAAACTAACCTAACTTACTCCAAACATTTGAATGGTACTGTAATTATTTTGCCCACTAATTTATCTTGTTTCCTTTCCCACCAAAGTCACCATCACACCAGTAATCTCTTTTATTTCCATTCTCACCTATACAACTGTTTCCTCTTCTCTCCTTTACTGGGAGGGCCCAGCTGATCTTGGTCCATTGACAGCCAAGCAAAGAAGCTGAAGGCGTAGCCTGGCCATCGGAGGATAGTCGGCACGGAGATGCCAGCCATGGGCGGTGACAGATCAAAATACTGCATGGCGCTCTCCATGCCCTGTTTACGCACCATCCCCAGGAGCGAGCGCAGAACCGGACCCACATACGGGTGAGCACGGCCCGGTTCGTCCTGCCGCAGGAGTCTCAGTAGATTCTGGAGCTCAGAGGAACTCAGCGATTGACTGCCTAAAGAACCCAACAGCCCCACCAGACTCTCGGCACAGGCCCGGTGTAGCCGCTCGTGCCTCTCCAGAGCCGACAGCAATCTGAGAGTCATGGAAGAGTTGACGCAAGTGGCTCTCGTCCGCCGGTTCAGACCGCAGATACGCCGGAGCCAGTCCGCAGTGAAGATCTGCAGCTCGGCAGAGTCCAGCTCTGGAAGCCACTGGATCAGGAGCAGGAGAGGGTCCACGTTACTGATGCCCAGGAGGCCCACGGATGAATGTTCACCTTCAACAGCCTGTGGTAAAAGTGGTAAATAGTCAGATCACTCGAGACATATGCTAATACCAAATGTAAACAGTAGGGAATCGCTGTTGCTCCGTATGGACCAGGCCCCACGGTTCGGCACGCATGCGATTCGCGGATTAAGTGCTAAGTTTAACCATCATAGACTGAAAGTTTATCATTTGCATGTTTTACATTTTTTGGCTCATATATCCCTTTTAATAACTGTTCTAATTTTCCTTGCTTTTATTTTGTGGTTATTTTAATTCCTTTCTGTGTAAAGCACTTTGAATTGCCATAGTGTATGAAATGTGCTATATGTGACCCTGGACCACAAAACCAGTCATAACTCGCATAGCCATAGCCAACAATACATTGTATGGGTCAAAATGATCGATTTCTTTTATGCCAAAAATCATTAAGATATTAAGTAAAGATCATGTTCCATGAAGATAATTTGTACATTTTCTACCGTAAATATATAAAACATTTATTTTTGTGAGTGAATGCAGCAAAATCACATTTTTTTGCCCCCTCAGATTCCATATTTTCACATAGTTGTATCTCGGCCAAATATTGTCTTATCCTAACAAAGCGTATTTATTCAGCTTTCAGATCATGTATAAATCTCAATTTCAAAAAATTGACCCATGTGACTGGTTTTGAGGTCCAGGGTCACATATAAATGAACGTGCCTTGCCTATTTACACATTCAAGTGATTCTAAACCATTCAAGCGCAAGAAGAGGCAAAAGAGACCTCGATCACGCACTGTTATCTGAGCTGTTAAAACGAGTCTCCTTGTGCTTGAACAAACACATACTCACAAAATGATGTTAAAATACCCGTCTCGACAAGTATTGTCATAAACACAGTCAGTTGAGAAATAAATAGGATGTGTATCATTATATCGGATCAGTTCATTAGGCCTATAAAAATCTGCTGCTGTCTATGCCATTAATGTTAATCAAAGAACGAAACACATCTTTAACAAAGATGAATTATGTTATATTTATACAGGGAACACTATATTGTTATTTTTATACCTGAATACTACTGATAGACCTTACTTTATTTGTATAAAGGTGACTTGACTTGATGAGAAAGTATGAGGCAGAAAACATCATGTGAGTGACTCACAAGAAAACAGGAAGTGTTCATCTCACCATATTCATGAGTTCCTTCAGCAAGTGTCTGGATGGCTGACCCAGTGACACCAACACTTCATACAGGTGAGTGTAGCCAATCCGCTCCTTAAACACTTCCTACAAGAAAACAAAGTTGGGTTTTATTTATTATTTTATACGTTTAAATTAGTTGCAGAATAGTTTAAATTCACTAGTTTAAGATCCTTAGTCAACATATCCTGAAGGAATAAGAATAACCTGGAACCAGTCCAAAATAATACTAATGGATTCAAATATGAATCAAATAAAGATTCATAATGGTTATTAATCTTTGATCTATAACAGATCTACACCGAAGAGTAATGATTCAGAAAATTCAGCTTTACATCAAAGGAATAAATTACATTTTAACATATATTCACATAGAACACAGTTATTTTAAATTGTAATAATATTTCACAATATTACTGTTTTACTGTTTTTTTGATCAAATAAATGCAGCCTTGGTAAGACTTCTGTGCTTGAAAGAAGTCTCTTATTGGTGATCACAAGAGACTTGTGATAAAAAAAAAACATAAAAACACGTACTGACTCAAAACTTTTGAATGGTAGTGTATAAAGAAATATGAACATTTGTTATATGTTGGAATTATATTACAAACCTTCGCAGCAGGTGACTTGTGCATCACTGTCGAGAGAGTTTTAATCGTTGCCACGGCAAGAGAGTCGAGCCTCCCTTGGAACACCTGATTGGAGGAAAACGCAGTCAATCAAGAGATACAGCCAATGGCTGAAGACTTACAGTGTGCCGTGTGTCCTGCTCTATTCCTGCCCTGTCGGTTCACTTTGCCATGCAAATAATGAATGAAAAGCCACGATGAGGAGCTTTGTTCATCACCAGAACCATGCTTACATGAATAGGCAGGAATAGAATCAGGCATAAATTATAATTTATGTTGAATATCTGAGTGAAATTGTTTGAGTTCTGAGCCTCTGATAAAGATGACATACGATCATCATTACTGCTCAGATCTGAAACTAAAAACTCCCCATCACCAAACACACACACACAGTTCCTATATAGATATATATATATATATATACACACACATGGACATCAAAACCCCTCCTCCACAACACAAAATAACTCTGTCCAGCCACGCCTTATCATGAGACTCCTGATTGGCTGATTGCAAAAATCATGTGATGTTCGTTGCAATTGGCTAGTTCATAATTGATAAGAATACGACAAAGACCGGCTGGAGAGTGACAAGAACTGAGCAGCAATAAACAGAATAAGACATGAAATCACGGAGGTCCTTCTATACAGCGATAAGCACACACAGCTATAGGCCGATAACCTCCACCAGCAACACAAGACTGCTGAGGTCACAGCATTCAACCCTGTTACCATAACCATACCACCAGAGGAAAGGTCGAAGGGGGAACGGAACGGGAGGGAAACAAGCAAAGCAAAATAAACAGAATGAGATGATTATTGAAAGCATGACTGAGTAAATAAACTAAAGACCACTCCATTACAAGCTTCCACATTCACAGCACTTTAAATGCAGAAATGGACTCATATATTTGATTGTTTTGATACCGAAACAAGGAAGTGCTGAATGGCTTAGGAAACAGTGTTGACCAATTACTGTATGGTGGCAATAGATTTAGATGTGACACTCGGTGTGTTGTCAGAGTGAATCCACTGTGCGAAAAAATGCATGCAATTATGGGTGGGTAATAGAAGCAAAAACGTATACTTTTCAATATAAAATTTATTACGAGATTCTTGTTCGTTGATATATCACAATAAAACATCTGATAGAAAATTGATCCAAAAACCAATGAGAAAGTTAATTTAAACTTAAAACTAGAGACAGACCAGCAAATTAGCCAAATTAACATATTAACAGAAACAGAATATATATTCCATAAAATGTTTATATTATATATATATATATTTTAGTACAGCTTCTAAAATAATTTTTAGTACGACTTCTAAAAGCTAGTTTTCATTTCAGCCATTTATATAGTTATATAATATAATTTATTATATATTCATTATTTAAATTTACATTAGAAAAAAGATTAATAAAAAAATTGTATTTCCCATTATTAAACTGGATTGTTTATAATATATATTTAATATTGTTTATATTTTACAATAAAGTATTTTATTTTTACTTTATTTATCTATTCTACAAGTATGTAATTTACATTATGTCAGCCAGAGTCTACTTTTTATATATAGTTTGAATTATTCATATATTTATCAGTATTTAATTATATTATAATAATTCTTCAAAATTATTTTATATCAATATTATTTGTATTGTTTTATATTAAGAGAGAGAGAGAGAGCGAGAGAGAGAGAGAGAGAGAGAGAGAGCGAGAGAGAGAGAGAGAGAGAGAGAGAGAGAGAGAGAGAGAGAGAGAGAGAGAGAGAGAGAGAGAGAGAGAGAGAGAGAGAGAGAGAGAGAGAGAGAGAGAGAGAGAGAGAGAGAGAGAGAGAGGTGTGGTCTTGTCCTGGAGTGGTCATGCGGGCGGCGGGGGGGGGGCGTGGGTGAGCGGGAGTGACAGGAAGCACATGGGCGGTACCTGAATCTCACTCTCTCCTGTCAGTAACCTGTTGGTTAAATCTTTCTGGTCCTTGTCTGCAGCTGTGCACCTAGCGTTAACCAGCTGCAGGGCCGAGCCGACCGCAGCAAGCACAGCCGGTCAGATGAGAGGAAAGGGCAAAGGGTTAAGGTTAAAAGGTAGGAGGTCAAAGGTCATGTGCCTAAGTGTTCCGTCGCTAAAAGACAGAAACATGCATGGATAGAAGGCAGTGCTGCAGTTTAGATACGTGTACATGCTGTAAAGTGGTAACTATATAAGCACAGTAAGACAGTTTTAATAGCAACATACAACATACTAAAGAGACAGTTGAAACAAGTTTGCACAAAGCATACGGTTCTTTAAGGCAAAGAAAAACAAACACAGGATTGTAAACATTTACACAAGAAACTGATTGGCGAGACAAATTCTCTCATGTGCATAAACACACAAAGAAAATCCTGCGACTGAACAATCAGTTTAATGACAATCGATTCGGACAGGATCTAAAACACACTCAAACAGACGGATGTCCCTGTCAAACACTGTAATGAAGGTCAGATATTCATTATTAACATCCTGTAAAAGTCCTTTAGTGTCAATAGAGCTCAACCGTTGGGTTCTGGAAATTCCCATTCAAAATCACCACATGGTGGGTCATTAATATCAGACCTACCACTGCCTTTGAGATTGTTAACTTGTTACCAAGTTTAAAGAATCACATTTAGTTGTTGAATTCTTACACTGTTCAAAAAGTGCAAAAACTGTATCTTTCAGCTTGTCTGCAAAGGTACACTACACTTTAGTGCCATATTTACTGTAACCCTAAAGGATGCATATTATATTAGTATGTTAAGGAAATAATATGTACCCTTAGGGAATTACTAGAGTACTTTCACTCTTTAGGGTTAGATAATTATATTTGTATAAGGATAATAAGTTATTATAATTAAATAGTATCTTGTTTTGCAGGCTAATGGAGGCTGTTCAAAAGTTTGGCGTCAAAGTTTTTAATGTTTTTGAAAGTAGTCTCTTCTGCTCACCAAGACACTAATTTATATAAAAATCCAGTAAAAACAGGAATATTGTGAAATATTATTACAATTTCAAATACCTGTTGTCTATTTGAATATATTTAAAGGTGTAATTTATTCCTGTGATGCAAAGCTGAATTTTCAGCATCATTACGCCAGTCTTCAGTGTCACATGATCCTTCAGAAATCCTTATAAGCTGATTTGCTGCTCAAGAAACATTTCTTATTATTATCAACAATGCTGAAAATATTGTAATAATTTTTTTTTTCAAGATTCTCTGATGAATAGAAACTTCAAAAGAACAGCATTTACTTGAAATCTTAAAATTATAAACGTATTTACTGTCTTTTTGATCAATTTAATGCAGTATTAATTTCTTTAAAACAAATCTTTCTGACTGAGCCCAAACTTTTGAACGGTAGTATAGGTAATGTTAGCCAGCAGCTTCCTTACCAATGTGTTAGTTTAATTACCATGAGATGCTAGTCGTAGCATTAGAGCATTAGAGACAGCAGTGGTGTTTTCTGATAAGAAAATATATTAAGAAGACACAAAAACCTACCGTAGATAATAAAGTATTCACAATGGCTTATTATGGGAATAGTAGTTAATTAATTCCCTCACAAAAGACACCAAGTACAAAGTATTTTTCCCCACAGGCCTTTTTTTTATGATTTTCAAATATTGATTCATCTAAGAGTAGAAGATTTCAAAACTCATAACACATTACTAAAGATTTCTCTGAAATTAATGCTTCCAAAATAAAGGGGCCTGACTAAGTCATTGTTGAGCTCTATTTGTGCAGTGTAATGTAGTGTAGTGTTGTAAGAGGAACTCACCTTACTGTTCTGCAGGAGTCGGGTCAGGTGCTCGAAACAGTTACTGTTGAGAAAGATGGCCTGCAGAACTGGTCGGTCGGAGCACTCAAACATATCCTGAATGGTTTCTGAGTGAAATGGAGAACAGGATTCAGAACAGCACTGCGGTCAAGTGCAGACAATTAAAATAGGAAGTCTTTTTGTTTTTTAAATTGGGTCTACTAGAATAGGTTTACATTATTTTTCACATAACTGACATTGATGCGACACCACTCTTCCCAGTCTGTCAATAACTCTCTGTTTAGTTCCTGTCTCTATGAAGAAAACCACAATGTGCTCTGATTGGTCGGCTGGACCAGTGTGTTGTGATTGGTCAACCACTTAGAACTGTTTCGGAAATGTCCCGCCCCTTACAATAACCGTGAGTTTCAACACACTATCCGTACTAACTAACTCAACCAAGCCCTGCCCCTTTTTTTAGCTTATGCCTTGGGCATCAATTATTTAAATGAGGAATATTGTGACGTGCTCGTTCCCAGAAGAAAACTCAAGACTTCAATCGAGGCGTTTCAAAGAGTTCAGAAACAGTGACACTGATATAGAGAATAACTCCTGCTGGAGGGGCTTTGTGATTTGTAACCTTTCATTAATATTGCATACTAAAGATAGTTGGAAATGTAAAGAGCATAACAGGTGCTTTTTAAGCCCGGGACACACCAAGCCGACGCCAACGAACTAGCGCTGATGAAAGCCGACTGTGTTGTCGCCTCGCGTCGGGGTAAAAAGCTGCACTTGAACACACCGAGAGAACTACAGCCGACTGTCAGCGAGAATGCGCGTTCTGCGCCTGCGTGTAAATGTGACAACTGTCTATTTCTGCAGATATATTCATCTATATTCGTCATTCAAAAAGGGAAATCGACGCTGCAGATACACACACCGTAAACAAAGCAGTGCGTGCTTACCATTTTGAATATTAATCCTGCTAAACACTTCCTTTATTCCACTCCGCTCATGTTGATATTGAAATATTCACCAAGGAACACCCAGGTAAGATGATGTAACATTAGAACAGCCTTTTATCTGGACCGTTTTTACTTCTTTGCTCGCTGTTTTGCTACTATTTGTTCACTAAGCTGAACAGCCAATCAGAGTTCCCGACGCCGATTCAACACATCAAATCGGCCGAAATAAAGCCGACGAGGACCAATTTCAGCCGACGGTGCGGAACACACTGAGAAAACTTAAAAAACTGCCAACCGTTGGCTTGGTGTGTTCCAGGCTTTAAGGAACACAACATGAGAGACCGATCTACTCACCAAGCATGTTCACCTGTAACCCAACAAAACGGCTCTCCCAGTGCCAAGAGCGGGGCGGTGTCGGATGACCTTTGACCTGCGCCGTGGCGGCGGGGTCTGAGTTGAGCAGTTTGAAGTAGCTCTCGAGCACGGAGCTGATCTCCACCTGTCTCTGATCGGAGCTGCTGGCCAGGAGCCGGTGCACCACCTCCCTCAAACAGCCCAGAGTCAACAGAGCCTTCCTGTCAGGAGCCTCGCTGTCCCAGTCCTCCCCGTCTCCCCCTCCGCTCAGACACTCGCCTGTGCCCAGCACTCCCAGCAGCACCTCCATAGTGGCCGGCGAGATGGCCAGCAGAGCGTTGCGCTGTTGAGACGAGAAGACACAGAAAATAAAGACACAGAATTAGGAAATATGTCTTTTTTGCATCCCGTTTAGGGTTTAAATTTGAACGATTCCGATTCTTATCGATTACAATAAGGTAGATTAAAAAAATAAAACGTAGATATTCACATTTATTCTAGATCTTATTGCAAAACATTTACAGTACCGTAAATTGTAGCTGAATATCATTAACAAAAATCAACAGGCTAAAGAATACTTACACAAGGAACTTTTGCCTGTGGTTTTAAAATACCATAGCAAAAACAACTAACCTAACTAATATAAATTTCAAGCATTATTAAAGACAAGTAAACATTCAGTAATGAAAAAATAACAAATAAACAAATTCGCAATCGCACAAATAAATACAACTAAACAAAGATACGAATGAAATAAACCGTTTTTTAAGATTTCAGGTATTCAGAAAATGTGATCAAATGTAACAATGCACTTTACAAATAAAATATACATTAAAAATATAATTACAGAAGTTATTCAGTCAAGAACAGCGAGTGAATTTTCTCTGTCTTTTGTTGTTTGATTGCCGTTGTTATAGAGACGGCAGCAGGAATATTAGGCTGCTGTCCCTTTAAGAGCTGCACGAATTAAAAATACTGTTATGCGTTTTCTTTGTCAACTGTTTACATTCACTTAAGGCAAAACCAACAGTGTTTACATGGATATTTTGACATATTTTTGTGTATATTTGTCTGTTCAAGTGCAAAAAGACAGCGTGTGTGTTTTCTCATGCTTGAATGGTTTAAAATCACATTGAAATAACTTTTTCTGTCCGTGCACTTTGGATTTGTGTGCAGCACAGAAAACCGCGTACAAGTCTTCTTGCACTTGAATGGTTTAAAGTCAAATAAAAAACGCATACAAAGGAACCGATAAGAGGGAAAAAAACGAGTCACGAGTCGCACGGTTATATTTGTGGCAATAGCCAACAATACATTGTATGGGTCAAAATTATAAATGTTTCTTTTATGCCAAAAATCATTAGGATATTAAGTAAAGATCAGGTTCCATGAAGATAATTAGTAAATTTCCTACTGTAAATATATAAAACATTTATTTTTGTGTGTGAATGCAGCACAATCGCCAACATAAATGGACAACTTTAAAGGCGATTTTCTCAATGTTTCCAGATTTTCAAATAGCCAAATATTAAAATATAATATTTAAAATATTAAGAACTATTATGAAACTCAATTTAAAACTAATTTTACCCATGTGACTGGTTTTGTGGTCCAGGGACAGATTTGATCTAAAACTTCAACACTACTCTTTTGCTGCAGTGTGTACTACACATGTGGATATGAGCTCACCTGTCCACCCGCGACGATGGATCCAAACAGGTGCAAAAGGCAACATTTCAGACTGTCCTTCAGGTGCTCACTCTCCTGAAAACATTCTGAAACACACACACACACACACACACACACACACACACGCATGAATGAAGAGCTGTCTGCTTTTTATGCAAATGACAACTGGCAACAACAACATGCTGAATTATTTTCTTCTATGCATCCTGTCTTTACAATTCTGGGTCTCTTCGGTACAGAATGTTTTTCACACATTCCTCAGTGCTACGGACTGAAAGTGAAGCATTGACTGCATTAACGCACAGGTACAGTCAGCAACACACAGTGACACTTCCCCCATGGGCTTCACCCATTGACATAGAGATAAGCATTGTGAGGTTATAAGACACCGAGTCTGCTTTGTGTAGAGAGCGCTGGCCAAATGATAAAACACCAGATTTGATCAGTCATTAAACAAACCCCACAGGGTTCATCCATAGAGATCGACTTACGGTAGAAGAAGGGCACAAACTCTACAGTGAGCGATGCAGCTTTAAACTTCTGTCTGCTTCTTTCCACAGTACTGAGCTGCTGTCTGCAAGAGCCAGCAAACAAACACACATCAGATAAACAGATCCATTACCCACACACTTCCCTTAGTGACAATATCATATCACACAATTCTGAATCATGCCATAAAGCAAAGATTCCCAAACATTTTTGTCAGCCGAACCCCTTTGATCTAAAATATTTATTGAGATAAAGTCCTTCCTGAGATTTTAAGGTAATATTTCAATAATTTTACAACACTTTGCATTTTCACAGTTCTCTGAAGAACCAGATAATGGTCACATGACATGTAGGTAAACATAACATCTCAAAAGTGTTCATAAATGCAAAAGTGTGTTTTATAGATTAAGTTGGATTATTTTAATATTTTAATAATATAAATATTGATTGTTTTAATCATAATATACTACTTTAAATAATTAATAATAAAACATTATGAAAGATATAAAATGTGAGATAACAAATTAATTCAATACAGATGCAATATTTTGTTACTTTAAGTGGCAAGTGTCACATGCCCTCAAATAACCTTTAAAACACACACACATCGGGGATATTCAATTTAATTAATCAATGAATAATACTATTGATTAGCATTACCAAACATGGACGTTTTATTATTATTTTAATTTAATACTGTGAGGCTGCTTTGATACAATCTGTATTGTGAAAAGCGCTATACAAATATTCTTGACTTGACTTGACTTGACTTGACTTGACACACACACACACACACACACACACACACACACACACACACACACACACACACACACACACACACACACACACACACACACACACACACACACACACACACACACACACACACACACACACACACACACACACACACACACACACACACACACACACACACACACACACACACGAAGGAGTAAAGCTCTTCACAGAACTTGCAGAACCAGACTAGACTACATGTGTTTGTTGGTCAAACACAGCTGTGTTTTCCACTTTATATGCGTTTGCCTCATTCAACGGTTTGTATCTGCGTGGGTCATATTACTGAATAACAGCGAACTGCCTCTGATTGAGTGTTTTTGGTTAGCAATAGCAACATATACACCACGGCTTGTAACACACCTTCACATACAGATTCTTCACCGGCCTGTCATTATTGTAGTGTTGGATAACTGAAGCAACAACATTTGCAAAGCATTTTACTGCAGACAATGTCATGTATTTGTTGAAATGAAGTTATCTCAGAGGTGAAAAGTTCAAACATTTTGTTAAAAGATTAGAAATACAAACTTTTCTTTTCTTTTCTTTTAAATAACATGCACTGACAAATCATTCACAAAAGGAATGTATAATTAAGAAAGTAAATGATTTACTTATTCAGTGAAGGATTTTCATTTAACGTTGACTCAACACAGCTATTTGACACATTCCAGCTCTCCAAACAACACTGGTTTATTCTACAGATTAGCAGCCTAATAATGCCCTATTCATGTGTATGAGGAAACTTCTGGATTAGTGCATGCTTGCACAAAGGGATTAACCATTGAGGCATTGGTTGCATGTCTCACCCGTGAATGCGATGCCTCCAGTTGTGATAAGGATCATACAGACTCTCACAGAAGGCCAAAGCGTGACGGACAAACTCCTCGGCTTGTGTCTGATCAGCCAGCTCCTTCTCTTTCGTCTTACTCTTCAGCTAAATACAGACACAGAAGTGTTAAATTTACTTTATTACTGAGGAAGAGGAGAAGAAAAGAAAGATGGAGGAAATTAGAGAAAAAAGCTAAATGAAAAGGAAAGGAAGAGATAGCTGACAACAGGTAAAGGAAGAGGAGAGCAAAGTAAGAGAAAATTAAAAGAAGAGGACAGGAAAAGGGAAAAACAAGAGTTGAGGAAAGTTAAGAGGAAACAGAAAGAACAAATAAAGAAGAAATGAGGAAGAGGGAAGAAGAAAAGGAGAGAAAAAAGATAAAAGAAAATGGTAAAGGGAATAAAGATGAGGATAAGAGAAAGATGAATAAAGATAAGAGAAAGATGAACAGGAAACAAAAGAGGAGAGAAATGTAAGAGAAAATGGAAAGAAGAGGAAACAGAAAAAGGGCAAAAAAAGTTGAAATAAGGAAAGATATTTTGATGAGGAAAGGGGAGAAAAAAGGATAGGAAAATGATGAAAAAACAGGAGAGGAAAGGGAAGAGAAAATGACAAGAAAGGGAAGGAAAAGAGAAGAGGAAAAGGAAAAGGAAAAGAAAAAGAAAAAAGGAAGAAAAAAAGCAAAAAATAAAAAAAGAGGAAGTGGGAGAGGAAGAGGTAAACACATAGAACAGTTTGACCACCATCAAATAACGGTCACAGTAAGAAAACAGAAAGCGTGGTTTTAGAGGAAGTGTCAGACCTGTTGGATATAAAGCGTCGTCATGGTGATGATGTGGTTTATGTAGGAACAGGAGCCGATCTCTTCCACATTTGACAGGTTCCTGTCAAACAGATCACACAGCTGTCAGTGAGGACAAACTGTGTGTGTGTGTGTGTGTGTGTGTGTGTGTGTGTGTGTGTGTGTGTGTGTGTGTGTGTGTGTGTGTGTGTGTGTGTGTGTGTACTGGATAGCCCGCCGTATGACAGGACCATTAGTTCTAGCTGTCAGAGAAATTCCCCTGCCACCCCTATGATCATACATCACGTACGTGTGTGTGTGTGTGTGTGTATGTTAAATGTTTACTGAAGAAGATAAATTTGCCCAATGAGCAACACTATCTTTCATAAGTTTGGGCTCGGTAAGATTGCTTAATGTTTTTGAAAGGAGTCTCTTCAGCGTTTATTGGTCATAAATACAGTGAAACTGTACAATTGTGAAATATTATTAAAAATGTAAATACCTGTTTTCTATTTGAATATATAGTAAAATGCAATTTATTCCTGTGATCAAAGCTGAATTTTCAGCATCATTACTCCAGTCTTCAGTGTCACATGATCCTTCAGAAATCATTATACCGGTAATATGCTGATTTACTGCTCAAGAAACATTTCTGATTATTATCAATGCTAAAAACAGCTGTGCAGCTTCATATTTTTGTGGAAACTATGATACTTTCAGGATTATTTGATGAAGAGAAAGTTAAAAAGAACAGCATTTATTTGAAATAGAAATATTTTATAACACTATATAAATGACTTTGCTGTCACTTGCTGAATAATAGTATTATTTCTTTAAGTCTATGGGATATGTGTGTGTGTGTGTGTGTGTGTGTGTGTGTGTGTGTGTGTGTGTGTGTGTGTGTGTGTGTGTGTGTGTGTGTGTGTGTGTGTGTGTGTGTGTGTGTGTGTGTGTGTGTGTGAGCAGCAGCTGCCATTCGAGCAATCGCACTGTCAGACCCTGAAAAGTGTGGAGATGTCGCTGAAAGTGGAAACCACACATGAACCTTCAGCAGCAGGTGCTCAGAGAACTCATGAAACATTCAGCAGGACCACGAGTGTCCAGTTTCCGTTTCACTGAGATTCAATGCACTTCGGATTTTCATAAGAGACTGTTAAATTGACTTTATCTTTAGTTAGTTTGCCTTTCTAACCAAAATAGCGATCCGTTTCTGTATTAGTGTTTTCTTAGTCATGCGGTTCCCTCCCATCAGGCCACTGGTGTGAGTCTCAGAGTCTGACCTGCAGATGACGATGAGGAACTTGAGGAGCAGGAGGGCTAACGTCTGCTGTTCGGGCTCCAGGCCCTCGGACGCTTTCTGCACACACTGGAGCAGCTGCAGACGCAACACCTGCAGGATGTTATCCGGGAGCAGCGTCATGACGGGGGGCGTCTCGTCCAACCTGCAGAACCAGCATACATGCACAGCCATTACTAAATGCTCCATATGTTAATATATTAAGATGCGTATTGGTCGATCGGATCACAGGTGGAGACACTAAATACAGGTGTAAACTGTTTTGAGCTGTTTTGAGCTTTCAGACACTTCCAGAGGGAGTTGAAAACACATTAGACCGGATTGCTTTCGTAGTGTAAACACTCATGTGATCGAATGTGTTCAAACAGCCACAATAGACCGTCTACTCTCCGTCTACTGACCTAATGCGTAAACATTATGGGAAGAGCGCTAGCCAGACGGGATTTAAACTTTGTCGACTGGAGACTCAAGTTTGGTTTGAAGATGAAAAACGTACCAAGCACAATGTTCTCTCACATTCGTGAATGAAAGCTGATGCTCTCTTTATGTTTTTCCGTTGTCTCAAGTCACGTTCATAAGTAAATTGCATGAGCTTGTTTCGTCCATTAGATCGAAAGATCTAAAAAAAAAAGCCATACATTAACCCGCCAATAGACCCTTCCCTTGAAGAAGTCAGGACAGAAGTGTTTGAAAGTGGACAATAGAGACGGATTAAAAACAAAAGGTGTAAACAGGAATGTGTCTCCCTCGTCTACTTGGGATCCGATCGACCAAAACGCCTCAATACCAGGAGTAAACAGGGCCTTAGTGTCATTTTGTGATGCTTGACTACACTGAATTGTTTGCAGTAATTAACATGAACGAACAATGAGCAATATATATGATACGGTGTGTATTAATCTTTGTTAATGTTAGTTAATAAAACTATTTTTCAATTGTTCGCTCATGTTAGCTCAAGTCCATTAAATAATACTAGGCTAATTTAAGTTGAATATTGAATAATGCATTGGTAGCTAAATGTTAAAACTAACACACACTAAGATGAATAAATTATTTACAAAGTATTTTTCATTATTAGTACGTTAACTAATGCAGTTAACAAATCTTATTGTAAAGTGTTACCAAAAAATAGAAACAATTTTCACTCGTTTCACAAATTTCACAATTAAATGCAAAGAAACAGCAAGTAACACATTGAATTAAACTTGACATTTTGAAGAAGAAAGACTGAAATAGTATTTTTTTTGTAAAACATGGTCAAACAATCTGTTTAATTTACAATTTTGATTAGAAAAATGTTTACAGGGTAGGTGCATTTAAAATAAAGACCAGCATATTGGTTTTGAATGAGCAATTGATGACAGAACAGTAATTTTTGAGCGGACTACTTCTTTATAGCACCTCTGGGATTTGTAATTCTGCAATCGTGACTGTAAAAGCAAGTACCACACTATAAGAGCGTGTTCTTCCAGCAGCAGAAAGAGAGAGAGAGAGAGGCAGAGAGAGAGAGAGAGAGAGAGAACTGTACAGTAATGAAGCAGATCTGTGCGAGAGCAGCACAGCTGTGAAGGAGAGAGAGCGCTGAGACAAATAAACCCATTACAATCCAATCTCTCTCTCTCTCTCTGTCTGTCGGTTCCTGGCTCTCCTCACGCTCTGCATTACGTAATGTCATCTGACAGTCTAAGCACCTCATGATCACATGACCACAGCTGGGAGAGCCAGAGTGATTTTCTCATGCCACACACTCGGCACTACCGCCACATAAATCCTTCAACACTCTCCCTCTTTCTCTCTCTCCTTCTGTCCTTCTGTAAATCTCTTATCTAGTTCCCCGCTCTTATTTTTTCCATGCATTCATGTGCGCACACACTAACACACACACACACACACACACACACACACTAACACACACACACACACACACACACACACACACACACAGACACACACACACACACACACACACACACACACACACACACACACACACACACACACACACACACACACAAAGCCTGGTCTGGCTGAATTCTCTGTATTGCCGCTCGCTTGCATCAGAACATGACCATGACAACAGGGCGTCTGTTAACTATGGGTCATTGTCCACAGACACACATGGCTACAGCCGCCATATTAGGCGTTATGATTTCTCCCATTCATATATGTACAAGAGGACCATCTATACAATCTCTGCTTCTGCACAGCTTCAGGAAAATCCAAGTTCAGGATGCAAAACTACACATTTTCAAAACTGAGTACTGAATAAGGTGGACCAGACTTGATGCTAACAGTCAAAAATCTGGATATGCAAGACTCTAGCCCTTATTTTAGTCTAGAAAAAGCTGACAATTAGTGACAAGGACCTGTGAACTAATACGTAACCCCATTCCTGATCTGTCTTCATGAGGTTTAAGTGTCTAAAAGAGGTTTAAGTGTCTTCGAGAGGTTTAAAAGTCTACCTGGTTGGCGGTTTCTCTAAATCCACATCCACGCATCTCTCATAGGAGCCGATGAAGATCTCCAACCAGAGTTTCAGATAGTCCGGGTCCTTCTACAGGTTTCAGAAAACAACAGAGAGAGAAAAAGGAATAAGTTAATAATCAGGGAAATAATTATTCATTGAAATACAAAACATTTATTCATTTGGCAGATGTAACTTTTATCCAAAGTTACTTGCATTGTATTAAGGTATAGCCTATAGCCTACATTTTATAAGGTCATGCATTCCCTGGGAATCAAACCCTTGACCTTGACTTACAGGAATGCATTTAGTTATCAAAAGTTATCTAAGGTGTGTCCAAATGTTTGAGGTTAAGTAGGTGGATTATAACAGGTGCAACACGAGATACCTGACGAATAACAAACTGGCCGGACCGCATTTCAACAGGGACTGCCTACCTGGAACAACACATTCCTACATTCCTGAAAACAGAGTAGTTTGACCAAGAACAACGCTCCTTAGAAATGTCCACATACAAACCTGTTCACCCCGTTCACAATCAGATCTCGATCAACAGCCAACGGCAATCTAATGAATTTATGAAACGCGTCACGCTCTAATTGATGTGGCTGGAGTGTATCACGACTCAATGTGGCCGTTTGTGAGGTCAATGCTTCAGCTGTGTTACACTCAGACATACAGAACAGGAAATCATGCTCACAAATTCCTCTCGGTGAGATCATCAGGACAGCTATGCAAGTCCATGCCAAAAAACAACTCGCAATAGCTGACCAATAAGATACACAACAGAGCAGCAAAGAGGTCTGTTTTTGACTTTTCAAAACACAAAAAAGTGAGAATTTTAGAGAAGAAAGAATATGTGCAAAAGAAAAGCCTCATTCATTTGGGATCCAGAGGCAAGACACAGATGTCTGGATGTGGTCAAAGGTGCACACCCTGTTTATTTAGAGCTCGGACACTGCCTTGCTCCTGATGCCCTCTCCAGCTGAAGGGTGTGGAGCGATACAGTCACACTCTCCCACTCATGCCTGTCAAGTTCACATTTAAAGGGCCTTTTCTTCCTAAAGCACTAAACATTAACTCGAAGTCGACTTTTATGCTGTATTGCACGCCCTGGGGGAAACTATTTTGTTGTAACTTGCACAGCTGAATGAGTCCTGCATGATAATACTGGATTTGTCTGATCTTGTAAAATCAGTGTGTAGATTACAGTTTAAAGCCGGCATGAAACAGAAGTTGGTATAGTCTTTTCTTACCAACTGTGACGCATTTCCGAGTAAACAGCTTCTTGCAAGAACAAACATTATCAGAGAAGAGAAGAGAAGAGAAGAGAAGAGAAGAGAAGAGAAGAGAAGAGAAGAGAAGAGAAGAGAAGAGAAGAGAAGAGAAGAGAAGAGAAGAGATGTCGCTGCAAGAGGGAGTGGAAGTTATTTTGATTATAAATTACAAGGCAAATTAACTTTGCCACCCTGTAGTCAATAATTCCTTAAAACTCATCTTTGATCACCAAAATGCCATATTAAAAGTTTTTACCATTTAAAAAATGATTCATGCCTTAAAATACCTTGAATGTAACTACACCCTTACTTCATTTAGTATACACGGTGATCTATGCATATCTATGAATATGCAAATTAGTCCGCGCCTCCACTCGGCCACTTGTTGACGATCACACGCTGACCTGATTGGTTACAACTGGGGGTGTGACAATATATCGAGTCACAATAAATCACAATACAAAAATGCAAAAAAAATTATCATGGATAGCTCATCCAAAATAAAAATGAGTTTTAGTGTTAGTACTACATTACAATACTATAATGTTGAATGTAATGTATAATAATGCAATGTGGGGATATGTATGGCTCATGATAATGCCAAATGTTTTTATGTTACCAGTAAAAAGTGGCCTACATTATTTTAAATACACCTAGTCAGTGACAGAGCGCAAGAATATCTGTCTAAAATCATTTTCATCATGAAATAATTTTTTATTCTGGTGTCACTATTGTCCTGTGCATTGGGTTATCAGCATCAAGAACAAGCCTATTCATTTCCACACCCAATATAAAATTTAGCATTTTAAAAACGCCACATAGACATATAAACAATATTAAAACCTTGATTTTCACCACAGGGGAACTTTAAAAAATAAATGATGTGCATGGATAAATCGCTTATAATAAACTGCAATATCCCATAAAAAAAATAAGAATTGTCAATTTTGATTTCATGGTAACTTTAATAACTGTATCTTCAGCATCTGATAAATGACTACTTAGTCCTAACAGTCTCATCCCTAAGGCTTCTTTCAGAAATGGTTATGTATTCATAGACTCTGGCAAAGAGACTGGGCAATCCAAGCCCTCACTAATGCCAGGCACATGACCTACAGCCACAACACTGAGCCCTCTCTAATCACATGGGCTACACATCCTGTCCATTTGACATGCCATCATAATGTGACTTCTAGTATGCAGGAAATTCTCTCTCCTGTAAACATTTCTATATCTGTTATCCTCTATTTCAAGAAATTACATGCTCAAGCTTAAGATGTTGAACATTTCCACAGAAAATATAGCTGCCTCACCCCTCAATTTGTAAAAACATGCATTTACAAGCCTAGCAAACAACTAGGCAAAGGTTTAAACCTCTACAAACCTGACTCGCTGTCTACAGGCCGCAGCTTTCTAAAGGCATTGTTGTGTTAGCATGGTTGCTAAGCTAAGTAGGAATAAGTCCAAAGTAATGAGTTTCGGGTTCCATCGTCAATTAGTTTTTTTTTTTTTAATAGGTTTTTCGTATTAAATGTCTGAATGAAATATGGTTTGTGGTTATCACAAGGTCAATGTTTTGTTTTTTCATGTTTTATCCTACAATATTAAATTCATTCAGTAATACTTTTCATGCTTTTACTTGCCTTAAAAAGAATGGTTGCTAATGCTAACAAGTGGCTAAATGGGACTACAGAGGTTGTCTGGAAAATTAAACATCATCAGGCAAACTGTTAAACTCATATAATTGCTAGTCCTCTTTTAAAGCCTTGTTTTATTCATAATTACACTCTTGCTAATTATTTTCACTCAAACTTTCCAACATGCATTTTAAATAAAAACTGAAAGAGTTTTCGTAAGCTGACAGTGACATTGACATCGTGTAAGAAAAATGTGTAAGAAATAAGAAATGGTTGGTTACAGAGCAGATGGATAATGCTCTTCAAATTATGGGCTGGCCCACACAATGATGTCATCCCTGCCAAACTCTAACACACACAAAAATATAATAAAATAGTTTCCCTAAACTTAATATATATAAAAAAATATATTATTCCTTTTATTATAATATAAAATCGTTTCTTTATACTGATCTGGTAACATTGCATTCTGGGGTCGGTTTCTCCATGAAGGATGCATATTGCCTTCGTATTTGGGAGAAACAAGAACAATTATGATGCTTAAAGGATAATTCCGGTATTTAACACCTTGAGTCTATATTGTAGTTTGTTTTGGATGAACAAGAGTGGTGGACATCATTTTTTTGACAATGGTTCCTCTCTCGAGTTTTTGACTATAAAAGAATTGGCCATGGACCCATTTAACATTGGAGTCAATGGGCATGTCCAAAAATGTCATTAAAACAGCCAATAATGTTCGTTTACAAAACTGTTAAACTCACCGAGTGGTTAGTGGTGTTCGTTGATGATTATAAACAATATATCGTCGCAATATATGATTCCAATCCGTTTATTTTGCTATAGTGGAACTATTTTTTCAACAATGGGATTTTACAAAATGACGAATAAAACACGACAGAAACTGTATTTCGCAACACTTTTTGGTTCTGGAACATCAACTAACATCACTAATCACTCGGTGAGTTGCACAGTTTTGAAAACTAATGTTAAAGGCTGTTTTAATGACATTTTCGGACATGCCCATTGACTCCAATGTTAAATGGGTCCATGGCCAATTCTATTATAGTCAAAAACTCGAGAGAGGAACCATTGTCAAAAAAATGTTGTCCACCACTCTTGTTCATCCAAAACAAACTATAGACTCAAGGTGTTAAATACCGGAATTATCCTTTAATGCTAACAGCCTTATGTCGAGGATGTGCTAATATTCATTCATTCAATATGATGCCTTAAAATGCTGTCTAGGTGGGCAGCTCAATTCAGGTTTTGGAACAAAGCAAAACTACTACACTCTAAAAAAAATGCTGGGTTAAAACAACCCAATTTGGGTTATTTTGGCAAACCAACGCTGGGTCAAACATGGACTAACCCATCTAGTTGGGTTAAATCTTTGACCCAACACTGAAAAAATAACCCAATAAAATGACCCAACAGTCTCAACCCACCGGTTGGGTTGAAAAAATAACCCAGCATTTTTTAGTGTGTACTTCATACAACACCTACACACCACATCCATGCTTTACCACGAGACCTGAGCGATAACCACTTCTGCCTATGCAAAGTTAGGCTATCCTTCAACTCATGCCATCACCAGCAGATAAAAAAGTAAATTCACAGGAATTACATTGATATTAATGCATGCATAACTTGCATAAAATGCATAATAACGGTTTCTAAACCCTAAAAGATGAGAAATTATTTTCTGAAGGGTCACTTGAGAATCTAAAAGGTCACTTGAGAACAGACATCTCTACGTTTCTTCTCTCTCATCTAATATCTTACATGTTCATTTCAGTAGTCAAAAAATCTTTCACAACAGGAACTCGAGTTCCTGTGAGGATCGTATAGGGATTGTTACCATGGTGAGGAAAGAGGGTATTTTGAGTGAGACGGCACAGCATTTTCCAGTCTCTCTCTCTCTCTCTCTCTCTCTCTCTCTCTCTCTCTCTCTCTCTCTCTCTCACTCACCCCACTATCTCGGTTTTCTTGCGTTTCTCTCACGCTTAATTTTGTATCCCGCTGTCCTTATCTCCTCTCCCTCTCTCTTGCCGTGTGTGTGTGTGTGTGTGTGTGTGTGTGTGTGTGTGTGTGTGTGTGTGTGTGTGTGTGTGTGTGTGTGTGTGTCCTGCAGTGCCCTCTGAACCGGCAAACCAGACGAGATGGCGAAAGGATAACAAGGCAAAAGAAAGCAGCCAATATGATTTATTAAGCTCATGATCTCCATGCGGATTCACTTGATCAACATCTGCTTTATGAGCACCAGCACAGGTGTGCAGAAGTTCTGACCTGATCTCAGAGAGGTCAGACAACAACTGGGAAAGAGTTGGAAGAGAATCATAATTGTGCCTCTTTAAATAGGACTAATGGGTGAGTCCTGTACGAGTAAGTGTATGTGTATAAATAGCGCACTGCCCTGTAAAAGCCGTTTATAGCCATCACTGAAGGACAAGCCCTGATAATCACAGGTCTTCTTAACTGGGTCAAAGGTCAGCACACAAGTAGCTCCGTCCCATTCACAAGACAACCTCTGCTGTCACACTGTGTGTTCAGTGACTCTGTGCAGTCTATCATTATCTCAGAGGGGGCGCGCGCACGTGTGTGTGTGTGTGTGTGTGTGTACTTGTACAACTATCTTTGTGAGGACAGTTTGAGTTTTAGACCATTGGAGTGAGGACAAAGAAAGTAAAGTGAGGACATTTTGGCTGGTCTTCACTTTCTGAGACCCCTTTAAAGGCCTGTTTTAGGGTCAAGACTTGGTTTTAGGGATACGGTTATAATGAGGTTAAGGGTAGGTTTAGGGTAAGGGTTCGGGTTCGGGTTAGGCACTTAGTTGTGATGGGTAAGGTTAGGGTAAACTGCTAGAGATTGCATTGTGTCAATGAATGTCCTCAAAAAAATAGATGTACAAGTGTGTGTGTGTGTGTGTGTGTGTGTGTGTGTGTGTGTGTGTGTGTGTGTGTGTGTGTGTGTGTGTGTGTGTGTGTGTGTGTGTGTGTGTGTGTGTGTGTGTGTGTGTGTGTGTTTATGAGATCACGACTGTAACCAGGAAACACAAAGACCAGCTTCTATTAAACTGCTCGAGTAAACAGACCACATGAAAAGAGAGCACTTTCATCATGCATGCTTCATTCAGTTTCAGTCCGTCCGGTTCTTCCTTCAACCGTGTCTCATTCACTCCTCTGCCATGTCGACATTTGTCCATCTGGCATTCTTGTAATTCAGGAAGACAACAAAGAGGCAAAATCACATGAAACCACCAACACTGATCATGAAGACTAACCCAGTTTGGAAAATAATTGTTTTTATGGGGTTGTAATGTCATTTTATTATTTACAGGTGCTAGCTGCCAATTTTATTACTGTCTGGAATGGAAACATCAGTGTATTTCTTCTCCCACAACCCAACAGAAAATAACCTGATCCAAATGACCTGCTGGTTTCTGACAAACTGGATTGAATTGAATTCCTGTCTGATTAACCAGTATATGTTTGTTTTCTTCAGTACTGGGTGAGATTATTGATTTCCTCTGTGGCTATGTGCATGTGCTCTATGTTTTGTGAACAGATGAAACATATAAACACATAGAGTCTGAGCAGGTTGGGCTCCAAACACATGTCCCAGAATGCACAGCAAAAGTCACTGTATTCATGTCTTTCAACATGCATGAATGTAAATCTGACAGACATATAAAAGTCATCATTAGGCAGCGCTAGCGTGCTTAAGAGGAAATGTCACTTCACGCTGCGTTCTGAAGATCACAGACAGGCTGGTTAATGCATGAGAGCAGAAACCATAAACAAAAGCAAAGGTCATTTCTGCAGCAAACAAAAGCACACACTGGACTTGTGACTATCAGCTCATGAGGGAAATCATGTTAAGGACGAGCTGGCGGGTTGAACATCTCAGTGAGAGAGCGTAAAGACTGCACACAACTGAAACAAAACTGTTGTTCACAGAATATTATGGCAGCTTGTGTCTGCCAATAATCAAATAAATAAATAATTGCAACTTTATCTCACAATTCTGACTTTTTTCTCACAATTCCGAGTTTATATCGCAAAATTCTGACTTTTTTTTTCAGAATTATGGGAAATAAAGTCAGAACTGCGATATATAGATTCACAATTGCGAGAAAAAAACTCTGAATTGCGAGTTTACATACCTTGCAATTCTGACTTTTTTTAAAGGGGTGGTATAATACCCTTTTCACAAGATGTAAAATAAGTCTCTGATGTCCCCAGAGTGTGTATGTGAAGTTTAGCTCAAAATACCCCACAGATATTTTTATATAGCATGTTAAAATTGTCACTTTTTGAGGGTGAGCACTTTTTGAGGGCGTCTGTCCCTTTAAATGCAAATGAGCTGCTGCTCCCGGCACAGGGGGCGGAGCTTCAACAGCTGGTGGTCTTTTACCTCACACACAAATGCACTGAAAATTTCAAATACTTTTAGCCTTTTATGTTCAAACGGAGTCAGACAAAGATGGAGAGACTCAAGAAGAAGTGACAACATGTAGAAGCAACAGGACATTTCTGAATGGTTAGTTGATGAATTTATGTAGCTTATGTGTATCTTCTAGTCATTGATTAGCATATTCTGTCTTGATAATCTATTAATCGTGTTCCCGGGGGTGGGGTTTATGTAAATTTTAGGGTTGGTGATGTCACTAACCCAGGAGGAATGTCGTGTAGTTCCTACCAGCCGTTTGTTGTAGTTCTTAAAAAGCAATTTCTTTAAAAGCAAATTTCTCCCTTTGCTTTGAACTTTGAGCGTTGTAACTTTGCAGATGTTGTTTATGTTCAAACAGCAACATTACACACTAACTAAATTTAGAAAAGTGAAAAAAAGCAGGTCACTCGTCATGCGTCGGGTCAGAGGTCACTCGCCATGCATCGGGTCAGAGGTCACTCGCCATGCATCGGGTCAGAGGTCACATTTGTCATGTGTCGGGTCAGAGGTCACATTTGTCATGTGTCGGGTCAGAGGTCACTCGCCATGCGTCGAGTCAGAGGTCACTCGTCATGCGTCGGGTCAGAGGTCACATTTGTCATGTGTCGGGTCAGAGGTCACATTTGTCATGTGTCGGGTCAGAGGTCACTCGCCATGCGTCGAGTCAGAGGTCACTCGTCATGCGTCGGGTCAGAGGTCACTCGTCGGGTCAGAGGTCACTCGTCATGCTTCGGGTCAGAGGTCACTCTTCCGCCAGAACTAGACTTGCGTACGGCCGTTACCAGAAGCCAGTCATTATAGTTTATAAAGTTATTAATATAGATATTTTTCTCACAAAAACACATGGCTTTGCTTCAGAAGGCCTTTATTAACCCCTGGAGTCGTATGGATTACTTTTATGATGGATGGATGCGCTTATTTGCCTTCAAAAACTCACCATTCACTCCCATTATAAAGCATTATAACTCTCATATTCTCTAAGGATGGCTTGAGGCGAGGGTGAGTAAATTATGGAATTATTTTCATTTTTGGGTGAACTAACTCTTTATGCTTTAGGGACGAGTGTCGCAAATTAGTCTTCACTACATCACTAATGATACTTCCATTGGATGGCTGTTGTTTCAGTTTTATCTATGTATATGGTTTCTGTCCCTATTCAAATAAACTATAAATAAAAATACATAATTTAAAACCTGATTGATCAGTGAAACGTGCACATGATGACTTATTCCAGCTTGTTTTTGGATCCCTTTTAGACCTAAATCACACACCCGCTGCCACAACCGAAGGCTAATGTTCAGATTTGGAAATCTTATTTTATGTGGCAGGTCATCTGGATAAGTCCTGAGTCCCTGTGGACAGCAGCGGCTCTGAGGGGCTCACGGTCTAATCACTGTATTACGCTGACATGACAGACCCACATGACACTGCTGACAACTGCAGACACTCCTGAGGAAGCAAAATATCCTCTCTGGTAGAAACCATAACGCTCTGGAAAATGTGTTATTATTACATTTGATCTGGATCATTATTACGGTGTTAAATGTCCTGTAAAGTGACCTAACGTTGTCGCAGTCTGATGACCACAACAGTCTCAATAACAACAAGGATCTGACAATACGAGCGGGGCGCTAACAGTTAAAGAACTGGACTCGCAACACAAAACACAAAGACAAGGAAGTGTGCTATTGTGTTTAACTACTCTCCGAAGATCAGTTTGCAGCTAAACACTGGTGTTATTGTTACAACTAAAATATAAAAATCTGCAATTAAAATAAAGCTGAAATAAAGTCAAATATAAATATTAGATGAAACACTTCAACTAAAAAAAGGAAATTTAAAGAAATGTTGCCTTAGTAAATAATTGAATTAATTAAGTTTGAGTTGGAGTACTAAAATTACTTAAACTGTAATAAAGCTAGAAATATATAGCCTATATTTATTTATTTTTAAACGAATACAACATGAAAACTGAACATTTTTAATACAAATTATATAATAATATATAAATAATAGTAAAATAACACTGATGCGATATTGCAAACACAATCTCAAGGGTGAAAAAGTAGATGACGTTATGCACATGCACATTACTTGTTCTGTCTATAGGCGGGCGCATAGTTTTTCTTTACAAAGTGACATCGCCAACTACTAGCCTGGCATGAATAATACAGCGGTTTTAGTCGTTTTCGCAGATCAGTGTGAACGGAGATCGTGTTGACAACATTGTCGTCTGTGTACGCAAAAAGACGCAAAGGAAAAACTTTTCCATTTATAGTACAGCGTTGTCATGTAGGCTATATATACCCTAAGAGGTCTTGGTGACACAATTTCAGAGGACGCCCAAATGATCTATTCTAGTAATTTTCTAAGTAGATATAAGGACCTTTAAAGCTCAAATGTGTAGTTTCTAAACCACTAACAAAAATGGAATTGTTTTAAAAAGAAAGTTTTAAAGCAAATTGCCTGAACACTCCCCCTGAACACTGCCATTGGTTAGTCAAACAATTAGCTCCGCCCCCAAACTCACAGCATTGGCTGAGCCAATGTTGCACACACAAACAATGTCACGTTTGTGGGGAAACTGCCATATTAAAGGTTTACATATAGTTTTTCTATATTAAACTGGGATCAGAGAAAGTATTGTATATTGCAAATCAACATATTTCTTCTTCAACCCAAGAGAAATGCATCTGGGGTCAACGAGGAAGAATGACCAGAACACAATCCGACACTATGCCTTGAATTATCTCGAGTTAAGTCTGATTACATGACGCCACAGAGAGAGAGTTGGTCGAGTCTCCATCAACGATCAGACGGACTGAACATTCACAACCACCTGAGGTCAATGGATCTCTCCAGAGGGCATTCAGATGTCATGACAAGCGTTCACACACTGTATAGAACACAGTGTACCAGCCACATGCACTGCGCAAGTAATAAATAAATAAAACAGCGCTCCTTCTTATGTGCAAGGGGATTATTTGGTCATGCTTAGTGATGCGATGTACATTTGCATGAGAAATGAAATGCATTAACACTGTGAAAAGTGCATCCACTGCAAGCCGTTTACCTTATTGCAGTACAGCATCCAAACCTCATACAGTCTCTCGGTCGATGCCATTCTGCACTGCAAGCTGTGAGCATGTAGGCAGAAACCTTCCTGATGATAACGTGATCAATATTCCCGAGCCCTCATGGTGTTAACGTCCTGGCGAAAGGAGTTTGCCCAAATGCCACATTCGCTCGTGGATCACAAATCCCACCAATGGGTGAATAGGAGTCGGTGTTAATCCAGGTTGACAGATCGTGTCATTTCCTCACATCCTCATGAACTCACATCCATCTGACGAACGATACGAATCCCAGATGGCTTGGACGTGTGCGTTTCCGGGCACTTTTCCACCAGCAGCTTTCTGATATTCCCAAAATGCCTCTGCTCTTCCAAGCCCTGTCGACAAATAGAGCACACATTAAAAACAGCCCTGTGTTTAGATGATGCATGGATGCATTGCAATTCCCAAAAGCACATTTGCATGCCACGGATAACAGTAAATTTGCCATGCATGACTCTGAGAGAAGGAAAAAATAGCCCAAAATAAACAGAGACCCATGACATCATCTCAAGCCAACTCAACATGTTCACAGAGCCAACATTATATTCCTGACTTTGAAAGAGCAAGTCATGTAAACTATATTTTAACTCCATTAAACTCCATAAAGCACTGACAATATCACATCATATTATAATTGTACACGTATTGTTTATATATGCACACAAATATGCACAAAGTAAAAGAGTTGATCTAGAACTCTGGGTGTTGTTATTATAAATTCTAGACTAAAATACTGACTCTAGATTTAGACACTTTGAGGGTCTCAAAACATTCAACACTTGTGCAATTCTGTAAAGATATGACATATTTCTTGACTTAGATTTAGATATTTAACCCTTATGAAACCCCCACTAATGTCAAGACTTGTCATTTTATAAACATTAGTTTATAATAACAAATGGCAACGGCATATACAAGACTAATAAGATCTCCGCATTAATACCTCAGTTTCCTATGAGTGTGAAACTCACCTGCCTCAACAAAAGCTGCCCGTCGAAACTCCCGAGCCGAAGCTTGTGTTCTGGTTACGAATCCAGGAATGTTGCATGAACCGAAAGCGCCACTGACATTTAAACCCGGTCAGTGTAAACACCCCAAACTGGCTTTTGACTCATCTTGTAACCAGAACAGCCTGACAGTCTGGATGCATTTGACCAATATCATCGCACTGGATTGCGACGGCTCATTACAAAGCCACAGCACGGGCTCGGGAAGCTTGAAGGTGTGTGTGTGTGCGCGCGCGCGCTTGTGTGTGTGTGTTTTTCTTAGTAGATGTTTTACGACAGGACGCACTCCTTTACGTTGCCTATGTGGAGCTCATGTGAGTCGCAAAGGCGTGCCTGAAACTCGCGTTCATTACGTAATATAATTAATATTTATGACCATGCTTTTATCAAAGGATCCAGAGATCACGTGCCAACGTCAGAACGTATTCCCCGTCAGCCAATCAAGTAGGCTCACCCACTGCATAAACATGACCGTTCGTAATTAATATTAATAAGGTGCCTTCAACTTAGAAGGACAGGTAAGTATGTGAAATTGAATATACTTTTCTTTAATATCTTTGATATGAATGTTATCCTCATATACAATAGCTGATGTTTAACAATGTTTTTATGACGCTATGGAATTATTGTGTATCTTTTGTAATGCATTAGTATCTTTCGAAATGTTACATGTAAGTTAGGCTAAATAAAATGTTAGGAAATAAACTTTTTATAAAAGGGTCAATTCAGTGCAGCCTCAACAATTCGGCCGTCGCTGTTTTTAAATCTATAATTTCTTTTTATAACACATTACACGATTAATATGTAAACAAACAAAAAATGCAGTCTATATGATATATGAGCGCTTCCTGCTGGCCAAAGAGCGCAAATACAGAAATACTTCAGTAAAGTTCATCAAATGCAACACAAATGGCTGAGAATTAAATATTACTTTTGTGAGCTCAAAAAAAAAAAACATTAGATCAGGAAATAAGGTCAGTAAGTGATCAAGAACAATTAAAGAAAAATAATGTAATTAGATAACACTTTAAAATACGGTTTTATTGTTAACTACATTAGTTAACATGAAATAACAATTAACAGTATGTCTACAGCACTTATTAGTTAATGAGTTAATCCCAGTTCAAATTAATATTAGTTAATGATAATCCCAGCATTTACTAATACGATTAAAAGTTGTATCTGTTAACATTAATGCACTGAGCTAACATTAACTTTTTTATTCACTAACAATAACAAAGGTTAATAAATGCTGTAAAAATACAGTATATTGCTCATTGTTAGTTCATGTTAGTGATTATTAACTAATTAATAATGCATTAACTTATGTTAACATATGAGACCTTATTGTAAAGTGTTACCGATAATTATTTATTTGGCAGGAACTTTAAGTTTAGAATTTCACTATGAATCTACGGTAATAAGAAAAGGCAAAAAGAAAAATGACGACACCAAAGAGTTAAGAAACAGAGTAAGAATATATTTATCACATATCTAAATACAGTTAACATAGAAAAGAAAAATTAGTGAATACAATATACACTAATAGTCACAGTTAAAACTGCTCAGTCCTTCAGTTTGATCATGATTGAGTTCCAGAGCACATGTTGAGGCAGTGTTGACGGCCGTTTGAACAGCACAGCGTTGATGGTTTGGTTTATTTCTTCACAGGGTTAAAACATGTGCAGTTTCTTCATAGAGAGCAAGAGAAGAAAGGTTTAGGACAGAGATACACACAAACACATGTACTGTACACACCCACACGTTCACGGTCACAGGCTGAGTGGGTGATGTACTAATAACCTTCACAAACACACACACGGCTCCCAGCATTCATGGCTCAGATTGATGACCTCACTCATAGGAGCTAGATCAAATCCAGTGATCTGCAGTTAGTTCATGATGTGACATCAAACAGGAAGCTCTGATCACACACTGACACAGGCTGCATCCCAAATCGCATACTTCCCTACTATATAGTAGTAGGTGAAAAACAGTATGTGACCAAAGAAGTATGTCTGAATTCACACACTCATAAAAGAATAGGCAAAAAGTACCCGGATGACCTACTTCTTCCGGTGAGATTCTGAAGTGTGCATATGATGGACACTTAACTATCCCATGAGGCCACGGGAGAGGATTTGTGAGTGACAGTGAGGCGAAGCAACTGATCCTGGTAGGTCACATGATAATGACAACATGGCGAATGTAATCCAGATTACACATACTATATAGAACATACTTTTTTTGTGGTTATTTATTCAAAATAAGTACCTACTCAAGAGAATATGCAATTTTGGACGCAGCCATGATCTACTGGGAATAGCATACTAACAGTACATACTGTAGTATGTGGAATACTTGGGTGACTAACTAACTACATTAGTCAGAATGTGCAGCATACAGATGAGCGCACAGCATTGAATAAGACACAAGTCACGGCGTGTCTTTCTTTCATTTTTCTGTCCGTAATGAAAGTGAAAACGTTGCATAAAGTGAAAAAATTCACAGTCAATCTCAGCATACAGTATTTGACATTTAAAGACCCATCAAATGGCTTGACGAGTGCAGTTTAACTTTCTGTTTATCAAAAGGACTGGCTCGTCCCAAATAGCTAATAGTAAGGGCTGCACGATTTAGGGGAATAAATCTACTTGAATTTTGTCAGAAACGTATATAACGAGTATAATAATATTACTAAATATTAAATAAAATATCACTATTGTAATGTCACTGTAAAATGTACTGTGAATCAAGCCGCTCGGAGACGCTGAAAACACTATCAATACATGCAGAGCATATATTTATTTAATTAAATAGCAGCCTGTTTGATTTGATAACCGCACTATATCACAATTTCGGTTTTATTTTAATAATCGTGCAGCCCTGGCTAATAAGCTTTTAGTTAGGGCTGTAAACGATTAATCGCGATTAATCGAATCCAAAATAAAAGTTTGTGTTTACATAATATATGTTGTGTGTATTGTGTATAATTATTGTGTATATATAAATACACACACATGCATGTATATATTTGAGAAATAACTGCATTTATATACTGCATATATATTTTTATATGATTTATATTATATATAAATATAACTATTTTATATATAAATAATAACACATTAATCTTAAATATATACATGCATGTGTGTGTATTTATATATACAAAATAATTATACACAATATATACATAAACGCAAACTTTTATTTTGGATTCGATGAATCGTTTACAGCCCTACTTTTAGTTTAGGTCATAGACATTAACAATGATTTTATACTTGCTATTGCTAAGTCAGGAAATGTCTAGGCAGCTGGTATGTGCTCGTTCTAGAGAGCGTTTGATTGGCTAAAAATGTAGATACGCCCATAAGTGCAAGATGATGTCATCAATAGTTTGGTCCATAAAGAGAGGGAATATAGACCAATGAGATTTCACTGTGGGTGGGCTACCGTAGTATACAAACCAAGTGAACGACAAAATAACGAAATGTAGCAGCTGGTTAGGATGGATTAACATGGAATATATGTATCGCTAGTTGCCTGGGTCAAGATTTGTGTGAGAAAGGAAACGGCCAGGTTTAGGAGAAGTCCCACATGCCGTCCTCTGGCTCAGTGTCGGTGGGAGACGGGGTGTTGCAGGTCTGGGTCGGTGTCCCGGATGGAGGTGTGTCTGGAGGACAGGACACTGGCACGGCCGGATACATCAAACTAAGGAAAGAGTCCCTCGTGTGTTTCTTCACCTGGAAGACACACAGATCAATGCATGAGTGACTCAGACTGAAGATTTAGTGAAAGCTTGATGAAAGGGTGAGTGTACCTGTCTGAAGAAGGGGTGGCTGAGGAGCGCAGTCGCAGACGGCCTGAACAACAAACACACATATTGCATGGGGTTCAGTAAAGATAAAGAGCCAGATTTACTAAACAGGGCAAATTAGCGCGAGAACGCAATCCCATAAAAGCGCCGATTGGAGTGGACAGTTCTGCGCTTGATCTACTGAGGATGCATTATCGTCTGGTTTAAGACGTTTTGGGCAGTAAATAATGGCACAAATACCAGTAAATTGACGAGCGCAAACCTAGTACATCACCTTAACAAATAAATAAATAAAATGTATATATTTTTTGAATTTCATTAAAAATATATATTTTTTTTGTGTTATGACTATGGGATTATTTAGCTGTTTTTCACCTTGTATATTTGCAGCAAACCCCAACAGATAAATGTGTCACATTGTATAAACTAAACTTCTGAGAGTACATTTTTGTTAATAAAGTGGCCATATCAAACCTTTTTTTCTTATTCAAAATTTCCCCTCAAGTCCACTTCTAATGTTAATAAAGTTTTTGTGCAAAAACAAAAAACAATAGTAACATGGTGCAATCAATAAATTACCATAATTTTTTTTAAATTATATTTGTATTTTTTGTAACATTTTGTATAAAGTTCCTATAGACAATTTGATTACAAAAATGTAATCTTAATGTCAGGTTTAGAGGAGTTATTCATGTCTACAATACTAATAAAATCTAACCCTAAAATTTAGGTTTTTGTATTATTTAAATTTTCCACTGAAGTCCACTTATAATATTAGTGAAGTTTTAAAAAAATGTAATAAGAAGAAATCATCATATTAGAATGATTTCTGAAGGATCATGTGAAGACTGGAGTAATGATGCTGAGAATTCAGCTTTTATCACAGGAATAAATTATATTTTAAAATATATTACAATAGAAAACAGTTATTTTAAATTGTAATAATATTTCACAATTTTACTGTATTTTTGATCAAATAAATGCATCCTTGGTGAGCAGAAGAGCCTTTCAAAAACATTACAAAATCGTACAGACCCTAAACTTATAGTGCCGTTTTGAGCTCTGGCAGTGTGTGTTTGTGCCGAGTCTCCCGGTCTGTACCTGCGTTCAGGCTGCTGCTGCAGGCACAGTTGGACCAGGTTGTGCAGTGTGACCGAGTGGTTTTTGGGGGCGGGGCTTTGAGGTCTCTCCGCAGTGGCAGTACGAGTCAGACTTCCAGTCGCAACACTCTCGCCGATCCCCGAATCCACACCGGAGCGAGACACCTTGAGCGCCCCCATGTCTCCGAGCGGGTAAGGGGGGACGTCGAGGAGACAACAGTGAGAACCCCGCAGCTTCTCAAGCAGCATCTGAAGAAGAAGAAACAGGAAGTGAGTGTTCAGTAATCACAGTTGCATGCTCACAGATGGCACACGTGAAGAACGGCAGTACCAGAGTGGGCGGCATGTCCTGGAACGGCACTCTGCCACTGACCAGCTCACATGCCACGATTCCCAGACTGTAGATGTCTGATTTCACTCCATAGCCATGAAGATCCTTCATCACAGAAAGAGAGACACAAAAATGCATCATAATGAGTCATGAAGCTACAGTATACGTTTGGAATTGATGTTGGTTCTGACCTTGACCGGGCCTTATAATTAGGAATAGACAAAATATTAGTACTGTATTAATTATCGGCCGATATTAGTGAACTGATTTTTTTAATGAACTGCTATAGGATGATTTTTATGTATATATACTCATATATATATACACACACACACACACTTTCAAAAACATTAAAAAACCTTCATGTTTCCAAACTTTTGACCAGTAATGTATGCGTCAGAAATCATTCTAATATGCTGATTTGGTACTCAAGAAACATTTCTTATTATTATCAATGATGAAAACAGTTGTGCAGTTTAATATTTTTGTGTGAATCTTAAAATGTATTTTTTCATAATTCTTTGCTGAATAGAAAGATCAAAAGAACATAATTTATTTGAAATAGAAATCTTTTGTAACATTTGAAATTTATTTACTGTCACTTTTGATAAATTTAATGCATCCTTGCTGAATAAAAATATTCATTTCTTTAAACTTTTGAAAGGTAGCATGTATATCAGACAGTTTGGGATATTTAATTGTGCATGGTCATTTTTTACATTTAGATTGCTCCAGTCATAATCTAATGCTCACTTCATTTTTTTTTTTCATATATTGTTTATTGTTTTATACGGTCTATAATGCTGCTGTTGGGAACAGCTTTCTCATCTGGATGGTCACCTGTCGCAGAAGCTCCGGGCTCAGCCACGGCAGGAGAGACGGACTGTGCTGAGGCATGTCAAACACAGCTCTCATCCTCTTGCCATCCTTCATCAGACTGTACACACTCTGAAGCCCTGACAAACACACACGGCCTGTAGCTGACAGCAGCACGTGACTTGCCTTCACACCTCTGCAGGAGAGAAGAGAAGACAGGAGACGAGGCCAGATTAAAGGGATTTCTGGGTTGGTCCATAATGGGTCGTTCCAAACCCATGAGACTTTTGTTCATCTTCGGAACTCAAATTAAGATATTTTTAATGAAATTTGAAGTGATTTCTGTCCCTTCATTGAATGTATATTCACCCAAAACTCTGACGGTTCAAATCATTCATAAAGAGATCGTAAAATAAATCCAATTAATCCAATTCTTCTATCGCTTATATGATGAACAAATAAAATGTAGGCTTTTATCCACATTTAAACATTGATCTGCAAACATCAACCGAAGCTCAAACATGCTGCGTGAAACACGAGAATGAACCTCATTGGTTCTCACGCATCAAGCAAGCATGCTTGAGCTTACGTTTACCATATTTTAATCAATTTTTATATGTAAATAAAAGCCCAAATGAATAATTTAAATCGATCGTATCTCTTCAGAAGACTTGTGCTGCTTCCCAATTCCCATACTTTCCATCCTAAAAAGTATTAGAAATTAGAATTAATGCGTTTAAATCATAGTATGTTGTAATGTGTATTTCATTGATACACGTTTGCTCTACCATTTCCGGTTAAAATACAAAAATCCTGATTCGTGCTCACTCTGAAGGCCAATATTGCCCACAACCAATTGTGGTTTGGAAAAGAGGATTCGATTAGAACTACAAACATGGTGGATGTGCGAGAACGATAGCCGAGTAGAGAGGTTTAGATAAAGTGGTTTGAGTGATTACCTAACGAATAGATATTTATTCATTGTTATCCAAAGTCGGTAACTTTTAAATGCATTATTATGGAAACACAAGGAGAGTCTCTGCATGAAAGACACGACTGGCAGATCAACGTGCTTGTGCGTTTCTCTCCGATTCGGTAGGAAATTAAATTACCGGTAAATTGAATATGGAGGATTTTAACTGTGATGAGATGACTGACAGGGCAGTTTATACGGTGACAAGATGCATGTAATAGACAGATCGGTCCATTAAACACACAATTATGATGAAGTCGTTTGTCCCAAAGCTTACCTACTATTCTGCTACACACTCAAAAGTGTGTACTTTTCTTCACAAAAACAGTACATACTTTTAGAGCATAATATAAGTAGGCGAATTGGGATGCAGCATTTCACAATCTCTTTATGAAAGTTTTGAAGCATCAGAGTTTTGGGTAATAGACTTTGAAGGAGGGACAGAAATCTGTCATTTGTGTCAAAAGTCTGATTGGTTTTTCATGACATGAAGGACATTTTTTTCATTTTTGGGTGAACTATCCCTTTCATTCAAGCCTCTGTGAAACCGAGCCCTCGTGCGCTCACCTGTGCACGTAGCCCATGTGATGCAGGTACTCGAGCGCTCGGAGAACTCCGTACAGCAGGTACGCCATCAGAGACTCGCTCATTCCATCCGGGAAGTACGACCTGAGCAGAGAGTCTGCAGAACCTGAATGAGACACACGTGCAGAGAAATCATGAGGGAAGGATGGGGACAGAAAAAGAAAGAACGAGACAGATGAGTGTGAACTCTTACCGTAACTCATGAGAGGAGACAGAACCCAGAGCTGACAGCACGAGCTGAACACCAGTCTGGACGTGAGCAGGTTCGGGTGACGGAAACGTCTGGACAGCAGAACCTCATTCTGAAATTAATATGGACAAACCTTTAAATGCACAAGCACATAGGTTTTTCTGAGAAAGAGTTGTGTGTATGTGTCTAAAATCTGAAAATGCCCTCACAATAACAGTCAATCCTCTTCAATGCGAGAATAACAATCATCATCAACACACTCTTGCTCTCGTGATCTCAAACACCAATGCTGTTATTTTTCTGAATAATGACGTCAGCCTGTTTCTCAAACAAATCATGGTATGGCTTCAAAAACCTTCAAATATACGATAATACACAAGTCTTATGGGCTACTTTTTATAATGTTTTTGTCATATATATTTTGTAATTTTTGGAGCTTAACGGTTATTTCATACACCAACAGTCACTATGAAAATAGCCTCATGTTAGAAAAATGATCATGAAAAAGTCATTTTACTAAAAGTGCGAACCATGTATTTATTATGCAGTCTGCTTTCATTAATATAATCTCGTTTATTTTTTACTACAACAACATTCATGCTAAAATAATATTAATATACATGTTACTATTAAAATTTTAGGGCTGTAAACGATTAATCGCGATTAATCGAATCCAAAATAAAAGTTTGTGTTTACATAATATTGTGTATAATTATTTTACACAATGTGTGTATTGTGTATAATTATTTTGTATATATAAATACACACACATGCATGTATTTATTTGAGAAATATACAAAAACAGATGAAATCAATAGAAATGCCAATACCATAAAAGTCTGAAAATTAAAAATATATATTTGTACATATTTTTTCTAAAGTTTCAATAGACTATGTGCTTTTAAGTTATATATGTTTGACTATTATTTCATATGTCAACGCTTCATTTTCAAATAGTAGAAATCAATAGAAGCTCTCATAAGTGTATTACACACCATCAGCTGCAGCAGCTCATCTTCTGTACACTCGTCCAGGTTTGTGTTTTTTACTGCCACCAGCCGGCCAGACGGTGTGTGACGTGCCATGTTCACCTGACTGAGGTTGTTAAAGCCCCGGCCTGCACATATATACAAAAATACACACACACATAAGCATTAAGAACAGAGTAAGACATATGGAAATATATGATATAAACAAGATCCCAGGGAATAACTAACTTATATCATACTATAAAGTAAGACATGATCCCTACCCAGTTGTGACAGCAACTGATAGTGGGCGGAGTCAGTGGAAAGATCTGTGATGTCATCTCCATCAGTCAACACAGAACACGGAGAGACGTCACTGCTCTGTCACACACATAAACACAGCAGATAAATGACAGCAACACACGTCCACATATGAACAGAAGTCTACTAGGTGAAGACTTCAAATGTCAATAGGACATAATGAGACACTTTCTGTCCTGTGAATGACACTAATGTGATCGAGCAGATGTTCCAGTGACTGAAACATAGAAGAATATTCACAGGTCTCAGATCAGTTTAATCCTGCATGATAGTAAAATGACTGAGAAACAGGGTTATTACCGTTAACTAAAGCTATTAAAAACACGTAAAGCTGTTTCATGCCGTAGAAATCATGCCTTGCCTTGGTGTTGCTACTGCCATTGAGCTACAGTTGTAGTGTTTAGTAATTACAAATGATTAATTACATAATTCATAATGCTTTATGAGAGTTCACTCAGTTCCTCATTTGTACCAGACTTAAATATTGATTTTTTTCTTGCTTTGAATAATATTGTTATATTGAATTTCATAAGCTAGTCTTGTTGCAGAAACAGAACATGCATTGCATCACTGTGAATTTTAAGGGGTGATCGAGTTATGTTCAAATATCTTTGCAATTAAGCCAGATTTGATATTATTCATGTAGCTTCTATAAATGTCAACACTACAACAATTTATACTTTAGCTAACTTCAGCTCATAACTTTTTTATTGAATAATACTAGTATAATAATTCTAGACCATGAACGGGACAGTGACTCAGCAAGCTGCAATAAAAGACTAAATATTTCTGTCATATGAGGGGAATCACATCTTCAACCTTCAGACAAAGACATGGATGGGACAATAACACAAGTGAGCTTTCATCCAGATCGATGGGACAGAAAAACTGCTTTGTGACGCCCAACACAATGGGTCCACTCAGAACACACTTGAGCACAACAACAATCTGAACCTCACTGAGCTTGTGCTGAATATCCAATGACGCATCAATTGGCATGACTGATGTGTCCATCGCAAGACATAGTGTCTGCTACAGGGACTTTCACACTGACAACTATTTGCAGTGACAAAGTGACTGGAAGTCATTCATTTTAAATAAGAGTTGATGATTTAAAGCGACGTGGGCAACAGAGGCCGTTGGCAATGCGACAAAGTTAAGCTGAGTTCAAAATATCATAATGCGGGACAGAGTAAAACTGGAATTATTATTAACACAAACATGATGATATTAATAATGATTGAAATGTGATTTAAAATATATTACAATAGAAAACAGTTATTTTACGTTATAAAATATAATTTCACCTAATATTTTGTAACTGTATCCTGTTTTTAAGCACATAAAGAAACCCTTGGTGAGCATTAATATTATGTGTGTGTGTGTGTGTGTGTGTGTGTGTGTGTGTGTGTGTGTGTGTGTGTGTGTGTATGCTTACAACTATCTTACAACTATTGCAAGAGTTGTCTTGATTGAAAAATATATATAATATATAGTGAATCCCTTTTTGAAAGTAACATGGCACTTCAAATAATGCTTCAAATGAGTGTTAAAATTTTATATTTTTTTTAATCCTTCATTCTAGAGATTTGTTCACAAACACTGATCATTCACTAATGAGTCTTTATGAGTGAGTCATTGAATCATTCATTCAAACCAATTTAGTTTATTAACTAAACATTTTTAAATAGGCCGCAGCAATTAATCATTTGTCAGAATGTAGTAAGTATTGTACTTTATTTTATTAAGTTGTCCGTACAGAAACGAGGTTGAATCATGATCTCTGTTTGAAACCAAAAACAATTGTGATTCTTAATTTAATATAAATAAAATAAAATAAAAAAAAAATATATATATATATATATATATATATATATATATATATATATATATATATATATATATATATATATATATATATATATATATATAGACAGATAGATCGATAGAAACATGCATACTGTGTATATATATATATATATATACACAAATATAATACGGTATAATATAGACAGTATTGCTTGTAGATTAAATAAGTAAAAATATATCTGGCATATATGTTTTGTCACACAATCACTGTGTGACTACATTTCTTAGAATTGCCACTTCCTGTCATTCCTCTTCCTGTCATTCCCATGCAAACTCTATGTCAACACCCATGGTTTGTGGCCAATTCGATTCAAATTATACCTGACACCACATTGAGCCAATTCCTAATTTACAATTTTGACTCAGTCCTGCTAGCGATCAACAGTGCAGTAATATAATCACAGTCTGTGTGAATTCCCCAAGAGTGAAGGTCAATGCCTGATGAAACACAGCACTGAAGCCATGATGATCTATTATCAGACTCTACTGACCGAGCACTGATGGCTGATGTCTTCATACTGCTCCTCTATGCTGATGGACTGGACGTGTGAGTGGGACGAGATACAGGTGCAGTCCTGAGGGGAAGAGGGGAGGAAAGATGAGACACACACACACCCCACAAATGAATATGGAGATGAATATGAACATCCGAAGTATGAATATGCATTAAAGGGTGGGCTGAAGGGCAAAGCAAGAAGGAAGAGATGATTATGGAAATCAAACATGCCATGTTTGATTAAGCTTTGGTTACAGGAATGTTCCAATGCAAAAAGTCAACATGAAAAAAAAAATTAGACAAATACATTTTACTTCCATAATGTGACACATTGATAAACAGGATCCATTTTAAGTGCATTACTGTAAACGCTTTTACAAACTGAGTGAGACATTAACAGACACATGATGATATTAATAATTCATTTATATATAATATGATTATTATGAATAATGGTGGAAGAAAACTTAATGGTAATTTCCCAGAATGTTCTTTTAAAATAGAACTGACGTCAAAATGATATTTTATAACATTAGTTAAAAACAATGCTATGGACATTTTGTATTGATGCCTAATTAACATCTGTTTAAATGGCTATTAATCACTTTGACAGTATTTGTTTATTTATTTATGTATTACTGAGTGAAACAGGATCCATTGTAAGTGTATTACAGCAAACACGTTTTTTGTGTGTTTTTACACACTAAGGAACAAGTCATGCTTAATATAGACCTTATTCACAGCAGCGCCATCTTTGATTTTTATCAAAGCGAATGAAAGCGAGGCTGTGAGGGACCGACGTACATCAGACGTTATTTAATTGTGTTTTTGGATTGTTCTGCTAATGAAACACAGCAAAAATATCTTTCCAAGGAATTTCAGTCGTCAAAAAACTTGAGAGTTGGAAAATTATACGTGATCTAGGAGCTTAACACAGCGGATTAAAAACACGGCAAGTTTATCGATCACTCACAGCCTCGATTTCATAGCTGATAATTATTCACGACATATCGGCCACCATATCAGTATCGGCCGATATATGTTCATTTTTAATGTTATCATTATCGGTCAGATAAGAAAATGTGTCCGATGTCTTAAAGCCGATTAATAATGGATTATATCCTTCAGCTGAGACACTTCAGATGTGCACTTTTGGCCATGGTAGTTATGAATTGCTTAAAATATGATTGGAATCACTTCAAAAAAGGAAAATACAGTAAAATGCAACATGTGCAGTGCAAGTCTGTCATAGGCTACATAAAATTAAAATATGAACATTATAATTGTGTGCTTGGGACATGCCTTTTAATTACTTTTGTTTTTGTAATCAGGCTCTCAAAAATTATATAAAAATTTAGATTTATCGGCCAATATATCAGTTATCAGCTTTCAAATATAAAGAAGTATCGCTATCGGCCAATATGTTCAGATTGGTGCGTCCCTAACACCCGTCATGGCGCTGCTCCGAATAAAGTCTATGAATCCGGAACATTTCTTCATGAGTGAGACATTGACACAATCCTCTTGGATTCAAGTCAAGTCAAGTCAAGAATATTTGTATAGCGCTTTTCACAATACAGATTGTATCAAAGCAGCTTCACAGTATTAAATTAAAATAATAATAAAACGTCCATGTTTGGTAATGCTAATCAATAGTAATATTGATTGATTCATTAAATTGAATATCCCCAACTGAGCAAGCCAAAGACAACAGTGGCAAGGAAACGAAAAACTCCATCAGGTGACCTAATGGAGAAAAAAAAACCTTGGGAGAACCCAGGCTCAGTCGGGGGCCAGTTCTCCTCTGGCGGTTATGAACTAGAGGCCGGATTTAACTGTAAGATTAAAACATTTATATGAATGCCTGGTTAAAGAGATGCGTCTTTAATCTAGTTTTGAACTGGGAGAGCGACTCTGAGCAACGAACAGTATCAGGAAGGCTATTCCAGAGTTTTGGAGCTAAATGTGAGAATGCTCTCCCTCCTTTGGTGGACTTAGATATCCTAGGTATAACCAAAAGCCTCGAATTTAGCGATCTTAAAGAGCGCGATGGATTATAGGGCGATAGAAGATCCGTTAAATAAACTGGAGCTAAGCCGTTTAGAGCTTTATAAGTCAGTAACAATACCTTATAATTAATACGGAACTTTATAGGTAACCAGTGTAGAGATGATAAGATCGGTGTTATATGATCATATTTTCTTGATCTGGTAAGAACTCTAGCGGCTGCATTTTGGACTAACTGTAGCTTGTTTATTGAGGATGCAGGACAACCAGCTAATAGAGCATTACAGTAATCTAGTCTCGAGGTCATGAATGCATGAACTAACTTTTCTGCATCAGAAACTGATAGCATATTACGTAGCTTAGCAATGTTTCTAAGGTGGAAAAATGCCGTTTTTGTAACATATGAAATATGATTTTTAAAAGACAGGTCGCAGTCTAGTATGACACCCAGGTCTTTTACTGTAGAGGATAAAGTAGCAGGACATCCTACTATGTTAAAGTTGTATTGTGAGAGGTTTTGTGGGCGGTTTTTTGAACCGATGAGTAGTACCTCCGTCTTGTCTGGATTTAATAGAAGAAAATTACGCGTCATCCAATCTTTTATATCTTTAACACACTCTGTCAATTTTGATAATTTAGCGTTTTCATCCGGCCGTGATGAAATATATAATTGAGTGTCATCAGCATAACAATGGAAACTAATTCCATGTTTCCTTATAATATTTCCAAGTGGCAGCATATATATTGAGAATAATAGAGGGCCTAGCACAGATCCCTGCGGCACTCCATAGTTTACTGAAGTTATGATCGATTTTTTTCCATTTAAATAGACAAAATGGTAGCGGTCAGATAAGTATGATCTAAACCAGCTTAATGCTTGTCCTTGAACGCCAGTATAATTTTGTAGTCGATCTAAGAGTATTGTGTGATCTATAGTATCGAACGCAGCACTAAGATCAAGTAAAACTAGTATTGAGATACACCCTTGGTCAGAAGCTAAAAGTAAATCATTAGTGATTTTAACGAGCACAGTTTCAGTGCTATGGTGCGGCCTGAATCCAGACTGAAACTTTTCATAGATGTCATTTTCTTGCAAAAAAGAGCTCAGTTGAGCGGACACAACTTTTTCTAGTATTTTAGACATAAATGGAAGATTTGAAATGGGTCTGTAATTTGCTAGGTTATTTGGATCTAATTGTGGTTTCTTAATAAGAGGTTTTATAACTGCCAGTTTAAATGTTTTTGGAACATGTCCTAAAGATAGAGACGAGTTAATGATATTGAGAAGAGGCTCTTCCACTACAGGTAACACTTCTTTCAGTAGTTTAGTTGGTATTGGATCTAATAAGCACGTTGTTGTTTTAGATGAAGTGATAAGTTTATTTAACTCTTTTTGTTCTATAGTTGTAAAGCACTGTAATTGTTCTTGCGGGGTGATAATTGAGGCTGATTTATAAGGCGCGATTGAAGATTGAGTGTTTACAATTGTGGTTCTGATGCTTTCTATTTTCTCAGTGAAGAAGTTCATGAAATCATTACTGCTAAACTGTAACGGGATATTTTGGTCAGGTGACGTTTGTTTATTTATTAGTCTAGCCACAGTGGTAAATAAAAATCTTGGATTATTTTGGTTGTTTTCTATTAGTTTGCGGAGATGCTCAGCCCTTGCCGCTTTTAGGGCCTTTTTATAACGTGACATACTGTCTTTCCACGCGATTCTAAAGACCTCTAAATTAGTTTGTTTCCATTTACGCTCTAATTTACGGGTTTCTCTCTTTAGAACATGCGTAGTATTGTTGTACCATGGTGCTTTACTTTTCTCTCTGACCTTTTTTAATCTAATGGGTGCAACAATATCCAATGTTCTAGAGAGAATGGTGCTCATAGTGCTAGTTACTTCCTCTAATTCGTCTGTTTGTTTGGGTTCAGGCAGTAACTGAGACAAATCAGATAAGCAATTTGAGAAATTATCTATGGTGGATGGAAGGATTGTTCTGCCTGGTCGGTAACGCGGCGCAGTATGACATAGTACTGTAGTCCGTAATATACAAGTTACCAGGAAGTGGTCACTGACACCATCACTTTGTGGAATGATATCTATATCGGTTGGATCGGTTCCGTATGATATAATTAAATCGAGTGTATGATTAAGACGATGAGTTGGTCCGGTGACGTTTTGCTTGACCCCAAAGGAGTTTAATAAATCTGTAAACGCAGCCCCTAACGCATCATTTGAATTATCTACGTGTATGTTGAAATCTCCAACAATTAATGCTTTATCGACGTTGACCAATAGATCTGAGAGAAAATCTGCAAACTCTTTTAGGAAATCAGCGTAGGGCCCTGGCGGTCTATATACGGTAGCCAAGGCTAGAGATAATAGGGATTTTTTCCTTACATCTAAGAGCGTAACATTTAATACAAGTACTTCAAACGAATTAAATTTGTCACCTGTTTTCTGAGTAACATTAAGAATATCTCTATAGATTGTTGCAACACCGCCGCCACGACCAATCAGACGGGGCTCATGCTTATAACCGTATCCTGGTGGAGTGGACTCATTTAGACCGAAATAGTCATTTGGTTTAAGCCAGGTTTCAGTAAGGCAAAGTACATCGATGCTATTATCTGTGACTATTTCATTTACAATAACTGCTTTAGGTGTGAGTGATCTAATGTTCAGAAGACCTAGCTTTAGAAATTGTTTTTGTTCACTAATAGCGAGATTTTCTGTTTTAATAACAATTAGATTTTTCCTAGATCCTACAGTAGATTTATTATTTGATCTCACTAAACGAGGAATAGACACAGTTTCTATTAAATGTTCTAAACTAGTATTTATATCAATTAATTTGGTGCAGCAGAGACTCAGAGATTCAGAGGTGAGGTGGAGAATTGGTGGATATTAATGAGGGCATTTATTATTAAATGTGCTGATATCTAGGGACTAGAGAAGAATCAGGCCATGGATTTTGTTCAGTGAACATCTTTCAGTCCATAAAAACATCCCTAAAGTGTACTAAAGTACTAAACCCACTCCAGAATCTTGCCTAATAACATCTGGCATGGGGAATGCCGATGAAAACTAGCCTGTGGCTAACTCGGGTATGCTTACATTTGTTCTGAATGTTGATTAGTGTACATTGTCCCTTTTCAAATAAAAAATAATTAAAAGCAAACATTTCTGATACCTAAAAACAAGACCTGCAGAAATAAACACAGAAAGCATGAATCGTGAGCTGGGAATTAAAAGATTTGACTCTCACCAGAAACGACATGAGGTGCTTTTAGCTGAGCTGATGCTTCACTGGAGTTCATTTATCTGATTCTGGAGACAGGGAAAAATGAGTGCATCTGCAAAAACTCCTTCAGTGGCTGTTTCCAGTGTGCCACGCTGCATTTGTCATTGCAAGAAAAAAATTGCATGAAAAGCACAATGTTTTTCCGCTTACCTGGCTTTGCTCGGATTTCACTGCGTAAAAGACACAGACTTCATCTCATGTCATGCTGCTCCATTACAGTCCTATGAAACAAACCAAACGCTTTCAAGCAAATATCAGATTTTCCAGCGCTTAAATAACATTGCATATGATCCAAATCCATAGCTTTCATTAGAATTGCACACTATTTTCTAACTAAAAGCTCATCGAACTGATCATTTCTCAGCAGTCTGATTTCAAATATATCCTGTCTGAAACTCCTCAGCATCCATGCATGGACCGGCGCTGTGCCCACGAACAGAGCAGCCGGATTCAGTGTCTGCTCCGCTTCAATGAGTCTATGAGTCTGATCTCCTCTCTGCTCCAGACATCATCATCTTCTTCTTCATCTTCAGTTATCTCAGCTGATAGGATGTCACATCTGTCTAGGCGCATCAGATCTGGTATCACCACAGATGACATTGGGGACTGGACTACTGTCCATTTTGTGTCGTTATGTAATTACTATTATCAGCATCGAAATGAGTTCATGCTTGGTATATTACACTTTATTTATTTCATTTCATTAAAGATTATTAGCTACATATTTACAGCAAAAGACGAGGCTTCTTAGTCAGATCGCAATTGTAAAATAAATAAATGCATACTGATGCACAATGCAGCAAACATATAGATATACATCCCCAAATTGGCTGAAATCTTAATTATTAATTATGTAATTATCAGAGCAACTGACAGCATGTGCCCTTCCTAGTCCTTGACAGTGAATGCATGTAGGTTAAAAGGGTTAAGAAAAGAAAAACCTTCAAGAAAGAGCCATTGTGCACTAGAAGGATCGAGAATAATCTGGACTTTAACATTAAACCCATCTTGTTTCATATAAATTTAAATAATGTTGCATTAGTGGATTTGGTGACTGTACTAGAGAATTTTTACATTAATAATGCACGTTTAACATTATTTGCACGTGCTACAATAACTATTGTTTTATCATATTATGCATAGCAATAATTAGCTGGATTTGATGTGACGCTCAAAGCCATATATAATAAAAACAACTCACCATTGTTATGAATGTGGATGTGAAATTGATTTTGCACCCTTGGTTTTGACGGCGAGCGTCACTTCTGGGCAGTTACAGTCACTTCGGTCACATCACAGTTTTTTTCTATGAGGAAAATCACGCGGCACTTCTAACATTTAATAAAATTTGTAAGTTGACTTGCCAAAGGTTTTCTTCACAGTCCCAGCTGATCACGCGTCACGCTCGACGTACCGGAGATTTATACATAATAAAAGTCTTTCGTACAGGTCCGTGCATGAGCACCAGATTACTGTATATAATAAAAGTCTCTTAATAATTCCACTAAACTAGAGGGCTTTGCATAATAAAAGCACATACTCTATCCAATGATTTCACCTCTGCCTTTTAAATATTTTTAATAATAGGAAGTGATCTAAAAACAGAGGCAAACTAAAAGTAAATTGCATGTTTAGAATCTCTCAGAAAAATTTACAAATTGTTTTTAATAGGGACCTATAATATGTAAATAATAAAGGTTCTCACCCTCTCTCCACATTCTTCATTTGAACGCTCATAATTAAATATTGTTTTAAAATATTTGAAATATTTTTTTTCCTGACCCCTCTAATGTTTCCCATTTTCTGTTCTCTTTCTTTTTTTATAATAATTATTATTTGTGTACTTTATTTGTATGTGTCTGTTTAAAATTAACTGATTATTACAAATGTAATATCATGTAATATGTATAATAATGATTGTAATTGTGACCCATGAAGTAAGTAAGTAAGTAAGTAAGTAAGTAAGTAAGTAAGTAAGTAAGTAAGTAAGTAAGTAAGTAAGTAAGTAAGTAAGTAAGTAAGTAAGTAAGTAAGTAAGTAAGTAAGTAAGTAAGTAAGTAAGTAAATAAATAAATGCATCTTGGGGACTTTTAACACAAAATAAATGTCGCGGAATATATGACGTGCTTATGCATGACTGAGGCCAGATTTGCCCAAACTCTTCCCCAAATACCCCTCCCTCCTCGCTCTGTTCGCTATTGTCTCAAACGCTCGAACTGACAGGAGCCACATGTACCACTAACGGTCGGATAAACGGATTTTACGTGAACTAAAGGTAAGAGAGAGAGATATTTTTCGCTCTTTAACAGCTGGTGTACAGAGATGTGTGTGTATGTAGGGCGAGTGGATGAGTTTGACGGGTCACGGATGTGCTGCTGCTCATATTGCCGTTGGGATGCAGATCAATCCATCTAACGTTAGTGTGTTCTGTGTATGTTTTTAAACGAGTGTTCAATAGACGTGTATGTGTGTTTTCTGTTATAATTCTGCGCGTTTTAAAGATCTGGATAATCTGTGTGACATCTGCAGGGATTATGAAATCTGTTGCATCAGATCAAATGGGCTTTTTTCCCATATCACTGCATCATAGAGCATCTCTGTGCTGCTTTTGCTCATGTATTTGTGTTCAGAATCAGATCTGATGTTATACATGGTTTTCATCACATTCATCATGCACCGAGAGAATTAATAATCCATCTTCATCACTAGTAACATCTGATGATTTATGAATTTCAGTTTTTTGAACAAGACCTGTTGACTTGAACAGAAGCTCATACATGACTGCTTTTATGATTATGTAGTTAAGTATTAAGAGTCTATGTACTATGTGTGTGTGTGTATATATATATATATATATATATATATATATATATATATATATATATATATATACATACATACACCCACCCAGAGTAAATATAGACTAACTAAACTATATCTAATCTAGCCTATAGCTAAACTCATAATAATAACGTTACATGTTTCTTGAGCAGCAAATCATCACAAGAATGATATCTGAAGGATCATGTGACACTGAAGACTGGAGTAATGATGGCGAAAAATCTGCTTTTATCACAGGAATAAGTTACATTTTACAATTGTAATATTTCACATTTATACTTTTTTTTATCAGATTTTTTGTTTATTGTTTGAAGACAAATTAAAAAACTTAAAATAATGTAAGCTAAAAATGCATTTATATAATATTTTGATGCCTTTAATGATGCCATACGCTAATTGCAAGAATTGCAGTAACAGATATTTCTCATGTGTTTGACTTCAATATTTTTTAAGTCATATTTCAGACTTAAACGCGAGCCCTCTGACCTCTCGTGTTTTGTTTTTTTTGTAACCATTATTTGATTGCAGAGCGTACAGTAACTGTGTGTCAAAGGCAAGATTGATGAACAGATGCTAATGGAGGTTTATTGACGGTTCTTGCCCTTAAGCAAACCGAGAGGCTGAGAATATATGGGACGACGTGTAATAACTTATTTAGGGTGTCGTTTAGATGTCATGCTGCATCATTTGAGCAGCGGCTGTCATGAGTTCAGGATCAGACACAGTGCTGAGGAGCGTCTGAACAGCAGAACCGCACCTTCACAAATATACCTTCAGGGATGTGTCAATAAAAGGACAGTCTGATGTGTTGATAATATAGGCCTACTTGTTTTTTTAATCCAGTTATGCTGGTTTTGCATTGAGTCAGGTTGAGATTATTAATAACCCCGTGACCGTCTGAGGCGTTTGAATATCTGTTCCCTGTAATGGACTGGTCAGACATTCATGAGGCTCGATCGATATTTAAAGAACAGAGGTTGTCATCACAATCTCTGCACTTCCCAAAAAACAATAACTTCCTGAAGTAAGACAAAAAGAGGAAGAATATAAATATCGTTGTTGGGAATTATTTGACAGAAAGGCCTTGCATGGCTGCTTATCTCCTGACTATAACAAGAGAATAAATCAAGTTTTCCAGGTTTAATAAATATTTTTTTGGGAAACGAGAGGGACGGCAACACTGAGGATTAAGTGCTTGGGATTGTTCTGAGGATTAGTTGGAAATGAAAGCAGAAGAGATGGTCAGTGCAGAGTTGCAGTATAAAATGTAAAAACATTTACAAACTCTGAAGCTGGAGTTTAACTTTAAATTTATCAGCCAAGTAATGGCCATTACAAGGAATTTGTTATATAAAATTGTTCCCATTATGTAATACATTGTAATGTATTTATATTCACTTTCACTTTTGTTTGTGGCACAACAAGTCTGTCTTGATCTCTATATACACAAAAACACACATTTGAGTTTAACAAACAAATGCACATTGTTACAAAACCTTGTGAATACAAAAAAAATTAATCGATGGATCCTAAAGAAAAGAAAAATACATATATAGGCTATATATAGATATATATATATATAGATATATATATACATCACGATTTTCCACAAAAACAGTAAGCAGCACAACAATATTTTCAACATTTATAATAATCATAATGTTTCTTAAGCAGCAAATCATGATTTCTGAAGGATCATGTGACACTTAAGACTGGAGTAATGATGCTGAAAATTCAGCTTTGATCACAGGAATAAATTACAATAGAAAACGGTTATTTTAAATTGTAATAATAATATTTTAAATGTATTCTGTATTATTCTGATCATTATTTGGTGAATCATCTTTAAAAAAAAAAAAATTTAAATCTTACTGACTTCACGAATCATCACCAAACATGAATGAAGCTTCAAACTGAGGTTGTTTGTAAGTCGTGCTGTATAAAGGATCTGCTGAATGATGTGAAAGTGAATAATAAATACTTCTCTGTTTTCTCGTGTGATGTAGGCTATAGTGCAGTTTTGTAAGCTGAGTTTTGACTCTCTTCTTTTATCCGCTATAGAACCAACCCTTGTTTTCCCAAATGAATACCGTGTTCTGTAAACCTCGTCATGTACACTTCTATGGGATTTTCTTCTCTCCAGACCTCAAGACAGGAAGTTCATGTGTGCTCGTTTAAACCGTTCTGGAGCCTTTCATTTTCTGCACAACAGGAAGTGCCCCTCACTCGCTCGCCCGCTGAGGCCTGTCCTGGGGAAGACAGTCGCGCTTTAGAGACAGCAAAACTGTGTGGACACTAAAGTCACACTTGAATCAGTGTCACTGCATTAGATTAGAAAATACTAATTAAGTCCAATCTGCACTTATGTCATAATTATGTCTATGGTATACCATATCATAATGATATGAAAAATATATATATATATATGTATATCAATTTTGTATTAATAAATGGCAATAATAACAGTAATAATACATTAATAATAACATAATGTAAAAAACATTTATCAATCTATTAATAATAGTAATAATTAAAAACAAAGTGTTCATTATGAATATAAAAATAATCATCATAATCAGGTTTTATTAAATCATTATGATTATTGTTGTTGAATGTTGATGTTATTATTCATAATGCATATTTTTATCTAATGATAACTTGGTGGTTATTGGCTAATTTTCTTGTATTTAAAGTTTAAACAAATTAAATTGGTTCTGAATATCATGTACTTCAATATAAAAAAAAATCAAACATTGAAAAGTCTAAATATTAAACCTTTCTTGTATGGGACAACTGTAGCCTTTCACATAGCTCTCCGAATGACATAACGGTTCAAATGTTATCCTTTCACTTTGTCTCTCGCTCGGTCTCATCCAGGCTTGCTGAAGCGGAGAGATAATCTGCTGAACAGCTGGAGGAGAAACACTGAAATGTCAGCAGAGAGAGAATGAGGAGTGATTATATACATGTTTCTCTGCAGGCCTCTGAAAACACACATGTGCATATGATTATTACTGTAAATATCATGCTGTTTTGTGTTTTCTGTGTTTTAGGCATAGGCTGGAGTCTGCGCATCTCCATGGTGTCTTAATGCAAAACAGGATGTGACATCAGCAGCCTTCACGTCTTCTGCTCGTGCGGTTTGGGCATGAGTGAGAAGCCCCGCCCTCATTCGCCCAGCTGACCAATCGGAATGTTCGAGGTGAAGCCCATGAGCGTTGAGAAGAAGGACACAGCTGCGGGAACAGGTGTGTGTGCGTGTGTGTGCGTGTGTGTGTGTGTGTGACACAGAAAGAGGAAGTCACATCAGGCTACTGAGTTACTACAGTAAACTGCTCCACTGAACCACATATGCACCCAACCGGAAGAGAGGGAAATTAAACTTAAAGGGCTCATGACATGATAAAAATCAAATTTGCCTTGATCTTTTGACATTTAAGAGGTCTTTGTACCATTAAAACTTCCAAAATTGCAAGTTTTAAATGTCCTCGTCCGTACAAAGAGAGCATTTATTTAAAGGCCATGTTGCAGGTTAAATTTTTCAACGAATTTGTGCAATTTGCTTGTTGGTAATGAACATTTAAACTGTTATCCATTGTATTTTATGTTGTTGGGTATCACAAAACGGAATATAATACGAAAAAGTAGGTACTATCTTACAGCGGCAACGATTCTCCTTTCCGCCACAATGCATTCCATGACGTCACCTTGGGGAGAGAGTTTACCAAAGCCCGCCTGGAGAGCGTTGAGAGTGACTAAAGAGACGAGTAGTAGACGAGAGTATTCAGATAGCGCAGATTATAGAACATGATCATTGTCTATACAACATATCTATAGTCACCTATAACTGTTTAAGTTGGTTCATAAGACTTCGTGAAAAAAGTAAACAAACAATACTCGTGCGTGCTGGCTTGAAGGGGACCATGATCCTGCCTGAGATGTGTGTATGCTATCTTCAGCACAAACGGATTCAGGCAGCATGCATTCAGCATTCAGTCACATCTGGTCGCGGGGTGAGCTCCTCGACCAGCGACCCAAACACACTCACTGCCCAACAGCACAAGCTTTCCAGCGCAGTTTCCACGGGACGGCACCGCCCGCGCGAGCACCTGCCAAACACCGCGACAGACACGCGGCGGCTACGCTTGCAACAACATTTTCAATGTTCAAGGAAGAGAAACGCTTAAAAACGCCCATATAGCTAGCATGATGCCTTCTATTTATAGATGACAAAGACAAAGTTTACCAGTACTATGACAAAGGCTACCGGTAACGTTACTTATCTGAACTAACGTCATGATCACCGCCACTATAAAGAAAACGTTGATTTTTCACTCGGTGCTATTCAATGACAGTAAAAACTGTCATTGAAAACTGTTTAAAAAAAAAATATGTGTCGTTATCTCATTGCTGCGTTGCTAAATGATAGCAACTCACCAGGACACTTCACCAACTCTCCACTCATTCTGCTCGGACCATGCATTTCATCGGCTTTGACGGCCATCAGGCTACCTTTCCTCCACTTCTCCCCAATGTGACGTCATCGCCGAATTGCGTGAAAAAAACCGTTAATACCAAAAACGTAAAAAACTGGTATTTAAGACCATTTTTGAGACATTTTAAAAATGATATACATATCTTGAGTGATTTATGTACCCATTAATCGACAGTGGTGGTTAACCTGCAACATGGCCTTTAAGCAATCTTCAAAAACGGTTAGTTTGAACGTGTGGGGATTTGTGACATCACATGGGCAAATACATTAAAGACTGAGAGAAATAAAAATGATAGTCGTTGAGGGAACAAATTAAAATAATGAATACAAATGTTTTACAGCTTATTTAAAATGAGTTTTGTCTCATTTTAAATAATTTAAAGCCATCTTGTGGTGGCCGCCCTGGTTGAGAACCTTCTCTAGAATGATTGCAGGCTGTGCACAGCTAAATACTGTATGCTTTTTATTAATTTTCAAGAAACTGATGTAGTTATTGACCTGAAATCACATCATATTTTTAATTATAAATGTATATATTAACTTCTATAATATTGGGATTCTTTGGAAGGATATGCGAAGCGGCAGGTGGTAAAACACAGGTGGTGAACTCTTCCACACACATTCCTAGACTGTGCAGAACAAGTTTCTGATCACCGGATAGGCATCACTGACATGTAAACGTGGATGGTCATTTGCTGTGACATGGTCAGGATTATTAATTTGTCATGGCACGGAAAAACATGATACAGAATAATTATACAATGCTTCCTCATCGCAGACTAATGAACTAGTCGTTTAGTTAATCTATTGAGTAATTAATAATGAAAATTTCACATTTTGCACATTCTTCATTACGCCACAAAGTTTCAAACAGTCTGTGGAGGGAGTTTCGAGTTCTGAAAGTTATATATTTTTTTATCTCAACAGATCAAGGAAGTTATGATTCCTCATTATGTATCCTGACTTGAATGAACTGCAGATGGCGTGCATAGATTCAAAATGTGCAACCGAGTCTCTTCTGACCTGTGAAGTTCATTGAACCCCTGATTGAATCTGAGTTATTTGTGTGTGTCCTGTAGATGAGGGCAGTAAGGTGTGTGACGGGGGTGTCAGCAGGGATTCGCTGTATCTCTACGAGGGTCAGGACTGGGTCATCTCCCCCGCCTGCTCTCCAGAGGAACCCAGCGCCATCTCACCCATGCTGGCCGAGGAAACTTTCCGCTACATGAGTAAGTCACTCTGAGTGTGTGCTTGCAGCCAAACTCGTGTGCATGACTGTTTGGTTGCTATGTCTGTCAGGATTGGCATTGTTGTGGAAGCTAACCGCTGGTGATCTTCAGGCATTTTTGAACGAAAATGTTACTTCTGTTTTTTACTTTTTGTTTTACTTCATTGGAATGGTACGGAACTTGGTAATGTTTTTGCCACTTTCTTGTGTGAACACAAAAAAAACCCCAAAAAAACAATGGACATGATTCAAAAAGGTTCGATGGCCTGAAAAAAATACGGTAGTCACACTTGTACTTCTCATGGTCAAAAATGACCGCATTGGAAATGAATGGGAATCAAATTTCATCTGGTGGAAACGTTTGGTACTGCACCCAAATGAGATCTTACTGAAAGACCTCCTCAAATTTGGAACATAACTTTAGATTATGGCTTTGATTTACTTGCAGTTTTAACATGCAGCAAAACATGTTTTGGAAAATACATATTTCATATAAAAAATTTAAATAGCCTAGTATTTCTGTGCATTTTTCAGAACAATAAACTCTTATACTTTTAAAACATTGTTTTTATTGTTCACTTCAGCAATAATCTGCCAAGTTTCTTCTTTCATCAAACTTAAGTATGTGCTCTAAAGCATTTAAGATTTAACATGTAAGAAATGTAATTTTGGTCTATGCTAGGGCTGCTATTTTTCGATTAATCGATTTTTAAAATGTGGTCGATTCAAAATCGATTCTCAAAGGCCAAAAATCGTTTTTTGTTTTTTTTCAGATTTATTTATACCTATCACCAAAAAGCCAGTATTACTAATCGAAATCGAATCGAATTGGAACATCTGAATCGATACCCAGCCCTAGTCTATGATCAAATAGTTGTTAACCATTAATAAATGGATTATAACTGCTGCATAAATATAATTTAGTACCATAAAATCCCCTAAAAATATAAAATATAAAACATTATCGTACATTATTGTTGTACAGTTTGTTTCTCCTAGAGTTTTATAATTCATTTAAAAAGAGTAAATAATTAATGTTGTCCTTACTACTTAGAAGATTTAAACCTTTTAAAAAGGATCGTTTACATGAGTTGCCAGAACAAACCGATCCCTTAAAATCAATAAAACTTTCCAATGTTGCATATGGGAGAGAGGGAATTTTAGGACATGTTTGTGTTTTAACTTCAACTCTGCTATAAACATTATAGCATTATCTCAAAGTTAGTTGCATTGCTTTGACAGCCCCACGTGTGTGTGTGTGCGTATGCTCTTGTGCGTGTGTGTGTGTGTGTGTCCGTCCCTGGCAAGGGCACAGGAATTCAGTGGTCCGGTCTCTTAAGTGCAGCTGACAGCGTCACGGGGCGGGAGGGAGAGGGGCAGATGGATGATGAATAGAGAGAGAAGTCATGCCGGTGCTAAACATACAATATGAGGAGCTCTATGATCAATGTGCTGCAGAAGGTGAGACGATATCGAGATTTGTACATGCACTCATCATAAAGAGGTGTGTGTGTGTGTGAGCATGTTGTTTTATTTTGAAGTATTTCTGGACTTCTGACAATTCAAGGTCATCTATAACGGACAGGGCATGTGTGTGTGTTTCTGTATGAATGCAGTATGTGTTGTGTCCGTCTGTTTGCGTAGTTGCATGCGATTGTTATGGCAGTTTTGTTGAGGGTGTGTGCTGGCTCGATTCTGCAGTGTGTACATGAAGCTCGCATATCTCTGCGTCTCTGAGATCAGCCAAGTGTGCTGATGTCATCTTTGAGAGTTCATGTTGTGCTGATGTCATCTTTAAGCTGACCGACATGTGACATGCTTTGTGTGTTTCCTGCAGGATTTAAACTTGTCCATGTACTATATACTAAATTAGCTCTGTCTCAAAACCTAGTGTGCCTACAGTCATGGAAGTTGCTGTCATGAAACCTCAGAAGTAGCCAACAATGAAAATGCATAGGAGACTCAACTTACAGTTGGTTTAACGTTTGCAACATTTTAGTTTTTTGCACATAGCTTACACAGATACATTAATTGTCTTTAAATTGCACATTGTTTGGATGGCAACACTGGGCAAGATGTGGAATAACAATTTTGTAAATAATGGGTTAAAATGTATCTTTCTTTTTTTTTTCATCCAATTAATCAAATAAGTTTAAAGTCTCTTGTTTCAAAGAAATTGCGAAGATATAAATATCCACGGCGCCAATAATTAATAATCAACAGATTAATCGATTTATTTGTTAGTCACAGGCCTGCATGCAATAGTCGTTGAAATAATAAATTTTTATTTATGCTGAATTAATTTTTTTGTTATCGATTCTTTTCAAATGCATTTTTTAATTGCAAATTTTATCTAAATTTATCTCGTTTCGTTTTTTTTAGCTGAAATGTTCGCAGTGCTTGTCCTTTCGATGAAGGATGTGTGTGTGATGCCAAATAAACATAGAAATTTGGCCGAATCTGTCTTGTTTTGGCCGAATCAGAACACGGCACTCCTGTGATGACTTAAAGGGGCTATGTGGAGTTTTTAGCGGCATTTAGCGGTGATGTTTCAGATTGCAACCAATACGTTTACAAGCGAGTGCTCATGTGCATTGTTTTTTAATTTTGTATTATTATTATGTGGAGTTTGTGTTGGAGTCTGTGTTGTGCTGGTCGTTTCTTAGTATTAGCAGACTCCATTTCATAAAGTTGCAGTGTCGTCGCTGTTGAGTGCAAAGTCAGTAGACGAGGCGAGAGGCTCGGGAGCGCATGCAGGTCTCAGTCACGGCACTGGATATCGCGGCAAATCCGACCCGGAGACTTCACGTAGAAATAGGAATACTTGCTTTCAGAGGTAATAGCAAAACCCGCCAAGTGGATCATTTTATTGTGAGATTACAGATTACAACCCCTTCACACACAGGCAATAAAAAAATTATTAATTTTAGTAGAAAAACTCCACATAGCACCTTTAAAATTCTGCTCACTAAGTTCTGAAATAGTTTTTTATTAAATATATAATGTGACTGTATCTTTAACTACACAAACATCAGAGATATATGTCTAAGAGTCACAGCCTCGCCAGGCCAGCTGTCTCAGACCGGAAGTTAGGGCAGAGCTGACGATCTCCTAAAACACCCCCTCCACTAATCTCACTACACCCTAGCAAATAGCTAACCTCACCCCACCACTAACTAACCCTACTCTTAAAGAGACATGAATCTCCAGTCTGAGACAGCCGTGGCACTGTGGCTCTGTTGTTGGATACTGTTGAAACATCGAGTCAGTGGGTTCAGCGATAAACCATGTGTACGTCTAGAGGACTAATGAGTGAGGATATGTGGGTATAGGGTAGCTCTGAAAAGAGGAGCACACAGCCAGAGTCCTGCGGAGACTTTTTGCCCTAGTTTCTCCCAGCTGGATGATGATGTGATGCTAAGAATAACCTGAGAGGGGGCAGATGGAGGCTATTTCAGGTTTATAAACGGAGGGCTGAACATGAGAGTGCATGAACAAGAGCTCAATGTCATATTTATAGAGGGACAGACATAATAGGAGATCCTAGTACACCCTTTACTAAGGTCTCGATGAAAATTGAACATTTATTTCATAACCAACGTAGTGTTTGTGTTGTAAGATTAGTGCAAAACCATGGATAGCTTGTTATTACCATGTTTTAATTCATGTAACAGTATTGCTGCTATTGCAGCAGGTGCATAAAAAAACTTGATTCCTCACTCACTTCATAGACTATATTAAATGAATCAACTAGCAATTTTCTCAAAAATACCATAGCCATTACATTACATTTTTTGTATAGGAGAAAGCTTATCTAATTAAATTAATTTAAAGTCAAATTATTATTTATATACTATTATTTGATATATTTCATGATATAAGTGTTTTAATAATTTTATGTGCTTTTGTCATTGTTAATTATTTTTAATATTTCTGTTTAGCTGTATTTTTATTTCAATTGTTTGCTCATTTTAGCACTTAAACTTAACAAAATAACTAACTGCATTAAATGGGGTTTTCATCTAATATTTAATAGTTTTTGGTTAACGTTAACAACACTTGGTAAAAGGATGACGGCTCATTGGACAAACATCCGTGTTGTTGTGTTGTGCTCTGTCATTGTTGTTTGCTATAATGCAAAAATCCCTGAGCTCTCAATTTATCTATTTGCAGCTTTGAAACAATCTACATTGTTAAAAGCGCTATATAAATGAAGATGACTTGACTTGACTTATCTCAAATTTGTGGCAAACAGTTTTGCAAGGGCCGCTGTGATTGATAGTGGAAGTGAACTGACCGGACTGACACATCTGATGTCTTACCGGAGATCAAAGGTCTCCTTGTGTCTGATTACTAATGCGTCACTTATTGCTGAGGTTCTTCATGACACTGTTATACAACAGTTTATATATGTACGTCTGAACTAGACCGAGCGCATCAGAGCATCTGTGGCTGGACTGCAGAGACATGAGTGTTTATGAGGCTTGAGGCTTATTTGGTGTGTGTGTGTGTGTGTGTTTGGGTCGGGATAGAGGTATGTTGATGTCAGTGAAGTGTGATTATCAGGATGCTTCAGTTTAGTGAAGAGCTCCAAGCTCACCATCTCGCATCAGGTAAGGGTGTGTGTGTGTGTGTGTGTGTGTGTGTGTGTCACATTAAATGATCAAATAAATCTTTAAATCGAGTCAGGATTTATTAGTTGCATAACTTGCATATTCAACCTCACTGGAGTTCACATGAAGTCTAGCCCAGATACTTTTCAAGTGGTGTGTGTGTGTGTGTTATGACAACCAACTAGTGGGGACATTTTACTGGTCCTCACTAGTTAACGGCTAATAAATCAGCAGAAACTTGTTTTTCTTTAAATCTAGTGTTTTGCACATGTATCTGTGATGGGTTAGTGGTTGAGTTAGGCCATAGAAAATATCATGATCTTGATATAAAATGAATGGAAGTCTTATGCATTGTCCTCACTAATATAGTGAAACGTTTGTGTGTTTAAACCTAATGAGCATGCATTTATTTTAATTCAGGATTGCTCACGGGACAGTGACGGCTGTCAGGTGCTTCATTATTCCTCCTCTATCCCTCTCTCTCTCTCTCCGCTGGTGATGGTGTCTCATTTTCACCCTCGCTGGATGTTTACCAGAGTTCCTCAGCATATAATACTTCTCTCTCTCTTCCTTCCCTTCTTCCCTCCTTACCCTCTCTCTCTCGTTCTCTTTCTCTCATTCCTTCTGCAGCATTTCTAGCTGTTGGTTCCTCTTATCCCCATAATGGCTCTAACAGCCTCTCTAAAGGTAACACACGGTCTGTCTGATGCTTCATCTGTCTATATTCCACTCTTCTGTCATCTATTCTTACAGATTGCCTGTCCATCCTAGTTTCTGCTTCTGTTTTTGAGCTAGTATTTGACCTCGGACAACCAGCATGTGTAGTCTGGTGTGTTAAACGTACTGCAGTGTCCTAGAGCCATCTAAACTCGCATTAAAGGGGTCATATGGAAAACGGTATATAAAACGTATTATGTAAACATCTCAGTCATTTACAACTCAAAACTCCCTTTCCATTCCACATCTATTGAAACTAAGCACATTATTACATGAACACCTATTTGGTATTTATAACTTGGCATCGTTACTCATTTCATGTGTGAAGAGGTTAGCCTATCACAGATCTGTAACAGATCTAATTTACATAAAGCCTTAAAGGTACAGTAGTCAAATCATGTCGCAGCAACCAATTTATCTATCAATGCTGAATGTGAAAATTGCAAAAATTAGCAATTTTGAGCAAACAAATGTTCGACACAATGTCTTGCTATTGTTGTATCTGTCGGGGACAACCAGGTTTCATTGATTATCGATTTGTTGCATTGCATCTGGTTTGGACACAGGTTCTCGCACGAATGGGAAATTAAAAGGAAACCCTGTTAAATAACATTTGGTGCAACTTTGACAAAAATTATTAGTTAGCCTTAAGGAAAAAATAAAACGTCTATAAAATGACCCCTTTAAAGTTGTAGCGTTTATACGCAGTAGAGAGTAGCACATCTGTAGTGTAGAGCAAACTCACTTTAGATGTCGATCCATGTACATTACTCTTCATAAGTTTGAGATTTGGTAGGATTTTTTTGGTGTTTTCTCTTCTTCTCACCACGGCTGCATTTAATTGATCAAAAATACAGGAAAAACAGGAAAATTGTGTAATATTATTAGAATGTAAATTTACCGTTTTCCATTCTCATATATTTTAAACTATAATTTATTCCTGTGATCAAAGCTAAATTTTCAGCATCATTACTCCAGTCTTCAGTGTCACATGACTTTTCAGAAATCATTCAGATATGATGATTTGCTGCTCATTAAACATTTCTGATTATTATTATTATCAATGTTGAAAACCGGTAACATTATACATGACTTTACTGTCACTTTTGATCAATTTAATGCATCCTTGCTAAATAAAAATAGTAATTTCTCTCTCAAAAAAAAGTGTGTAGTGCATGCAATTAATAGTGAATCTGAATGCATGTTTTTGAATGCATTTTGGGTTTGTTCATGACATCACTGCAGTGTGTGTGTGGTGCATGTGTAGAGCTTGCCATATGGCGTGTGGGTGTTTCTACACCTTCCTATTTTGGTTTGTCTTGCCGAGAGAGAAAAAATAACTATTTTCTTTTACAATTTATTTATAGAATAAAACTATTTATTTACCTGTGCACCGCTAGTCTAGTTGCCAGTATTTGTAGGATTTCTTTCAGGGTTTTGTTTGTGTGACTCTTTGGCTGTCTCTCTCTCTCTGTAGTCCTCAGCGCTGAGCGGGTGGAGCAGATGACCAAGACCTACAATGACATCGACGTGGTCACACACCTCCTGGCTGAAGTGAGTGATGGGATCATTCAGCAAACTGTCACTGTGACAAAATGCTTTGTCTAGTTTGCTTTTGACCGTCATGGCTCTTGATTGGCTGCCTGTTTGCATTACGATGTCGTCCCGCAGAGGGATCGTGATCTGGAATTGGCCGCACGGATTGGTCAGTCTCTCCTGCAGAGGAACCATGTGTTGCAGGAGCGAAACGAATCTCTGGAGGAGCAGCTAGCACAGGCTGTAGACCAGGTACAACACGCTTTCACATGAAAAATTTAGGCTAAACGTGTACAAGTAGGATTTCCACAATGCGGAAAACGTGGACCAAATCACAGAATCCAGTCATTAATTGGAATTTAAAGGCACACTGTGTAGTTTAAGTGTTTTATTAGCTAAAATCAATGTCTTTATTCATAAATATGTCCTCATTGGTGTAAAATTACCCCTGCTAATGATCTGACTTATCCTCATAAGCGAAGAATTTCTTATCTTTATTTACATTGGACGGGTAAGTCCAAGGAGTCTTCCATGTCGTTCCACTATTTTGATAAACTATAATTGCAGAGAGGGACAAAAAGCCCTAGCCTACTTCAACGCGTTTCCACAACGCGTTTTCATTCAGCGCCAGCGTCACGTGACTGAAACCAGCTAAAGGAGATCTGTGAAAATAAAATGTTACCGCTAAATGGGATAAATTCCTACACAGTGTACCTTTAAAGTATAACGCGGAATGTCGTTGAATTTGGAAAAATTTGGATGAATAGATCAAAAGTAGGGTAATTGCGACTGAATATGGACTGGTGTCTTTGAATATTAAAACGCAAAAAGTGTTTTTGATCATTCAAATTGAATTAAATCATTAAAATGGAACCCATGAAAGTTAAAAGGAGGGGAAAAAACTAATTTGGGAAAAATAAAATGGAATTTAGAAAAAATAAAAGTGATTTCATAGGATCCTAAAAAATATATTTTGGTTAAACTTTTAATAAGTTGTCATATTGTACAAGTTTCATTCAGTTAATTAGATATGCTTTTTGTTAACTAAAACTGATTTCATATTGCCCTATATAAGCTACAGTTTTAAAGCAACACAAACTCTCTGTCAGGTTCATCAGCTTCAGCATGAGTTGGCGAAGAAGGATGAGCTCCTCCGGATGGTTGCGAGCGCCAGCGAGGAGAGTGAGACCGACTCCAGCTGCTCCACGCCGCTACGCCACCCCGGGCCCTCGGGGGCCGCTCTCGCCCTCAGCCAGCTGGAGGCCCTTCAATCCAAACTCCAGGATCTGGAGGACGAGAACCTCTCGCTGAGATCTGAGGTGCGGCACGGGCTCTGCCTGATATTACAGGAGCGGAAGGGTTTGACGAAAGCGTGACCTCTGGTGTTTTACAGGCCTGTCACCTGAAGAAAGAGACCTTCACTTATGAGGAGAAAGAACAGCAGCTGGTGAACGACTGCGTTAAAGAGCTACGTGAGTGTTTCCAAGCTTAATCGACTCAGTATACCATCTACATCAGCGGCATCAGAAACCAAATTAAACCTCATTAATGGACACTAAATTTGTCTGGATGCGATTTTTTGTGATGTGCTCTGGGATTCCACAAAAAAATTTATGCAACTGCTGTTGATTTTGGCCAATGTGCATTCAAACACCACCTATGATACCTAAAAATGTCTCTCTAGGGTTTGGAACAGAGCCTCAGTACAAAAACAAACATTAGATATCCTTGCATAAAACTAAATAATCCATTAGTAATCAGATTGTTGGCTCAATCGGACTGAAACGTCTTCATGTAAACAACGCAATCTGAAAGCGCTTGAACGGATTGGAAGGGTGAGATGGACCTAAAATAATCCACTCAACTGGAAAAATCAAGGACCATCGGACCATTTTCTCAATCGGATTCAAACATACCTTGTGCACATACGCAGTGCTGTGATGCGTATGTTTACATATGTTTTACGTTTTAACTGGTCAGTGGATGAGACAATATTTACAATTTACAATTTTTGAGACTCTGCGCTGTGGTTTTGTTTGGAATACTTGTAATCCGCATATTAACGATTATGTGAATCATATTGCAACTTATAGGGTTCATATAAACAGAACTTTCAGAATCTGAAATCAGATTGGATTCATTCGGTTTGACAAAAATGAGTGCATGGAAACACACTATAGAATGTGATTTCGAGTGGTTTGTTTAACAGGCGAGTCCAACAGTCAGATGGTGTCACTGACGGACGAGCTCTCCCTGAAGAACGAGGATTTAATGAGACATCAGGAGGAGATCGCCCAGCTCCTCACACAGATCGTAGAGCTCCAGCACAGAGTCAAAGAGGTCAGCACACATCATGAACATCTGCAGTTACACTACTCTTCACTGGTTTGGGGTCAGCAAGATTTTTGTTTTTTTTTAAAGGGGTCATGACATGGTTTTTTTTATTTCATTATTATGTTCCCTTAGGTGCAAATATAGTATTACTATAGTTTTTTTTGCCAAAAACTTTTAAAATTTAGTGATTTATGACCTTTTCCCACCCTGTTTCTCATCCTCTGATTCAAACAGTCTGTTTTGGGGGTGTTTCCCCTTTAAGAGTTCAGTGTTAACGCCCACTGTTATGATTGGCTAACGTCAGTGCCTATGCATCAATTATTAACGCCCCCAGCCAGAACATTTGGGGATTCGGCGCAACTGTTTAATAGCGGGTGATGCATGCGAAGCGATGGCTCTTGCAATGATAAAACCTTATTATGTTTGAGCCAGAATCAGAGGAAAATGAACGATCACCACAACAACGAAGACTGGATCAGCCCGTGTCCACATGGAAAGTGAAACTATTCAGCCCGTGTCCACATGGAAAGTGAAACTATTTTGAATTAATAAAAAAAAATTAACCCGAGACACTTGAAAACAGATTATTGTTGCATAATTATCATATAGCCTAATTTGCTAACAGTTTAACATTATTTAACTAATTCCAATGAAATGATAGGGTGTACCACGGACAAAAATGCATGCACAGGCCATATTTGAAGATGCAGCATTGATAAAGGCAACATTTTTAATTTTCTATCACATGTAGGCCTACTAGAAAGGCGACATATTTTCAAGATTCTCTTATACAAATGTGTTAATATTAGCCATGGTAAAAAGTACGTTTGCGTCGTCGTTGTTGAGCCCAGAATATTCGGCACGGACTTATCTTTGAGCAACAGTTTTCTGGCAAAGCCAAGCATCATATTGGGATTTTTTCCTCAAAACAGTCATCCTTAAATGTATAGAACACTGTCGTGACTGGGACGTCCGCAAAAAATAAAGTGCATCCATTTTTCCCTGACGACTGGATCTTTCAGCGTATTTAAAAAGTAGTTTAAAGTTTTAAATACATTACTTACAGTTTGCGTCGTCGATGTTGAGCCCAGAACAGTCGGCACGGACTTATCTTTGAGCAACAGTTTTCTGGCAAAGCTCAAAACAGTCATCCTTCACATGTATAGAACACACGCTTAAACTAACACTGCCGTGACTGAGACGTCCGCAAAAAATAAAGTGCTTCCATTTTCCCTGACGTCTGGATCTTTCGCAGCGTATTCAAAGATGTTGTTTGTCCACAGCCAGGAACAGCACATCTGCGGCATCGTAATTGCCCTGTACACAGACCCACTCGCTGTCCGTCGACTGAACACTTGTGAGGCGCGCGGCGCGCGGGCGCGACGATGATACGAAATGAGCGTAGTTGCCTTGCGCTTTAAGCGTAGTTGTCTTGTGCTGGAGGCGGTCTATATGCAAACGCTGGTACGTCACTTCGTACCGTGACGTCACTTCTTACCATGGATCCAGAACGAGCTGTATTTAGAGCTTGATTAAATAAATGATTCGTTTATAATGGGGAGGACGTCTTAAGCTATGAAACTTGCAGGACGTTTTAATGGTACAAAGACCTCTTATATACCAAAAGATCAAGGCAAATTTGGTTTCTCATGTCATGACCCCTTTAAAGAATACTTTTATTCAGCGTGACAAAGACATTTATAATTTTACAAAAGTTTCCTATTGAAAATAAATACAGGTGAAACTCAAAAAAAAATGTATATCGTGCAAAAGTTCATTTATTTCATTTATTTCTCAATTAAAAGGTGAAACTAATATATTATATAGACTCATTACATCCAAAGTGAGATATTTCAAGCCTTTTGTTATAATATTTTTGATTATGGCTTACAGATTATGAAAACCCCAAATTCAAAATTAGAATATTGTGAAAAGGTTTTCATAAGCTGTAAGCCATATCAAAATTATAACAAATAAAGGCTTGAAATATCTCATTGTGCATCTAATGAGTCTATATAATATATTAGTTTCATCTTTTAAGTTAAATTACTGAAATAAATGAACTTTTGCACGATATTCAAATTTTTCGCGTTTCACTTGTACTGTTCTTTTCAAAATATCCTGAGATGTATCACGGTTTTCCACAAAAATATGAAGCAGCACAACTGTTTTAACATTGATAATGATAAGAGCAGCAACTGAACATATTAGAATGATTTCTGAAGGATCATGTGACACTGAAGACTGGAGTAATGATGCTGGAAATTCAGCTTTGATCACAGGAATAAATTACATTTTACAATATATTCAAACAGAAAACAGTTATTTTGAATTGTAATAATATTTCACAATATTACGGTTTTTACTGTATTGTTTATCAATAAATGCCGCCGTGGTGAGCAGAAGAGACTTCTTTCCAAAACATTTTTTTTTTACAAATCTTACCGAACCCACATTTTTGACCAATAGTGCATGTTGATGTATAATTGTGTATGTCTTGGTTTTCTCAGTTGGCGCTAGAGAAAGAAGAGCTGAGAATTCACCTTCAAGCCTCAAAGGAAGCACAACGGCAACTTACGGCTGAGGTAAAGCTACACACACACACACACACACACACACATACTGGTGTAATGAACCGTAAGCCAAACCGTCTGCAAATCTGGATTAAGATCAATCACTCTGTTTAAAAAGCCCTGTTTTACTGAAATTCAAGGTTAAGGGCCTTGTTAGGATTAATCCGCTTGATTTAAGGTCTTAAAGCGTTTTAAATATCAGTTTTAAAGTTTTACAGCAAAGCAGCTTAGTCACTGTGATTTATAAAAGGCCATAAACTCATTCATTCATGTGGTGTGTTTGTCTTATCATTGCACTTCAGCTGAACTTCTGAAATATGACCGTAGAGGCTGGCGTGTTGTAATGCGTCACAGGACAGTGTTAGTTAATAAACAATGATCATGTCACTGGAAGTATTATGGCAAGAATGTCGTTGTATATCAGCATATCGAACTCTCTCTCATTTTTATTAATTGTGATCAACGATATTACGGTCATTGTAAACCATTTTGTCTCACTGATTTAATGACGATATAGATATATAGAAATAGAGTTATACACGAGCATAATAATGCAAGTACACCCAAATGCATCAAAGAGCAATTTTTTATTTTGAAGAATATTCAGGCATTGGAATTAGAAAAAAATTTATATCCTAAATAAATAAATCTAGGAATACGCATGAGTACCAGACCTATTCGATCATGAAAAAGATGATCCTGTGCCTTAAAATAAAAAGAAATATATATTTTTTCGTGTGTGTGTTAGCTGAAGGAGCTGTCCGACAGAAATGCAGAGTGTGTGGGAATGCTACACGAGTGTCAGGAGGAGATTAAGGATCTGCGCAGTAAGAGCACTCCGTCTGCAGGCCTGCGCAGACACCTGTCTTACGGACTCTATCCCATGGTGAGAAACACACTCTTGCTCCACACCTCCATCTCTCACACACACTTCTTCTTTTACAGTCACATCTGTTCTTAAAGGAGAACTCCGGTCAATTTTAACATTGAGCTCAATTTTTAGTAAATTTGGAGTGCTGTCAATACAGAGAACAACGACAAAAATCGGTGTTGCCTACACCGTGTTATCCTCTTTTTAAAGGGCACCTATTATGGAATTTAGAAATGTACCTTTCATGTAGTGTGTAACATAGATCTAAGTGAACAAAAACATCCTGCAAAGTTTGAAATATGAAAGTGCACCGTATATAAAGTTATTGTCTTTCAAAAGTGAGAGTCGACTCTGAGTCATTTTTATGAATCGTTAGAAGACCGAAGCTTTTTCTCTGACTAGATGACGTCAACTTGTCAAGTTATTTGAATACGATACGCCCACTTATTGCGCTCCAAGCCCAGGGGAAAACATCAGGGCGACGAGACGCTGTGTTCTGAAGTGCGGCTCAAAAGCCAACTTTTTTCATCTGCCCAAGGAGGAGCATTTGAAGACTAAGTGGCTACAATTCATATATACAACTATACCACAGAAGTATAGTCATGAGTATAGTCCGAGCCTTGTGCTTTGTTCGCGCCATTTTGAAGACGATTGCTTTTTAAATGCAATCAAACTTGGATTCGCGAGCTGGCTGATATTGAAGGAAGGTTCAGTTCCAAGTGTATTTGCATCAGCTTCCTCCTCCGTATCACAACCTGTAAGTGTTATTAATAATTGTTGCTTTTATGTTTTATGTAGCATGCTTAATAATTATTTTGTTTGTTGTGTAAGCACCGTTTAGCTTCTAGGTCTTCAATGGCAATTGTATTGAGATATGTGAAGTGTTTGTCGTTTTTTTCGGAGTTGTCTAAAGAATAGAATAATACCTCGTAGTAACGTAACTGCATTTTTTTTTTGTGTAAAAACGTTATGTTTATGCATCGGGCTAATGCAAACAAAGACTGATTGTGCTTTTACAATATGAACTCTGGGCTATGCTCGCTAACATAACATTAAATTATTTATCTTATTTTTCGTTTTTTACTACAAACTACAAAGCAGTGAACTATAATCATTATTATAACACAATTTAATTGATAAAAGCATCATTGTACTCCGTGTTAAACAATAAGTATTATCTCTGTAAACACTGCTGGGTCATCTGACCAATCGCAGATTAGCGTCGCGCAAAGGAGGGGTTTGGAAAAACGAGTCGTTGAACGAATCATTTGGGAGTCGGTGAGCAAATCAGGTAAAAATAAATGCATATTATACGACAACAAAAGTGTTTTTTGTCATTGCATGCATGTAAAACTGTTGTTGGGGACTCCCTAAACAACATTAGGAACATTTTAAATGTCATAATAGGTGCCCTTTAAAATTTGCACGCTATTGACTTGAATGGGGTCTAATTTTAAACCTGCTTTTATTTCTCTTATCATCCTTGATGTGTCATTACAAGTGCCCAGCCATGTTGAGTGATTCCTTCAGAGTGAACACGAGTGAATCTGATTTAGTTCCTGTTTTCGGTCGAAGTCCAAAGTAGTCGATTGTCGAGTTCACGCGCATAGGTTTAGTTACCTATGATCACGCGCGTGAACTCGACAATCGACTACTTTGGACTTCGACCGAAAACAGGAACTAAATACAGGTATTTGCGCTGGCTGATATAACATCATTTTTATTAATATCTTTCACATCTACTGCAGTCAGATTCACTCGTGTTCACTCTGAAGGAATCACTCAACATGGCTGGGCACTTGTAGTGACACATCAAGGATGATAAGAGAAATAAAAGCAGGTTTAAAATTAGACCCCATGCAAGTCAATAGGGTGCAAATTTTAAAAAGAGGATAACACGGTGTAGGCAACACCGATTTTTGTCGTTGTTCTCTGTATTGACAGCACTCCAAATTTACTAAAAATTGAGCTCAATGTTAAAATTGACCGGAGTTCTCCTTTAAAAGAAACTTATTCAGTAACCTGCACATGCTAAGCATTATAATACCCATTGCAATCTGTTGTATACATGTTTATTTGGTTGTTGTTTTTTGTTTTGTTTCATTTTATTATTATTATTAATTAATTAATATTATTTCAATTGTTCTTTATTTCTCATTTTATTTATTTTAGTTTTGTGTTGGTTTGCTTTGTTTTATTTTGTTTCAGTTTTGTCTTTTTCATTGTATTTAATTTATTTTTATTTTATTTTTAGTTTAGTTTTTGTTTAGTCATTTTCATTGTATTTAGTTTTTTTTATTTTGTTTTACTTTTTCATTTTATTTTTGTATGTTTTATTTAATTTAGTTTTTTATTTTATTATGTTTAGTTTGTTTTATTTTATTTTTGTTTCATTTGTTTAATTTTTGTTTTTCATTTACCGGTAGTTTCATTTAATTACAATTTTGTTTTATTTTGTTTTATTGTATTTTTGTGTTTTGTTTTATTTTATTTTGGGGTTTTTTTTCATTGTATTTCATTTAATTCTGTTTTTGTTTTAATTTCTCGTTTCAGTTTTGTTTTTATGTTTTTTTCTTGTTTTATTTCATTTCATTTAGCTTGTTTTGTTTTTCATTGTATTTAATTTTTGTCTCATTTAATTTAGTTGTTTTGTTGTTGTTTTTATTGTCTCTGTCTCTTTGGGTTAACCGGTATATAATCACTGGTTCTTCTTTTTTTCATCCTTTAGGATTCTTTGGCAGCTGAGATTGAAGGTACTATGAGGAAAGAGTTGAGTGTAGATGAAGAAATCGCCTTTGAGGACCAGAGGTGACACTCACGATTCTCCCTTACACACACCGTCACGTTTCCGTAGCCATGTGGTCCTTCAGCAGCACTGACCTTTGACCCCGTCTGCCCTGTCTCTAAAGGTCGACTCACAAGCGTGTGTTCCAGACGGTACAGTCAGTGAATCGGGCCGTGATGCGAGCGGCTGCCGCTGTGCCTCCAATCCCTGGATCCGCTCGCAGCGGCGTGATCATGACACCAGTGCCCTATCCATCACACACACACAACACAGAGGACGAAGCTGGAGATGTGGACGTCACCAAGTGAGTGTGACTGGAGAATGTATTTATACTAGGGCTGTCAATTAAAAATGAGAATTTCTAATATTCGTCGAATAAAACGATTTAAAAAAACTGCACATTCGAATGCAAAAACCGTGCATTCAAATTTTTGATGTGTCAAGAGCATAGACTGTAAAAGTCAAGAGGTGCGACACATGATGATGACGTAACTTGATGATGACGGCTTGTTTTTGTTAGCTTATCCAGTATACAGCAGGTGCGGCTGCGTTGTTCATTTGAAAAACATTGTCAACAAAAAGCGCTTAGCTCAGTTTTTGACGAACAATATGTAGATGTAGTGAGTAGAAGTGGATTGTTTCTGAATGGCAGTTTGCTATTTTATTTTTATTTTTCTCAGGTTACTGATGCACTTACAGTTTTATGCACTATTGTAACCTAATTTTCCTTGCATGCACATTAAGGAAATTACTTAAGAACAATTTCAAAGTTTCAAAAGTTAATGTCATTTAAATAAAAAATGAGATGCTTGATTTGGTTTATATTTGCTTATTGCGCTCGCTTGCACCCTCTTGTGGGCATAGGAGAGAATACAGTACATACAAAACCTTAAAGGAACACTCCGACTTTTTGGGACTTTAGCCTATTCACATTATCCCCCAGAGTTAGATAAGTCCATACATACCTTTTTCATCTCCGTGCGTGCTATAAGTCTGTTTGACGCACCCACCGCTAGCCTAGCTTAGCACAAAGACTGGATGTAAATGGTTGCAGCTAGCATACTAATCCAAATAAGTGACAAAATAACGCAAACATTTTCCTATTTACATGTTGTGATTTGTATAGTCACAGAGTGTACAAAAAGCAAAGTCACATGAGACACAGACATAGTTTAACCGTATAAATACTGGGAACTATATTCTCTGAAGGCGAAGCACTGCTAATTGGGCGGAGTGATAACCGCAGCACATGAGACGCGCCGTTGTTTCTTCTGTCAACAAAACCAACGTGACTAACTATCTATTAGCGGACGTGAATGGTGACCATGGCTGATTTTGAGGAAATTTCAGATGATTTTTACTTGGTCAATATCCAGAGCAAGTAACGTTAGCCATTTCTTCATCCGGTCAGCGTTTTTAGTTGGAATTCTATGAAACATCATGGTATTACCTGGTCTCCCCTGTTTATTGTCACAGCTCTTTACAATACAGCGAAAACCCATGATTGTAAACTACGCTTTTACTATTTATAAATTGCTGACTCTGTTACCCGAACTCTGAACGAACTCTCTGCTCCTCACCACGGCGCGTCTCATGTGCTGCGGTTATCACTCCGCCCAAGTAGCAGTGCTTCGCCTTCAGAGAATATAGTTCCCAGTATTTATACGGTTAAACTATGTCTGTGTCTCATGTGACTTTGCTTTTTGTACACTCTGTGACTATACAAATCACAACATGTAAATAGGAAAATGTTTGCGTTATTTTGTCACTTATTTGGATTAGTATGCTAGCTGCAACCATTTACATCCAGTCTTTGTGCTAAGCTAGGCTAGCGGTGGGTGCGTCAAACAGACTTATAGCGCGCACGGAGATGAAAAAGGTATGTATGGACTTATCTAACTCTGGGGGATAATGTGAATAGGCTAAAGTCCCAAAAAGTCGGAGTGTTCCTTTAAGTATAGGGGTTATGCGGAGCGCCCAGCGTTCGAACCGGAAAACAGGTCTAAGCATTTCCGCTTTTCACTTCCGCAGCAGTATTTGATCTCTGAGGTGCGGTGATCTCTGAGGTAACTGTTAATTTTCTGTTAATTTTTGCTTATTATAATAACATTCTTATTTCTGATCAAACTTTAGAGTAAAAAAAAAAAAAAAAAAAAAGGCGTAAACCTTAAATCCTTTGTCTAATAGAGTACTCGGGGCTCTGGACGTCCGTTTGGCAATACGGTGTACATCGGAAATTGATAGTATGGGTAGCTCCTGTAAACACAGGCTATAAAAGGTCGCTATTATGCTGTGTTTACCTCAGTAGCTGACAGCCGGAAGTAGTTATACCCGTTTTGTAGAATGTTGCGCACAACCCGTATTGCTTTTAGAATTCGAATATAATTCTAATTTTGCTAATATTTAAAGGACAACTCCGGTCAATTTTAACATTGAGCTCAATTTTTAGTATATTTGGAGGGCTGTCAATACAGAGAACAACGACAAAAATCGGTGTTGCCTACAATGTGTTATCCTATTTTTAAAATTTGCACCCTATTGACTTGAATGGGGCAAATTTTAAACCTGCTTTTATCCTCTTAACATATTTGATGTGTCATTACAAGTGCCCAGCCATGTTGAGTGATTCCTTAAGAGTGAACACGAGTGAATCTGACTGCAGTAGATGTGAAAGATATGAATAAAAATGATGTTATATCAGCCAGCGCAAATACCTGTATTTAGTTCCTGTTTTCGGTGGAAGTCCAAAGTAGTCGATTGTCGAGTTCACGCGCATAGGTTTAGTTACTATGATCACGCGCGCGAACTCGACAATCGACTACTTTGGACTTCCACCGAAAACAGGAACTAAATACAGGTATGTGCGCTGGCTGATATAACATCATTTTTATTCATATTTTTCACATCTACTGCAGTCAGATTCACTCGTGTTCACTCTTAAGGAATCACTCAACATGGCTGGGCACTTGTATGACACATCAAATATGTTAAGAGGATAAAAGCAGGTTTAAAATTTGCCCCATTCAAGTCAATAGGGTGCAAATTTTAAAAATAGGATAACACAGTGTAGGCAACACCGATTTTTGTCGTTGTTCTCTGTATTGACAGCACTCCAAATTTACTAAAAATTGAGCTCAATGTTAAAATTGACCGGAGTTCTCCTTTAAGAAAGAAATTCAAAATGAGCTTTTCAGCCATTTTGACAGCCCTAATTTATACCCACAATGCTTTTGTGTGTTTCTGACACGTGTGTGTGTGTGTGCGCGCTGCAGAGAGAACTCCCGTCGAGGTCAGCCCGGTTCTCCCGGAGGAAACGACCTGACGTCAGCCGTGAACCGGCTCTCCCTGCGGAGGCAGAACTTCGTGTGCGAGCGACAGTTCTTCCAGGCGGAGCGAGACCGGAAGCTGAAGCTGTTAGCGGAGTCGTCGGACGCGAGCGGAGGCAGCTCACCAATGGGAAGCACCGTCTCTTCTTGCACCAACCTATCAGAATTCTCCTTTTCCTCCAGCTGTTTCAAGACTTTTCTTCCTGAAAAACTGCAGATTGTTAAACCAATGGAAGGTGAGGATAGGATCGCGTGCCTAAAAAACTGTTTTTCTGAAATCGACATGTACTTCTTAGTTGATAATGTTCAGTCAGTTAAGATTTGGATACATTTCTCTTTTTATGAAGGGGGATTTTGTCATTTTTACTATCGCACTTTATAGTAAGGTTTAATTCATTAATATTAGTTAATGCATTGTTTAACTAACTGAATTTAAATAAACTAAAAGCATGTATTAATCTTAATGTTCCATAAATATTTATTAATGTTTAGTTAACAGTTTTCTATTTTAATACCTTTTAAAATGTAATTTATTCCTGTGATCAAAGCTGAATTTTCAGCATCATTACTCCAGTCTTCAGTGTCACATGATACTTCAGAAATCATAATGCGCTGAATGCTTGTCCCTGTTGTCCTGGATCTGCAGGTTCTCTGACTCTTCATCATTGGCAGCAGCTCGCTAAACCCCACCTGGCCACTATTCTAGACCCCCATCCAGGTGTAGTTACCAAAGGCTTCCGCCCTCTCCCTCAGGACAGTGTTTATCACCTGAATGACCTTGAAGAAGATGAAGACCAGGCCAGACTCTCGTGGGAACATAAGAGAAAAGAGGAGGAGACACAGGCCACAAAAACTAAAGAGGATGAGGAAGAAGAAGAGGAAGGAATCACATTTCACGTGCGGTCATCATCCACTCCGGAAGAGAAGACTGAGAGGAGGCGTGTCCAAAGCCCAGCTTATGCCCCGCCCCTTCCTGGATCCCTCAGGAACTCCCCTTTGCCCATAGCAACGGTTGTGTCCTTAGCAACCACAGTTAACCCGACAGCTTCTCCTACTGTCAGTTCTGGAGCCTCAGGATCAGCAGTTCCCCAGTTTGACCTGAATGCCGTCTCTAAAGCGTCCTCTACAGGTAAACAGCTGTCACTGCAACCACCATGTGTCCGTTCCTGAATAATAATGCATGTTTGTTGATCACTTTTTTGTTTGTTTAGCTTTAAACCCTGGGAAATATCAGAGCTCCACTTTTTCCACGTACACCTTCACTACCTGCCGGATCCTGCATCCCAGTGACAGCACACAGGTTACACACAGGTAAATCAACTACCAGCCCTAATAAACCGAGCGGAAGAACAACTGTTATTATTTTTTGCTGTTCTGTTTGGTGACATACGTAAAAATGTGCAGTTTAGTAAAGTAAGAAGCTGACCGATTTTAGTGAGCAAGCAGTGCTTTAAGACAAAAGACTCTCAAATCAGTCTTAAATCTGAATCAGTTCATTAAAAAGAACCAGTTCAAGAGTCATATGTTGATAAATCAGAGAGGTTGATGTTTTTGCTGCGTGCAACCAGCAAAGTTAACAAAATATAAAAGTATATTCAAAATAAATGATGAAAAAATAGAGAAAAACTTCTTTTTTTGTATATATCATAATCATTTTCTGAAGCATTGCAGGATATACTGCATTATATATGTTATATATTATTAATTTATTATATATATATTCATTATTATTATTTTTACTTTTTACTAACCTTTTCTCATCTGGGCTGGGCTTTCTTGTTTGTTTTTTAATCACAAAAAAAAATGTTTGGCAAATGTAAAGGCTCCTTCACACCAAAAGTGAGATGAATAAGCCTCAGCTGAAGGAAATGCCGCTCAAACAAACCTTCCAGCTCTGCTGCCATTCTGGATTGCAGAAGAATAGGACGCAGGAGAAGAAAGTTCAAAGTTTAAAGTTGCTTACTTCAGCAATAAAAACAAATGTTGTGTGTATCTATAGTCATTTTTGCTTATTAGTATAGTCGAATTGCATCATCAAAGGTCAGCCACAAACACATTGCTTAATAAAGGGAGATTAAATGTATAAAGTATATTTGTGTTAACATATTTAACTATTGGTTTGCTAATATTCTGAGTTTGCATTTGACTGTTTTTAATCATTCTGAGGAATGCTGAATCTGTGCAAGTGAGATGAGTAAATGTCTGCTCACATTTAGTCTAGAGCTACAATAAGTATGTTCACACACACCTCTGCACTCACGATTTCTCTACATGAGGACAGGAGAGCTCAGTTTATACATGGGAAAACAAAGTAACTTGCATTACTTATTTGGAAAAAAAAGTAATGTGTTACTTTACTAGTTACTTGAAAATGTTATCTGATTACGTAACCTGGTTACTTGTAATGCGTCACCGCAACACTGGTTATGGATTAATCTTGTTGATTGTATTCCTGTGTTTTGTTTCTGTTCATCAGCTCTGCCTGTAGTCCTTCTGTCAGCGTTAACACCCCGAGTTCTCTCCGGACCGGTCCCAGTACTCCAGTGACACCCTGCAGGTTGAGTCTGGGTGATTGTTTCCCGGTTCGCCGGCCTGCAGCGCCCCCTGGTGGTCTCGCCAAGCTCCTGCTGGAGAAAGGCATCTCTGCTCAGGGTCCCGTCGCTGTGGCGGAACCTAAAAAGCCTCTTTCTCTCCGTCTTCTTCCCTGCACTCCTCCAAACTCCCCTTCCCACTCCCCATGCCCCTCCCCGGTGCCCTTCGACTCCCGATCCACCTCTTCGGACAACTTTCTGGCATCCCGTCCCGCTGAGCTCTTCCTGCAAGACGTTTACGGGCTGAAACTCGGTCGTGCCTCTCGACCGGATCTCCTCAGCCCTGAACAGCCCCCTCACGGCCAGTCAACCAAACCGGACCGGCACGGTGTCAAGCTCGTGGAGCATCTGCGCAAGCTAGGCTTGGATAAAAAAGTGCTCCAAGGGTCTGATGCCGATGGTGCCCATCCACAGGAATCTGCCACCTTCCTAGCAACAGGAGGCGGCAGCTTATTGGACGGGCTTAGGCGAAATCAAAGTCTACCTGTTATGGTTGGCCGCCGTTGCGCATCCGTTTCCAGTCCGTCTTTTCCTGTCCCGCCCCCTCACCCGACATCACTGGCCATTCCCACTCCACCCTGGGGGAACCCAAACGAACCGCGCCGCACACGTAGACCCGCCTCCCTTTCTCAGGCCCCGCCCCACCTGCATAATTAATAAGCATGTGGGAGGGGTCTCGGTCAGTTCCCTTTCCTGCCACCCGTGAACAGACCAAAAGAAGCTGAAAGACATTTAAGGTTGTTTTTAAAGCACAAAAAAAATGAAGGGAAAGTGTTGATGAAGATTTTAAAGGCCTTATCATAGCACTCAAGAGGAAATACAGACTTCTAATACCATTCCCCCCCATCTTCGTTTCCTTTTATGGTTCATCTTCACCCCTTTATCCTTATTTACTCTCATTAACACTTCATCGCACTTCTGTTCTGTGTATTAACTCATGAGGCTGTGGAGTTGTGAGGTTGCGGAGAGCAGGAAGGAATACGTACGTGTAGAAGGATGTTGCATGTTGGATGGAAGGAAGGAAGGAAGTTTAAAGGAATGCTATTCTATAAAGTACTGGGAATATGAAGGTTTCTGTAGGTTTATTTAGAATTTGATTCCTCCTAGTGAATCATATAAACGGGATTGAGCGGATGAACACAAGAATGGATTACGGAAGTGAAATGAATGTTTGCGTCTCCACAGCCTCAGTTTAGGAGTTATTTATTCAGCCGTTCCTGAGAGTTTCTGTCCAGTCTGTCCTGCGTTAGACACATTTAGTAGAACATCTACGGCCTGTGTTGTCTTTTTTATTGTCAGTATTTCTGCATCATTACAGGTGTAAGTGGAAGGACTAACCAAGATGTTGTGTCCCTCATCATTATAGTGAATATGGACATAAGCTTCTTATTTTTTTTGTTTTTTGCACTGAATTATTTGGTTATTGGGAGAGTTTGTCACAAAAGAGCACATCTGGATTGATTTGAGTTATTCTAAATGGTGTATTATCTGAAATTATATTCAGGGACTGTGTATTTAAGGGAAAGCGTGATCTGTCCATATGTACACTTGGAAGGCATCACTGCAGATTATACTCTTTTAAGTTTGGCTTAAGATGAATATGCGACGTAAACATTAATTATTCTTGGAGTTTGATTCTTTTGATCACTGATTTATGCTCCAGTTTCCCATTTATTAAGAGTCGGATACATTTTGTTATATTCTATTGTCATTCTCTTTTGCGTGTACATCCCTTAAATATAAAACATGCAAATTGTATTTTTAGTCAATACAGAATCCCTACTAAAGTAGCCCTAGAGATGGTCTTGACACTTTGCCCATGACCTTTGACCCCTGAATGAATTCCAATTGTGCTTCCTTCTTGTCATCCTCACTTCTTTTCTCATTTTATGCACTTTTCATTTTAACCCATTAAAATTGTGTTTTTAGTAAATAGGCATTACATGTGTTATCTAACAATGAGGTAAAACTAGAGTATGTTAATAGATTTATCCTGAGCGATATCTACTATGATTTACTTATCCGTTCATTTAGGATTTATTAATAAATATTTCATGTTTTTGGTGGAGTTTGAGAAGGGACTCAAGATTCAAAGGCCTTTTTGGGTTTAAAACCAAAATTATTTGTCTTATTTGCCTGAATTGTAATTTTATAAGCTAAAACTTGTGTTTTGTGTTTGTGGTGAACTGAACTTTTGTGCTTTTGTAGTAAACACAGTGACCGCACAGGGAAAAGCTTCAGAAACTAACAGGCGAGACATTTGTCAGCTATGCCAGTGAGCAAGAACACCAACTAAACTAAATCAATCCTACAACAGACTAATACCAGCATGCTTGCTGCATATATACATCACGAGCTTTATCTCTAACCCGAGCTGAAGTGTATGGTACTAAACGCATGATTTGATTTAAGTATCAAAGTGTCCTTATTTCCATCCTGCTGTTGATGTCATCAAGCTCTCGGCTGCCATTCAGGTCAAAGGTTAATGCTTGAAGATGATGCCATAAGTTGTGACATCAAGCACCAAATGATAGTAACCCCAGCCTTGGTGTGTTCTCCTGTGTTTAGCTGTCAGATCCCTGTATCAGCATCATTATGTTGAGTTTTTTTTATAATAAAACAAACAAAATCAACTTTGGTGTCCCTGACATTTCATATTAAGGAGTTTGAAAACTACACATGAGCTAAAAATGTGCTTTTTATTTATGTTCAAGTATATCGTAGTAACAGTATGATTCATTTCCCTCATTAAATTGTGCATAAGTTACATTAGTTTGTTTTAATGTATATTCATAGTTCATTTATATTAGTAATTATTTGCCATAAACATACAATCCTGATTAAAAACTGAGAAAATATATCCAAAAGATTCTTTTTTTTGTACCATTTTTGCATTTTGACATGTATATTTTGACAATTAAGGTACAATATGTAAGATTTTTGTTTTATATAACTTGCACAGTGTGATATATTTCCCGCAGTTGTGTACTTACAATATCCCAAAAGTTCCCAAAGATTTTTAATTTCAGAGAAATTCCTATTTTAAATAATGTCAATAACTTTGTCACCTGTCAATGACGTAATATCTGCGTTATCCCTGGTTTCCGCTCGTACTGCCATAGTAACCATGGCGACAGACGTGGACAACTGCGTTACATCTAGCGACACGCTCACACTGTTGTTGTTTCGTTCAAACATTATGGACCATGACAAGCAGACGCAGGAGTTTGAGGCAAAAGTCGTAGGTAACAGTGAGAATTTGACCCAAATCTAAAGTGTGACCAAAAAATAATTGTCTTACCAATAGACTTGATTTTCTTTATCCCCAAAATATAGATTTTTTTCCTATTGATTTTGTGCTCCTAATGTTTTTTTGTTTTTGTTTTGTGAGATTTGCTCCGTTCACAAGGGACAGATTTTAATGCTGTCTGACGTGGAGCTGAACTGACCCATGGCGAAGTCAAGCCCGACGCCGACCCCACACCCGACCCCGAACGCAGCATACAGCGGGGATGGGAACGACCCGTGAAAGACATGCAGAGGAACCAGCCCGTCATCCACACTATAGTAACTCAGAGTCCCAGCGGGCCGGTCCAGAAACACCCCTACACGGGGACTGTAGTTCACAGGGATCTCCTCCTTCTGATTGGCGTGCATGGCAGCGCAACACGTGTCTGACAGCTCCAAGCTCCACGATTGGCTGTTATACCCAAGCCCAGCCCCTGACTCCGCCCCTTTGCGAGGCATTGAGGCACTGGCCACACCCAGAGACGAGCCCCGCCCCCTCCACTCTACCTCCCAGTAGCAGCGCTCAGAGGAGAGCTTCTGGACACACAACACCTGTGTCCAGCAGTCGAAGCGCTGAGAGAGGTCAGGGAACGCCTGGGACGTCTGATGAAGAGTGGCTACGGTGTCCCCGTCAGACAGGACCAGGCGCCGGTGGGCTGTGTTTGGGTCCAGGGTCAAATCACAAGCATCTAATGGAGACCGAGAGAGAGAGAGAGAGAGAGAGACAGATGAGAAGGAGAGTCTGGGAAAGATTGGAAATAGATAATAGAAGATAATCAGACGTCATGAGGAATAAACTCACATTGCAGGAACTCGTCTCTGGTCCTCGGCTCTGGGGCCTGAATACTGTCAATGTTAATTTCTCTCACTGTAAAGAAATAATAAGACAAAACCAACAAGCTGTAAGAAAATATGATCATTCAAATATTTATAAAAATATATATCTATCTGTTTGTGTGTGTGTGTCTATCTGTCATTCTATCTAACGGTCTTCTTTCTAGTGTGTCATCATCTGTCATTCTCTATCTGTCATTTTATCTGTGTGTGTCTCTTTGTCATCTATCTATCTATCTATCTATCTTCTTTCTAGTGTCATCTGTCTGTCATTTTATCTGTGTGTGTGTGTGTGTGTGTGTCTCTTTGTCTGTCATCTATCTATCTATCTTTTTTCTAGTGTCATCTGTCTGTCATTTTATCTGTGTGTCTTTTTGTCTGTCATCTATCAATCTATCTATCTATCTTCTTTCTAGTATCATCTGTCAGTCATTTTATATGTGTGTGTGTGTGTGTGTCTTTGTCTGTCATCCATCCATCCATCATTTTATCCATCCATCCATCCATCATTTTAACCATCCATCCATCCAATCTTCTATCATTTTATCCATCCATCCAATCTTCTATCATTTTATCCATCCATCCAATCTTCTATCATTTTATCCATCCATCCATCCAATCTTCTATCATTTTATCCATCCATCCAATCTTCTATCATTTTATCCATCCATCCAATCTTCTATCATTTTATCCATCCATCCAATCTTCTATCATTTTATCCATCCATCCATCCATCCATCCAATCTTCTATCATTTTATCCATCCATCCAATCTTCTATCATTTTATCCATCCATCCATCCATCCAATCTTCTATCATTTTATCCATCCATCCATCCATCCAATCTTCTATCATTTTATCCATCCATCCATCCATCCAATCTTCTATCATTTTATCCATCCATCCATCCATCCAATCTTCTATCATTTTATCCATCCATCCATCCAATCTTCTATCATTTTATCCATCCATCCAATCTTCTATCATTTTATCCATCCATCCATCCAATCTTCTATCATTTTATCCATCCATCCATCCATCCAATCTTCTATCATTTTATCCATCCATCCAATCTTCTATCATTTTATCCATCCATCCATCCATCCAATCTTCTATCATTTTATCCATCCATCCATCCATCCATCCAATCTTCTATCATTTTATCCATCCATCCATCCATCCAATCTTCTATCATTTTATCCATCCATCCATCCAATCTTCTATCATTTTATCCATCCATCCATCCAGTCTTCTATCATTTTATCCATCCATCCAATCTTCTATCATTTTATCCATCCATCCATCCAGTATAAACTACAAAAGATAACGTTGTAAATGCTCACATGTAGGAAAAGCAGGATTGATGAAGGGATTGTCAGTTGGTGTGTCCAGGAAAAGAGAGGGATTCACTGCACAGAGAGAGAAAGACAGAAACAGTTTTCTTCCTCCAAACCTCACCATGAGGGAATAGGAAAAGCTACAACCCAAAATCTGTCAAACGTTACCTTCTGTTGGCTCTCCCCCTACAGAGAAAACAAACACATTTATAAATGTATAAAGTATTTAAATGGTTAATTATTCACATTAATAAAGAGTTTAAACTGTAAAGTATAATTCTTTAATCATCTGCATATACTGATTGACTTACAGACACTGGAAGAGGCGGAGCTACGCCGCATCACTGACTCCGCCTCCTGTATAGTGGGCGTGGCCTCTTTCACTGATGGTACAAATGTGACGCATGTTAAAAGGTTTGAAATCTGAATTTAGTGGAAAGGTTTTGCTTTGTTTGAAACATGCCTGAAAACAACACACCATAGCAGACAAACTAAGGACATTGAGGTAGGCTACTTGACATTTAACCACAGTTCACATGAGACTATATGATCAGGAAATACCGGCGTTTATCCGGATGCTAGACAAACCAGTATGACCAGCAAAATATTTCTTGACAAGCCTTAGCTTGGTTTCTTTGTGTGTGAGTGTGTGTGGGTATATTTAGGGTACACATTTGTCCCCCTGAAGTTAGTTAGCTTTATATTCAAGCGATAGAAATCACATGTCGTCATTTAGACTGCAAAGTAAACGTGTGTATCCTTGAGCTCACCGGTGTCCTGTCTCTTCTTCCTGTTTCTGGGTAAGAGAGAGCTCAGACTCCATCTGTCCGCTGATGAAGAAGAGAATGAGGAAACTTGAGAATAAAATCCTGAACACAACATTTATTCCAGGCAGAGTGTGTGTCACTCACATTGTCTGGCCGGCTGCTGTCGGTCCGCAGCGTTTGAGCTTTGCTGTGAGGCACTGGGACTTTCTCCATTGACTGTTAGAAGGAGAACAGACACAAACATTCACAAAAGAGTGTTAAACGTCCATAATGGGACCGGAATCAAACGTCACCTTGCTCTTTGTCCTCTCTCCTCAGCCTCGGTCTGACTGAACTCAAGCTCCAGCGGTCCGCTGAGAATTGAAAGTAAAACCGCTTTAAAACATTGAAAAGCCTTCATTTAAACCTAAATGAGTGTTTGAATGAGTGTGTGTGTCATTTCACCTTGCTCTTCATCACGTGTGTTTCTGATCTGTGTGCTCTGACGTCTTTGAGAGCTTTGGTTTTCTCTTTCTATACAGAGATAACAGAATCAGGACTCAAATCATATTGATAAAACACAAAAATGAACAATAACGCATGAAGTGACACAAGGGTGAATGCCAGGATATGTCCAAGTTATTTATTTTTATTCTAGAATCAGATGGAGAGAAAAAAAAATATATATATATATATATATATATATATATTTCTGGGACCATTTAGACTAGAGTTTTTGATTAAAGTATGTGATATGTTCTCCTCTAATTCTCATTTGTATTAGTATATGAATTTATTGATTATTTAAATTGCATCTATAATATTTACATTTATAAAGTATGGTACATTACATTAAAGTTTATAAAGTATTTGAAATGTAAAGTTTTTATTTTATAAAGTATTTAAATTGTTTTGAATATGAAGATCATGGTGCCAATGTTGAAATTATAAATAAAAACTGTATTACAGTCATAATATTAAAGGAAATAAATAATGTATTATATTAATAATACATAATGGTTGAATCATTCAAAAGTAAATATATCTAGTAACACATTATGATAATGAGACTGAAGGTAATGATTATCATACTTTAAAAAATTTAATGAAAAATTCGTTATTGTTATAAAAATTGGCTAAAAAAAAAAAAAAAAAATGAAGATATGGCTGGACATCTTTGTGAGATTGGTGTAATAAGAAACCCACCCTGCTCTCTGCTTTCTCCTCTCCGTCTCCCTCGTCCTGAACTCAGACTCCAGGTGTCTGCTGAGGAGGCAAACACACAGTGATCAAAACTACACCGGACAGATGTTCGTCTTCAGCAGATGTTCTGTCTTTATTTCTCCTCCTCACCTTCAGTGTTTTCTCTTTCCTCTCTTCTTTGTGTCTCTCTCGGTCTCAGTGAACTGCGACTCCTGTCGTCTGCGGAGTGAGAAACTATGAATGACAAACTACAGAAGATCACAGACATGAGACGGGAGTGTGAGTGTGTGAGACGCGTGTCTTACTGTCGTCTCTCTCCTCTCTCGCTGGTCTTTGGGAGTGTGTAACACCTCTGTTAACTGCTGTACAAATATAAAAACTACATACAGTCACACAAACTCATTTCTGTCAGAGTAAATCATCACTTTGTGAGTAAACTGTCACCTCTTGGCTCGCTGTTTCTCACGGCTTGTGGACGCGTGTTCACTGAAGAAAGAACAAAAAAACGAATTATGGCACCTGATATTTGACTAAATTAAATTATATTAGGAACTTAAAAGTCTTACCAGATCCTCGTGTGCTTACTGACGGCAGTGGCGGGGGTCCTGAAACATACTCACAAACATTAGAAATTACAGGAAAGAAAACAAAACACAATACACTGGTTTTATTCATTGTTCTCATACCTTGCGCACGAGCAGCTTTGGATCCTTTTCCAGAAAACACTGATGAAAAAACAAGGTAAAGCTGAGGTGGTTTATAGACAAATGACAGACAAAACTGTGTTGATCATATTATTTATCATATCATTTTTGTGTTATATACACACTATCACTGGCCACTTCATTAAGTACACCTGTTAAACTCCTCATTAATGCAAATATCTGATCAGCCAATCACATGGCAGCAACTCAATGCATGTAGGCATGTAGACATGGGCTGTGTTTGACATCGCCCTCTATACCCTCATCATTCACTATCCCCTACATTACTCCACTAATACAGTTCACTTGAACGAGTGAATGAAAACGAGTGAGTGAATTCGGACACTGAGGACCCGTTTATACGTACATGGTTATTTTGAAAAACGGAGATATTTCCCTTCGTTTACACGCAAACGGAGAATTCTCCTCTGAAAACGATTCTTTCTAAAAACTCAGGCCAGAGTGGGTTTTTCAGATTTTGGAAAACTTTGTTTGCACATTTGCATGTAAACTGAGAAAAACTGAGTTTTATGCAGCCGACGTCATGTGACTATTTTCTGGATTCTGATTGGCTAACGTGTGCTTAAACGTTACACTGCCACCTACAGGTTTGGCATGCTCTTGACGGCATATACACGGGTTCATGTAAACGAACACTTTTCTGAAACCTGACAGGTGTGCACGATGTTATTTTTGGGGAGAGGGGTGAAATGTCCGTTTATGAAAATAGCCGTCCACGTGTAAACGAGTGCGCCGGAGGAGCTGCTGATTTTGCCTAGTTTGTTCTTGCTGTTTAATAATCATTTGAAACTTAGCAAACCGGCAGCTCCGGTACTAATGAAAAGATCTCGAACTCTGTCGTGGAAACTAGCATGTATAAACCTTTATTAAACAATTTAATAATCAATGTATGATATTACTCTTTATTAAACATGACAATGAGTTCACTATAAAAAAGGGAAAAAAATTATCACTTTATTTTAATATTTTGTAATATTCTTTTTTAATAAGTTTATTTTATATTGTTTTATGTATTCTTATAATTATTTTTATTCATATGACTGGCATCATTTTATCTGTCTCTGTTTTTGTTATTTATATTGTTGCATTGGCATTCCACTTTGAAATTGGAAAAACTATCAGACATGACCAAATACATTTTTTTTTGATGTTACTAAATGCAGTGAACTCAAAAATGGACTCACGCTTCATTAAGCCTCCTGTTTTCTGGCCGCTGCGGTCTGCCACCGTGAACGATGTGGTGTTGAACACTGAGGAGAGACACAGATAATGACCCTCCAGTGACCCTGTACTTGACGGCATTCGTTCAGTGTTTGTGTGTACCTGTCTTGTTGATCTTGTCCAGCTCCTGGTCACACATCTCCTCCACTTTCTCCCTGAGCTGGACAATGACGCTCCTGATGGGGTCAAACGTGGCTTCAGGGTTGGCGGTCACAGCTACCAGCTCTCCTCCCTCCAGCGGGCCGCACAGAGACTCATACGTCTGTGGAGACCAGGAGAAGGAGACGGCATCAGAGACAGTATGAAGAGATTATTCATTTGCGTCTATTAGGACCTGTTTACTCCTGGTATTAAGATGCGTTTTGGTCGATCGGATCACAAGTGGACGAATACAGGTGTAAACAGGGTATAAAACGTTTTGAGCTTGTCCACTTTAAACCACTTCCAGAGGGAGTCGAAAACACATTAGACCGGATTGCTTTAGTAGTGTAAACGCTCATGTGATCGAATGTGTTCAAACAGCCACAAAAGACTGTCTACTCTCCGTCTACTGACCTAATGAGTGAACATTATGGGAAGAGCGCTAGCCAGACGGGATTTAAACTTTGTCGACTGGAGATCTAAGTTTGGTTTGAAGATAAAAAACGTACCAAGCACAATGTTCTCTCTCCATTCTGGATTTCTAACACACACACACTTGCGTCTGCCAGAGCAGAAACGAAAGCTGACGCTCTCTGTATGTTTTTCCATTGTCTCCGTTCACGTTCATAAGTCAATTGCGCAAGCTTATTCTGTCCATTAGATCAAAAGATCTGAAAAAACCCATACATTTACCCGCCAATAGACCCTCTCCTTACAGAAATCAGGACAGAAGTGTTTGAAAGTGGAAAATAGAGACGGATTAAAACACCAGGTGTAAAGGGATTGTGTCTCCCTCGTCTACTTGTGATCCGATCCACCAAAACGCTTTAATACCAGGAGTAAACAGGGCCTTAGGCAAGTGACCTTTCTGTGTTTAAATTTATGGAAGCCCTCAAACATTGATTTTAGAAAACCCCACATGTCGCCAAAATTGATTAAACTTTCAACCATCAATGTGGTTCTCAACCCGGGGCCTTCACAAACTTCAGATCTTGTTGTGGACAATAGAGGAGCCTTGAAGTCAAAAAGGTTGAGATCCGCTGGATTAAGCCATCATCTGACCTTCAGGAAGTAGATATTGTCCTGGCAGTTGATGATCTCTTTGAGTTCTCCATCTTTGCTCTTCAGCTGTTTGACTTCGGCCTCCAGCTTGCTCACGACGTCCTGGGCCTCGTTGAGCTTCTCCTGCCCGGCGGAGAGCATCACGTCCTGGAGAAGATCCAGCATCCGCTGCACTGACTCCTGGAGCTCCGACAGGACCGCATCCGCCTCGTCCCGCACCGCGTCTGAGGACCGCTTCACACACACACACACACACACACACACACACAGTGAGGATCCTCCAGACTGTGATCTTGAGCAATGGAACTCATAAAACCAACAGAATATGCATATATAATGTTGTTGTGTTGTGGGAGTGTCATCAATATTTACCGTGAGCGTGTCTAAGACTTTTCTCATGTCTTTCAGTTCTCTCTCTCTGTCCTGGAGTCTCTGGTGGTTCTCAGACAGAACTGCGCCCAGCTCTTTCTAACTCAACAACGAAGATCAACACACAAAACAAGTGTTCAGAACAGACTGGAATGTGGACTGGAATGAATATGGAGTAGAACAAGACTAGGTCATGAATACTAAACACATAAACACAGCACTTGATGCGAGAGTTAAAGGTGAGTCATGTTCTTCATACAGTGGCAGTGAAAGAAGAGCATTATGAATGATGTCACTGCCTTCCTTGCATGCATGATCATTTTCCAGACTCACTGACGTTATGACAGATGTCAAAAATATAGTGTCCTCAAAGCAGTTGTTATTCAACTGGAAAAAGCTTGGCATTTGTGTACCTTATAGAAAATTGCTTAATCAGCAAATTAAATTGCTTTAATAAGAGAGGCTTGTAACCTGTATATTTGTATATTGTAGCTTTTGAAAACAATGTGGCCAATAAACATTTGACACCTTAATGTTCAACAGTATTATTGATCTGACTGCACTTATGAGAACTGAACTGAGCTGAATGATGACATATTTTTTGCAGAACTGATATGAAATTAACTAATTTAATATTTGATGATCATTACGACTGAACTGAATCAGCAGCACTGAAGTGACTTCAGTTGAACAACAGCCAAAATGAATAACAGTATTGTATAAAGCGCTATAGAAATAAAGGTGACTTGACCTATAAAGTAGCCTGAAATGTCCTTTACATAAAACATGCATGTGTGTGTGTGTGTGTGTGTGTGTGTGTGTGTGTGTGTGTGTGTGTGTGTGTGTGTGTGTGTGTGTGTGTGTGTGTGTGCGTGCGCGCGTGCGAACGTGCGTGTTTGCGTGCGTGCGTGTGTGTGTGTGTGTGTGTGTGTCCGTCCTGGTAAACCCTTCATTATGGAGGCAAAATGTCCCCACAAAGATTGGCAATATCCGAAATCATTGTCCTCTTGGGGACATTTTTTGGTCCCCATGAGGAAAACAGCTTATAAATCATACTAAGTGTTGTTTTTTGAAAGTATAAAAAAGCAGAACGTTTTCTGTGATGGGTAGGTTTAAGATTAGGGGATATAATGAACAGTTTGTCCAGTATAAAAATCATTATGTCTATGAAAAATCCCCATAAAACATAAAAATCGTGTGAATGTGGTTCCCACCTGTTTCTCGGAGCGCTCCGCCTGTGTGGACAGGCTCTCGTGGCCCTTGTGCTGGTTACTGGTGCAGAGCCAGCACACGTACATCTGGCACGAGCGGCAGAAGAACTCCTGCAGGTACTTGTGCTCGGGGCAGATCTTCTGACTCAGGTTCCCGGTGGGCGCGATCAGCTCGTGGCTCTTCAGCTTGTCCTGCAGGTCGTGGGGCTTCAGGTGAGCCTCGCAGAACGATGCCATGCACACCAAACACGTCTTCACGGCAGCCGTGGGCTCCGGGCACCGGTCACAGGGCACGGCGGAGGATGGCAGGGGTTTCAGGGCTCCTTTGCTCCGTGTGCGCGCGCGCTCTGACGCGGAGGATGCCGCGCGCCGCGCGCTCTTGATGGACTCGCGCCCGGAGGTGTTCAGGGTCCCGCGCCGGAGCTGCCCCACGGCTTCAGCCAGCATTGTGTTCCGGCAGAGAGTGGGACGAGGGTTAAAGGCCTGCCGGCATTCAGGACAGCTGTAGGTTCCGCTTTTTCTGCCTTCATTATCCCAGTAATCTGCGATACAATCCTTGCAGTAACTGTGGCCGCACGGGATGGTCACGGGGTCAGTGGGCAGATCCAGACACACGGGGCAGTTAAACTGCTCCTCTGTCCATACACGACCACTCATTCCGAAGGTGTAAATTCAAATTAATGCTAAAATATAATAAAACTGAATCTAGTCACACACACACACACACACCTGTGTTTCAGTGTGAAATGTCCCAGCTGTGAGAGTGTCTGTCTGTGTCTCCGGTTTGACTGGCTGTGTGTGAGACACTCACTGAGCAGGTTTGGGGAGAAAAGCAGGCCCGAGTTCAGTGCATTCCTCTTCATTTGCATTACAAGTAGGCCTATATTTAATTTAGAAAGTAAATGAAAGAATAAAGCCAAATCAAGTAGGCTATAATAAATAATATATCCTCTGGGGAGAATATTTGCCTTTGCAACATTTGGCGTCATACTAGACTGTTGCCAGGGTGTTGCTATGCGGTTTCCGGGGTAGGCTAAGTCAAAAGAGTCCATCCTCAAGTATCTGAGTTCCTTTTTTCCAGGTGAAAATCTTAAGTCGAGTTAGTTAGAGAAATAGCCAGCATTTTAGTCACTTTTAAATATTTGCTGCGGGTTTATTATTTTTCCACGCGTTTTTTGCGTAAATTGTGCTTAAAATTTCGGAGTAACTACTTTTGTGAGAGAAAGTATCTCACCATTTTTTCATCAAGTGGCCCGTATTATTGGCTTCATAACCAGTGTTGGGGAAAGTTACTTTTAAAAATAATGCATTACAATATTGTGTTACTCTCTTAAAAAGTAACTAATTGCATTACTTAGTTACTTTTTTTAGAAAAGTAATGCGTTACGTTACTTTTGCGTTACTTTTCTTCCCACCTGGGCTGAGCTTGTTTTTTTATAACACAAAAGTTATATTTGTGGGCAAATGTAAAGACCCTTTCACACCAAAAGTGAAATAATAATCCTCAGGCTGAAGGAAACGTGTACAGAAGAGGAAAGCAAACAAGCAAACCTTTCTATCTATCTATAGTCACTTTTGCTTATTTAACTGAATCATCGAAGGTCAGAAGCAAGTACATTGGTCAATAAAGTGAGATTAAATGCATAAAAATTTGTTTTATTTAACATATTTAGTTATTGGAGGTTTGCATAGTATTCTGATTCTGCATTTCTCTGAATTTATTCATTTTGAGGAATATTGCATTTTTTTGTGCAAGTGAGATGAGTAAATGCTCACATTTAGTTTAGAACTACAATAAACATCATGTTCACACACACACACACACACACACACACGTCTCAACATGAGGACAGGAGAGCTGTCAGTCAATAAATGGGAAAACAAAGTAACTTGCGTCACTTATTTGAAAAAGTAACTCAGATATTTTGTTGTAAATTTTAAAAGTAATGCGTTACTTTACTAGTTACTTGAAAAAGTAATCTGATTACGTAACTCTAGTTACTGGTAATGCATTTCCCCCAACACTGTCTGTAACATAGGCCTATTGCATAATAAACTGTCAATGGAGGGACAGAAATCTCTCAGATTTTATTCAAAAGTGTTTCATCGTTTGTGTTTTGAAGATGACCGAAAGTTGTATGGGTTTGGAACGACATGGGGATCAGTAATTAATGACATAATTTTAATTTTGGGGTGAACCCTTTAAAATAGCAAATAGTTCATTTTCAAATAAAAAAATTAATGATTACCACTACCGCCTTTTTCTTTTCTTTTTTTACCAGCTGTCGATTTTAAGGTGATTTTATTTATGAAATTTTATGATATTGAAATAGTGTGTACTTCATACTCTAGTTCCCTAACTATCAGCAATAGTATTTATCAAATAGGCTACTTATAAATGGTAATAAAGTCTCTCTCACTCACAAATGCATGTTAATATATGCAAGCGGTCTATTTTCTAGTTCCTCATCCGTTTCTCTTCCTTCATCCGGTCTCCCCAGAACTAACAATCAATCACACATGTCGGTCAGAAGCCATGAATGACTGAATGTAAGAGTGACAGCAGAGGGCGGTGTTGAGCTTGTAATTTCCACATCGCCCACCGGACCTGGAGGAAACAGTGTTACTGGCTCAGATGACGCTTGAGAGAAAACAGCAACATCAATACTGGTTAAGTTCATTCAAAGTCATGCCTGTGAGATGATTTAAATATCATGCTGAAATAAAAGTCCGGCTAAAATGCCTTCCATGAATCTACATCAGCCATTTAATAACGAGTTTAAAGAACTACACATGTAACCCATTATCACAGTTTGGCTAAAAAAGCTCTATAACAGTGTAAAAGTCATTTCTATTCTACAGAAGAAGAACAAGGTAAAATATACATATATTTGATCAAATATGCCAGGAGGCCTACATAAAATTAAGAATAATTTTAGATTCAACAATGAATTCAGACAAAGCATTTTTCCTGCAAAATGCTGTTTCAAAATACACTTTTACAATAAAAAAAGAATATAAATTATGTTTTTTGTAATTCATTTTTTATATAGCATTTAAAGGATGTTTCCAGGAATCACTGCTTTGATTAATTTATTATGGGGATTTTACCAAACAGGATTTTACAGAATCTTTAAGCACTCTTAACTCATGTTCTGTGCAGCTCACATGACTTTTACTGTTTAATATGCTAATTTAATAGATAACCTATATAGGTGAATTCAGGTAAACTGAGCAACGACAATGCCAGGTAGGCTACTTCAGGAGTGTCTAAGTTCCCTCTGCTTGCTCCTGAATTGTGCTTTTGAAGATTTGAAGCTAAAACACACACTCTGGGCCCTATCTTGCACCCAGCGCAATTGACTTTGAACACCGACGCATGTATCATTCCTATTTTGCACCCGCGCACAGCGGACTTTTCCCTCCACAGACGCACGTCGGTAAATTAGGGAATGAACTTGCGCTCGCGGGGGAGGTTCAGCGCAAAGAGAAGGCGTGTTCCGGCGCAAAACTTCCATGGTGCTATTTTCCAGTTTTAGAAAGCAATTGCGCCATTGATCAGGAAAAAAACAGTCTAAAGACAGTGGCGCGTTGCGCGTTAGTGATATGGTATTTTAAGGGCGCGTGCTTGGCCATAATGTTAACGCGCATCCACTTTGATTCTCTAATATAAACAGATGCAGCAGTTTTCATTTTTGCAAATCATACATTATTACAAGGAAAAATATTAACACACGAGGGAAATCATTGTTGTGTCCGTGAAGATGTGAAAAAGATCTATCTAGATAAAAAAAAAAAAAAAATCTAGATTAGGCTACACATTTACCCAAATTATACGCCTGTTTAACCGAAGCTAATTTGGGTGGGTTTCTCCCATCATCCCCAATGTCACTTCTCTGTGTTTTACAGCCCTGACGAGAACGTCGGTTTCCTCGGCTGTGAACCGCTCCTGGCGTGCGCCGGCAAATCCGCCGTTATAATAGCGATCCGCCGTGGAACAAGCGCGTCTGCTCTTAAAGGGAATGTGAGATGGCGCTCTGATTGGTTTATTTCACGTTACGCCCAAACCACACCTATGAATAATGAAGCTACTTCAGACCAACCCCTTTTACATTTGCGTCGGGCGCAAGAGTCATTTATCCCGCTGGGAAAATAGCAACAGCGCCGGGATCCGCCCACAAAGTTACTTGCGCTTTGCACTTTGACACTTGCGTTTCAGATCGTTAAAATAGGGCCCTCTGTGTTTATGTGATAAATGATAAGGAGCGCTTCTGATGGGCCCTGTAATAAGAAGTCTAAATGATGTTCCAAAGCAATTAATAAAGCGCTCTGAATGGAGATTTATACAATACATTTACTGTTTACTCATTTCACAATCTACATATCACAGAATAAAATGAATCCATAAATAATCAGGCATGTTAATGAGTCTTTATGTCTGCTGAATCTGTGAGGAGTCAGATAGTCAATAGTCTCTGCGCAGAGATCATTCATTCCCACAGCAACATGTTTTACTCAGTTTGTGTCCGTCTGCAAACTGAGGCTGATGAAATCACACCGAACATGTCCTTCAGGGACTTTCATAACCTATAAAAGATATCTTTACTCGCACCAGCATTATGTGTGTGTGGAGCGAGTTCATTACATCTGTAGAATCGAAATACTTTGGCAATATAATCAGCATTTCTTAGAATCCGCATGATGTTCTTGAGAAGTTTCTTGTTCGTGTGAGAATGGTGTGTGTGTGTCATGCATGTCTCCACATCCGTGATCTCCTCAGCTGATTTCTACATAACATGCTCATCCCGACTGCTCCAAAATCCAACATTCACTCCTCGGATATCAAGAAATGTCAGGGTTTCCTTCGTGTTTTGGTGAAATATGTGTATTTTACACAACAATGAAATTTGATTTGACTGTTTTTCAGGATTTGTCCTCTGAGCAGCTTTCATTAGTGGTGTATTCTGAGGTCTGCTGTGATAACTCTCTCCAGCTGCTGGGTAATGCTTGGTTTCCTCCCATTAGAGAGGAAAACCTCCAAACAGCAAACAGCTCATTAAAAAGCCATATCACTTACCCACTGTTAGAACCGCAGACATCATTCATCAGAGCGACTGAAGTGAAGACTCGACCTAGAGAACACGGCGTAGAGAACACTGACGCTCTGTGATCAACTCTACACGACCACTAATGACCAGAGTTATTCATCATTACCATTCACACCCAATACACAACTGCAGATGTGAACGGGATAATGTTCAAATGAAAAGTCGGATGGACGGACGGATGGATGGACGAATGATAGATAAGAAAGATATATATGGATGGATGATGGACAGATGATAGATAGATAGATAGATAGATAGATAGATAGATGGGCAGAAAGATAGATATGGATGGATGGATGATGGATAGATAGATGGACAGAAAGATAGATATGGATGGATGGATGGAGATAGATGGAGAGAAAGATAGATATGGATGGACGGACGAAATGATAAATAAATAGATGGACAGAAAGATATAGATAGATGGATAGACAGGTGGATGGATAGAGGGAGGGAGTGATGGATGAACAATGGATGGACAGAATGATAGATGGACAGAAAGATAGATAGATGGATAGACAGATAGATGGATGGACAGAAAGATAGATAGATGAATAGACAGATGGATGGATGGATAGAATGATAGATATATGGACAGAAAGATAGATAGATGAATAGACAGATGGATGGATGGATAGAATGATAGATATATGGACAGAAAGATAGATAGATAGATGGATGGACAGAATGATAGATATATGGACAGAAAGATAGATAGATGGATAGACAGATGGATGGATGGATAGAATGATAGATATATGGACAGAAAGATAAATAGATAGATGGATAGACAGATGGATGGATGGACAGAATGATAGATGGACAGAAAGATAGATAGATGGATAGACAGATGGATGGATGGACAGAATGATAGATGGACAGAAAGATAGATAGATGGATAGACAGATGGATGGATGGATGGACAGAATGATAGATGGACAGAACGATAGATAGATGGATAGACAGATGGATGGATGGATGGACAGAATGATAGATAGATGAACAGAAAGATAGATTGATGAATGAATAGATAGGAATGATGGACTGATGGATAGACAGACAGATAGAAGAAAGTCAATTGTGGTGTTTTGACACCCAGATGGATATTTATTTATTTATTTTTTGCAATGTACAACATAGAAAAACATAGAAAAAGTTCACAGTGTATAAAGGCAGTGATCATGTGTTGTAAATGTCATTTTCTTTTGATTGCATAGAGAACACGTCTGCATCGAGAGAACGCAGCATCCATGCAACATCAGCGAAAGAAAGACAGCGGGTCAGCGAGTGTCCAGCTGTACATTAAACTTCATCTGGGCTCATAGTAAAGAATTAACTAAATATTTCATAAAACTTATATTTTCATTGAAACTGCTGGACAGAAGAAAAGCTGTCATACACAAGTTACTTCTTTCATTGTCTTATGTTCGCTGTGGAGTTATAGCAGGAAAAATACCCGAATCCATCAACAACAAAAAAATCATCATTTGTGTATAAATATATAATGCCAGCTACAAATATACATATAAACGTACATCCCTTTAATAACATCCCCAATAACACAATTTCATACTGCCATGCTCCAGTAACAATTGATTTTAGAAGAATAATTAACCAATTAAACACTGTCATTATTTACTCATCCTCATGTTGTTTAAAACCTGTGTGACTTTCTTTCTTCTGTGGAACAGAAAAAAGTGTGAGCCACTCTTTTAGGCAATCTTGTCCGAATACATGTGCATGAAATCTGAGAGCTTTTAGCAAATACGGAATATAGTGTATAAGTCATACTCATATGGACTATTATGACACTTTTATAGTTGTGTTTTGTGCATTGGGGAGCTTGATAGGCCACTGAACACTTCACTGTATGGAAAAGAGCAGCATGAACATCCTTCAGAATCTCCCACTTAAAGGAATACTTCACCTCTGGAAAGATGAATGTGTATTTAAAATGGGTCATTTATGTAGTAGAAATGTGAAATTATTTTTGAATTAGGAGCCTTCTAGACTGAGAAAAGCCAGAAAATGTATTTGTGGCTCATGTGGATGAAAGACAACAACTCCCAGAATGCACTTGCTTCACTGTCCTACGAGGACACTCCCAAGCCACGCCTACCGGTCAGAGCGCAGTTAAACAAGGCTATGCTACTAGTGAGTCTCCGTGACGAGTCTGCCCGGGATTTCGAGATTGCCCAAAATGTCCGGGATTCGGCTTTAGCGTTCTCCAGTCGCCATTCCTCATGTTTACTGCGGCGAGCGGGACGAGACTGACGGCCGCGGGAGAACGGCGCGAGGCCGGTGGCGGGATTACTGATGAGCGGCACCTGTGAGACGCACCGTCTCGTATCTCTCACGGAGGAGCGGGAATTTTCTTAGCAATGTTAAAACACACATTAACCGATCACTTGTTTAGCGTTCATGTAAACACTACATTCAGATTCACCAATCGGGAGGAATTCAGTGAGATTGAAACAAAAGGTGTGCGTGTAAACAATGAATGCGACTGCAGAAAGCAAAAGCCGAATCCCAGACATTTTGCACGATCTCGACGGCCGGACGTCCGGGAAAAAGAGGATGGTAACCGCTACTACTCAGCTTTCTCCACAGAACAAGAGCCTGTTAGCTTAGCTTCCTAATAAAAGATGGCTGACACTATTTGTACATGCGGATCTAGCGCCTTCTACTGGCTGTAGTCTCTAGCATCTGGACAAAAAAGCCTCCGATGACGCAAAATATGGGGGGGATATGAGGGAGGGAAGCACGGTAATTTGAAAATACTACAGGTTTTCTACTGATACAAAGCTTAATGCTAAATCCTGAAGTATCCCTTTAAGACAAAGACACTGCTGGCAAAACCATTGTTTTTTCATGCACTGGTCAACTGAGATTTTTCTCCAGGCTTAGCTCCGAAATACACATTTAAGTGTTTGTTTCATTACACTTTATCCATTTGCATGTGTAGATTTCAATTACAATAAATACCTGTTTTCTCAAAGCAAACTTTCCTGTTTTATCTAGATCTATATTCTGAAGGTTTTTACAGAAGGGTTTGTTCAATACATCATTTAACAGTTTATTCCTAAAAAAAAAATTCTGACAGTTTACAGTATTTTCTGATTTATATTATATAATTTAATGTTTTACCCTAATCACCTGTAGGGTGAACGTGATTTCCAGGAACATTTTTCTGGATCTGGATCAACATTCCAATCAACCAATCAGATTTGAGGGATAAATTTACAGTCAATATCAAGTTTAGGCTTACAACAAGGCTTAGATGCTTCTACATCATTCTTATTCACCTATCATTTCCCACTGATTTTAGGGATAAGTTTAGAAAAAGGGATAGGGTTAGGACTATGTTTATATCCCGCCGACCTCACCGGTAGTGTCTTGCCTTGGGAAAAGCCATGAATGTTTGGAGTAACATGAGGATGAGTAAATGATGGCAGAACTGTCATCATTTGGGTGAACTTTCCCTTTAAAAAGTGCCTGACAGACATATTGATACTGGTGAACATATGTGTAAAAGTGTGTGGACGGCCATATATCCATTAGCTCAAGTCTTTTATTGGACGGTGAAGATAAAAGTCTGCACTGTTCGACCGGCGTGACGTTAACCAGTCGCATCACCAGTAATCCTGAGTCCATGTATCTCACATCCACCGCTTGAGTTCTGGAGCCGAAAGGACATAAACCAGGAAAAAATACTGGAAACAGATGTTCAGGCTTATAGTGAGACGTCACAGCTGCCTGGAACCCTTCATACTCTATAGACTCAAAGCGAGTTCTGCGTTGCATTTTTTTCAATTGTGAAAAACAACACAGACGCCAGCGCACAGAGCAGTTCGTCACCATTCAGTTTTGAGCTTCACGTGAAAAGCAAAGACGCCAGAATTCCTCCCGCTCCTCTGCGTTTTAAGAAGTGTGCATGCTTTGTGAGTGTCAGTCTGTAGTTATTACAACGCATGTGATCAACTGAACCCGTGACTTCCAGTTTGAGATGACATTTAGGAAAGGAAATGCTACAAGAAAACTACATGGGCCCGTCTTATCCGAACAACAATCCTTTGCGTTTTCCTGCATCTTTTTGAGATGCTCGACCTTCCTGTGGATCCATGCATTCTCCAATGCACCTGCATGGACGGGTAAGGGTGTGTACCCGTGGTCACACACCCCTGAGAAAGCATGATGTGTGTCTTTGTGCATCAGCTGTGCATGTAGCTGCAGGGCGGATCCATGGAAGGAAAGTCGTACTTGCCCAGAGGAGACGGGTAATACGTGGTGGCGTAGACGTTGGTCTGTGGCAAGGCTGATGGGAAGAAGTTGCAGCTTTCATCAGGTGGAAGCAGGTTGTTCTTATTCAGAGTCTGCGGGGAACAGAGGGAAAGCACAAAAGGTGAGCTCACGGATGTCGGAAAGTCTCTTCAATATTTCAAAGGCCACAGCGTGTTTTGCATCATGCTGCAGCGGTCCTCTGATGTCAGCGCTCCGAGGGAAGAGATGCAACCGGAAAATGAAGAATGATAGATAAGACGGATTTATAGAACGAGAGACATTTCCTCCGAGACAGATCAGGGAGAGTCGTGGACCTCAACTGCTTCAGATACTGATTTTACAGCAAATATATACACAAGACCAGAATTATTCATTGAACATAAATATAATAATATAATGTATATAAAAATATAACTATTTAAAAATATATTATTATTTAAATTATTAAATAAATTATATATTCATTAATATAATGTACACATATATACAGGTGACACTCGAAAAATTTTAATATCGTGCAAAAGTTCATTTATTTCAGTAATTCAACTTAAAAGGTGAAACTAATATATTATATAGACTCATTACATGCAAAGTGAGATATTTCAAGCCTTTATTTGTTATAATTTTGATGATTATGGCTTACAGCTTATGAAAACCCCAAATTCAAAATTAGAATATTGTGAAAAGGTTTTCATAAGCTGTAAGCCATAATCATCAAAATTATAACAAATAAAGGCTTGAAATATCTCACTTTACATGTAATGAGTCTATATAATATATTAGTTTCACCTTTTAAGTTGAATTACTGAAATAAATGAACTTTTGCACGATATTCAAATTTATCGAGTTTCACCTGTATATATACAGTATATATACACCAATATATATATTATCATTAACTTTACAGACCAATATTCACAATTAAACATTTTAGTTCCTTGAATCATAGGACTTCCCTTTAATGGTTTAAGCCTATTTTTTTTTCTATATTAACAATGCATGATTATATTATAAAAGCATTTTATTATTTGCACTTATCAGTGTTGTGGTTGCAAACACTGAAAGTTTAATACCACTGCACAAGAGATACAGAGAGACAACCGGTGGCATGATGGGATACCTTGAACTCCATGGGTGTGTATAAGTCGTTCTTGGGCGCACAGCTGTTCTCTTTATAGTGTAAGTGGTTGGGAGTGCTGGGATGAATAACTGCTGATTCTTGAGGAGGTTTGCGGAGTCTCTGACAGTACACGTACACCAGGACGGACAGCAGAACAGCTCCCACAAAACAACATGCGCCGGTCAGCACCAAGTGGAACAGAGAAAACCCTGCAGGAGACAAAACCCAATGTTTACCTGCGGTCAATAGCCACATGAAAACCTCAATGCGGTTTGATTTTTTTTTAAGTTGCATTTACCTCCACAGCTTGAGTTCCTCCTCTGTCCCTTTGACAGCACTAGAATTAAGAAAACGATGTGAAACTGTACTGTAGTCTGAGATGCCAGGCATGATTTAAGGAGAAGAGGGAAAGGCACTAACCTGCGCTCTCATTGGGCCGACACGTTCTCTGATCTGTAGAGTTTCCTTGGCAAGAGGAGTTTATTTCACATAAACGGCCGCGCAGCTGCTGCCCCTCCTCATTACACTCCGCCCACTCTGACCACGCCCCCCACCCACCTGACATCAACAGAACACAAATGTGTTATCATTAGTTATCATGAATGAGTCATAGAGTATTTAACTCTTTCCCTGCCATCGCTGGAATTTTCCGGCAATCCATGTTTATTATGTTTTGCTAACAATAACACAATTTTTTAAGCTCTTTGTTCAAATGCTTTTTTTAATTAAACGCCAACATTTTCTTTTTTCTTAAAAGTACTAAAATAGACATTAATGAAGCTGTAAAATGTTAAAATTGCATTGTTAAACTTAAGTTTATGTGTCTATGTGGTGTGTTTAATATGCTTTAAGACAAACCATGTGCAAATTTATAAGTCGACAGCATTGCTGAGTATTTTCTCCTTAAAACTGCAGTGAACCAAAGACAGTCTCAAAAACACGGTTTGAAATCGCTGGTGTTTCTGACGTCACAAACTACCTTGTAACCAATCAGATCAACGTGTGATCGTCAACCAGTGGATCTCTGAGCTGAGTGAGTGAGTGGAGGCGGGCATCATTTGCATATTCATATAACTGCATATACTAAATGAGGCAAGGGTGTAGAGTTACATTGAAGCTATTTTAAGGAAAAAAAATTAAATATGTAATTTTGGTGATCAAAGATGAGTTTTAAGGGATACTATTATTGAACACAGGGGGACTTTAAGAGAAAGTGTTTTCTCACCTTCACACTCGTGTGTGTTACAGAGAGCTTCCTCCGTGTGCAGACCGATGCAGATATCTCCAGAATGAGCAGGCGTGGGGTTAGAGCAGGTACGAGAGCGCTGGTAGTGACCGCCGTCACAGGAAGAAGAGCACTGGGACCAGGAAGACCAGCATGACCACGCCCCCTTCACTGAAAAACAACACCCGTTCTCACAATACTCCTTGCAGCAAGACTTTTAAACTCAGTTATTACACAGCTCTCTGGAATACTTGGTTGTGATTGGTCAGCTGGACATTATCCCTTACTTAAAGGGGATGTCTATTGCTATTTCATGCTTATTTACGCTGTTAAAGAGTTGGATTCAAATGCTAAACATGGCAAAAATTTTAAAAAAAAATGAGTTGGACATATGACGGTATTTCTGTGCCAAATACACTCCTTCAAGAATCGTTTGTTTTTGGAGAGAATCAGTACAGCATATCTGTCTTTTACAAATCTGATCAAACTCTTCGGAGATATGAAGGATGCAATACTACTCTATAGCTGCTCAAGATTAACATGAGAAACGGTGTGTGTTATGTACCCCGTAATAACAGGACATGAGTGAGATCTGTCAGAGGAGACTGACCTGGGCATGGCTGAGAGTTGCAGTCCTGATACTCGACGGGCGCTCCGCTGCAGGCGAACGGCGTGCTCTTCCCGTCCGGAGTGGCACAGGAGCGCTTGCGTGTGCGAAAGCCTTTGGAACACTCTTTGGAACATGCAGACCACGTTTCCCACGATGACCAGGCGGCTCCTTGCACTCGTGTAACGGGTCGACCCATTCTCAACAAGTCCTCAACCAGACCTACAAACATAAAAGTGTACGTATAGGACGGCTGCACGACTAATCAAAATCACTTTGGGTCGCTTTAACGTGCATTTGGGAACGCAACATGCACCAGCCATCTTCCCAAACTTGTGATGAGAAGTCCTTATAGACCGGCGGAAGAGTTTTCCGTCAAATAAAAGTTTAATGGTTTCATGTCTGAAAATTAAGAAATTGAGACAGCCGTAAATATTAGCATTGCAATTTTACAGTTGTACTGTAAAAAAAAAAAAAAAAAAAAAAGTTTTATTTATTATAACTATTATATTATTTTTCTTAAATACTAAATTTTTTATAGTGAAATATTGTTGTATTTTATAATTATAGTATTATAATAGTATTTTTTATTTTGTTTCATATTTTTAATTCATTCATTTTAGTTAATTAATTATAATTATTTTATAGTCATATATAATATGACTTCATCATATATAATAATGAATAATAATAAAATAACATAAAATATAATAATATAACCACAAAAATTTAAGACAAATTATGTAGCCCTACAAACAAGCAAAACATGGATTTTTTAAATTACATTTTGAATCAGAATTTTATAGATTTTCCTCTCAAATCGTGCTTATAGGAGGAGTGCGAGTGTGAGTGTGTGTGTGTGTATGTTTGAGTCCGTGAGTGTGTGTGTGTGTGTATGTATGTACCGTCAGTCTCACAGACGGCAGCTCCGTCAGTGGTGGGACAGAGGCGAGTCTCTATCTTGCGTTTGCCGAGCTGCAGGTCGTGAGGGTCAGCGAGGAGAGCCCTACAGGTGTACCTGACCCTCTGTTCCTGTCGCGCCCCCAGCTGAGTCACGTTAACAGCGTACCAGGGGGTCCACGGCGTGGTGCGCCTCACCTCTGCACACGCGTCCAAATTACACGCCTTATACTCCTGGATGCAGTAACACACACATGATAGATGCTAATGACAGTCTTTCAAATAAATCTTTCATTTCTCTTGCGATTTTTTTGTTGATATTAGGGCTTTTGTTGATTTTATGACTAGTTGAAGACCCTACCAGAGGGCAACCAGGACACGTGTTGCCATTCTCGCAGGTTCGAACACGGGATTGGACTCCACCACCACAGGCAACGCTACATTTGGACCAAGCGCTCCAGGAGACCCAGGACACCGGAACAGGACATGGATTCTTTTCGTTACACAATCTGAATCACACAAACATGAACGATTCATCTTCCAGTCACCTCAAACAAACACGTATACACTTATGGAGTTGGTTCTTTTATAGGTAAGGCTGGAATACACTAAACAATAACTTTCAAGGGGCCGTTCACACAGAATTAATTCCATTAACACTCAAGTTAAACGTTTTTTGCAGTTTTTCCGTTCCACTGACCTGCAAAAAAACGTGTTCTGTGTGAACCAGCCCTAAGAGTGTTTTTTTTTTGTGGCAAATTAAATCATGTAAAATCAAAAGCATACAGCACAGCCTTATTGTCCATCTCTCTTCCGGCCTCACCTCTCCTCTCGCGCCTGACCTACGCATACGCGTCCTCCGTGTCGGGGTGCTGGGTTGTTGCAGGAACGCTGACGGACCTCAAACCCAATGCCACAACTGGTGCTGCACTCGGCCCAGGACGACCAGGGGGTCCAGCCTCCATTCCTGAACACACAGAAGCAGGAGTTAGGAGTTATATAATAAAACACGCCTATGCGAGCATACGAGACTTCTTTAAAAAACATTACAAATCTTACAGACCCCAAACTTTTTAACGGTAGTGTATATAGAAGATGTGTATATGTAAATGACCTCGATTATGATTGGCTAACCACTGTGTACAATTACCTTTCATTATATCGTTCTTCACAGCAGCTGCTAAATGCTGTAGGAGTTGATGTGTAAATGTGTAAATGTGATATGTAAATGTCATAACGATGGTGATATTTGATCAAACTGCTTTTGTAGCGGTTTCAACTAGATTTTTGTAAAGGAAATGCTTGCATGATGTCTTTCTTATGTGGAACACAAATCATTTTTGTCCATACTTTCCAGGGTTATTTTAGTATTATTGATATACCACTACAGTATTTATTCATATTTATTAATATTTTGCTTTCATTTTAAGTTTAAGCTTTAGTAATTATGGTATAGTATGGTATTTTTCCATCTAATATTCATATTTAATTTCAGCTTTTATTTTAACTACCAAAAACGGTTTTAACAGTTTTAGTTTTACTTAAAGTCCCCCTGTAGTCAATAATTGTGTCCCTTAAAACTCATCTTTGATCACCAAAATGGCATATTTAAATGTTTTTTCCTTTTAAAAAAATCTCAATGCCTTAAAATAGCTTGAATGTAACTCTACACCCTTGCCTCATTAAGTATACGCGATTCTATGAATATGCTAATTATACCCGCCTCCACTCACTCACAGCAGCTCAGAGATCCACACGGTGATCTGATTGGTTACAAGGTAGTTTGTGACGTCAGAAACACCAGCGATTTCAAACCCGTGTTTTTGAGACTGTCTTTGGTTCACCGCAGTTTTAAGGAGAAAATCCTTGAATGAATTAATGCATAATTTTGCACAATTAAGCATATTAAAAAAAACACAGAGACATATAAACAACAGTAAAATCCTGATTTTCACCACAGGGAGACTTTAACAATAACAGCATTGACACTTTCTTCTATGGAAATGTTTTTGTCCATACAATGAAAGTAAATGGGGTCCAAAACTTTCATCCTGCGTGAAAGGAAGTCACACGGGTTTGAAACGATATGAAGGGTAGGGTTGGGACACAATCTTTGCACTGTTGCAAAGTTTGAAAAATTTCATTTAAAAAAAGCAAGCAACCCCCAGTTTTCCTTTAAATGACCACCTTTATAACAAGGACAGTCCCTCTGGTGCTGCCCGGAGTCAAGAGACTTCTTCTAAAGGCCTGATAATGACTTTGAAGGATTGTGATCACAACTTTTAGGTAACATCGGCTTTATTAAACTTAACAGTAGCATTCTGACAAAGATGTATTAGCATCTCATAACTCAAACTGTTTATCATTTATCATACATCTGCCACAACTGCTGTTCTTTTGTTATACTGAAACATTACGTCCTGTTAGTTTCTTGCACCCAGACCTGGTGATGTGTGTGTTTTAACAAGCTCTCTAGGTGAAGAAATAATTGGTACATTGATTCAGTGACTGCAGGATAATGGGACATGCAAAGAAGGAGTTGCTCCGCCAGAACTGTGGCGTCAGCATCTCGTAGGTAATGAATAAAGCCGCACGTTACACGCAGCGCGTCTGTATCAGTGTTCGGGATTGATGGACTCTGCAGCTGTTAGCGTTGGGTGGTTCCTTTCTCTCACGGAAGAGCTGAATCAGAAGGAATAAAAGCTTTTGACACTTTGATTGCCTGTGATTGAAGACTTCAGGCTGATCGCTCTGGCTCTCATACATCACTCTGGCCACACTGTTTACATCTGCCACTTCAAGATGAGAAGTCCCAGATTTTAAAAGGCTAGTTCATCCAAAAAAATCTGCCATCATTTACATTACTGACTCATACGCTTACCAACCCCTATGGCTTTCTTTTCTGTGCAATGACAGTGAATAAGGGGATGCTATCAAACTTGAAAAATCACATAGATGCATCACCGTATCCATATGTCTCAGTGTTGGGGAGTAGCCAAGTACAAGTTGCTTGACCAAAGCTCAGTTGCTTTTAAAACAGTGAAGCTTTTCCAGTAGCTAACTACTTTATCCAGCAAGTAAGTAGCGGCGTAGCGTGCTTTTCTGTTTTTCACTTTGACGAACCTACAATGTATTGAAGAAGTCTTCTTCTTACTGGATCACAAACTAAACTTGTGCATTACTGCCCTTATGAAAAATAAGTTTATTCAAGTATTCTATTAGTATACTTCTTTTAAACTAAAAATAAGAAAGTCTACTTTCAGTCCACATTTTATTTGTATTGCATTGTTGTTTTGAACCACAAATCTTTTACCTTAAACATTCTTCATTAACAATTATTCAAAAGTGGTTACAATGTGGTTAAAAACATTTTTACAATGTAGCTAGCTACTTTTGGATAGTAACTTGTAGTGTAGCTAACTACTTTTTCAGAAGGGAAGCTTGACTGTATCATAACTACTAATGAGTAACTTGTAGCTTGTCAAACTATAGTTTCAGAGTAGCTTACCCAACACTTAAATTACTTGTGTGCTATATTTCAAGTCTTCTACGTGTTTTGTGCAAAAAAAACAGCTTTCATATACTGTATAATACCATTTAAAAGTTTGGGCTCAGTAAGATTTTTGTTGTTGTTTTTCAATAAATCATTACTTTTGTTCAGCAAGGATGCATTAAATTGATCAAAAGTGACAGTAAAAACATTTATTACGTAACAAAATACGTAATATGATGATTTAAAAAAAACGCTGTTTCTATTAACAAAAATATTTATGTTTTCAACATTTATAATTGTTTCTTGAGCAGCAAATCATCATATTAGAATGATTTCTGAAGGATCATGTGACACTGACGACTGGAGTAATGATGCTGAAAATTCAGCTTTGATCACAAGAATGAATAACATGTTAAAATATATTGCAATAGAAAACTGATTTTAAATTCTAATAAAATTTCATAATATTACTGTTGTTTTTAATGTAGTTTTGATCAAATAAATGCAGCATGAGTTTCAAAACATAAAAAAACCGGACTTTTGAATGATACTATATGTGTGCAAATACTGCTCGTCAAGATGTCATGGTTCTCATGTGCCTAGTAACCAATCCCAACATGACAAGTTTAAATATGCAGAGTGCTTCTATAGTGTTTTGTCGTTTTTTTGGCTTTAACAGGCGTGGTCAGTATTGTGGTCATTGTAAGGAAAAGATATGTGTGAGTATAGTACGTGTACCTGGAGCAGTTGGCCACCTCTATGTTGGCCCCGACACACTTCATCCCTCCACACTGGGGTCGAGGGTTATCACATGACCTAGTGCGACACTGACACGTGCTGGTGCCTTCCCCTCCGTCATCATGGTTGCAAGCCTGCCATGGGGACCAGTGGCCAAATCCACCATCTTGGGTAAGGTTCCGCTCCTGTGAAACGCAAACCATAGCTTCCATAGTTGATTAATCACAGTACATTAGGACGACCGTTTTGTATTACACGTTTTCTGAAATGCTATGTTTAAAACGTAAACAAGTCTGCAATTGTATCTGTTCCATGTTATTCCTGATCAGAAGCTTCCATTAATATTTAGTTTAGTTCAATTTGGTGTTAGTGTTGATTTACACCATGTCTAGACTTTTGCATATCCTTATTTTTACAGTAACATCAATGGTCAAGCCTGGCGGGACAACAAAAAGCACCTCTAGGAATGATTTCTGCACTGCAGCCAACAAACATTCTGCAAAAGTTTGGGGAAAAAATCACTAACTGTCAAAGTCATTTAAGTCGTAACCATGGAAACAGTGGGTATTGCCTATTAGCATGGTAGAAAGTACTTTCAGTGCATAGTACAAGTATACAACTTGGGACGAAGCCAAAGCTTCCAGTGTGGTAGAAAATGAGGTTTGTTTATTATTGCTCCTCTGAGGACACCAACCATCAAAGATAATAGGAAATTTGTGATGTCTAATTATGGGCCTAATGAAGTGTCGTGAGGGAACAGGAGTGACATTGGCCAGCCGTCGTGCAGAACACCAGCGTGTAATTGACACTGTCAGAGTCTGGATCAGCTGGGTTAACCTTCAGGCTCTTCAGCGCAAACTTGATTCTTCGTGACCAGCGCAAAAATTCATAAGAGATTGTTGGTGTACTCAAAGACCGTTGTTATGAATCTGGTCTTCAGAATCTCTGAGGTGGAAATGTAATCTTTGTAGAATAGAATAGAATAGAATAGAATAGAATGGATCATATTAGATTAGAATATAACTGAAACATAACAGAATGGAATGGAATAGAACAGAAATTAATAAGAGTGTGGAATAGAACAGAATACAGAATAGGACAGTACAGAATAGAATAGATCATATTAGATTAGAATAGAACTGAAACATAATAGAATAGAATGGTATAGAACAAAACAGAAAATAATAAGAGTGTAGAATAGAACAGAATATAGAATAGAATAGAACAGTATAGAATAGATCGTATTAGAACGGAATAGAACCGAAACATAATAGAATAGAACAAAACAGAAAATAATAAAAGAGTATAAAATAGAACATAATATAGCAGAACAGAAAAGAATCAAACAGAATAGAACATAATTGAATATAATAGAATAGAATAGAACAGATAATAAGATTATAGAATAGAACAGAATGCAGAATAGAACAGGACAGAATAGAATAGGTCATAATAGAACCAAAATAGAATAGAATAGAACAGAGAAGTATAGAACAGAATGGAATATAACAAAACTATATGAAAAATAAAAGAGTATAAAATAGAACAGAATAGAATAGTATAGAACAGACCAGAATAGAACATAATACACCAGAACAGAAAAGAATATAATAGATCATATTAGAACAGAACCAAAACATAATACAACAGAATAGAATAGAACAGAATGGAATGGAACAAAACAGAAAATAATAAAAGAGCATAACAGAATACAGAATAGAAGAACAGACCAGAATAGAACAGAATAGAACATAATTAGGCCTAAATAAAATATAACTGAACAGAAAATAATAGTATAGAAGAGAACATTTTTATTAAATATAGAATGGAACAAAATACAGAATAGAACAGAACCGAGGGTCGACATAATCTAAGTAACGGGCTGTATTACAGAAACTTCCAATCTTAATTCTTGACTTAAGATTTGAAAAAGTTTCATGGTTCCTAGACAGATAGCAATCAGATATGATTCTAATTTAGGATGTTTCTGTCATACAGGTCCAGGAGACTGATGGTCCTTTGACTGATGGACACTGAGTCCGAAATGTTCGTATCCATCATTCGGTGGCTCTGAATTGTCAAAACACCATTCAAATGCTTGCTACAAATGCAAAAAACGCAGAAAATCGAAAATTTCGGACTCAGTGTGCAAGGGCCTTGAATCAAACATTTACTCCAGTGGTTCTCAAAGTGTGGGGTGTGGAGCTCAGCAGAAAAATTCGTAACGCCGCTCAAGTGCGTGAATACCGGCTGGTGCGCTAACTTTATGAAGCAGCACCAATTGACCCTTCGCAGGGAGCTTGATTGACAGGTGATCTGACCAATCATACTTCGCCATCCGCCATTTTGTCCGACAAAGCAGTCAGGAGAGTTAGTGGATTAACATGTGAGGATTTGAACTTGAAAAGCGGAGTGTACTGACGCCTTTCCGCGGTTAAAACAACATTCCTTCTGATGTCTATTCATGTGATGCTATAAATAAACTAGAAGGAAGAGATGATCGGTTCACGAGCAGCTTTAAATGAGGCTCTCTTTACATTTCTTTAAAAAAATGACCAAATTTGAAAGGTGAGACTTTGTTTAATATGTTTAATATCAAAAGTAGCCTGGTCTGTCCTGTCTGTCAGTGTGTTGTCAGTCTCCTCTCTGCTCCGCGATGTATTTTTCACTGCGTGAGAACATGGTGTGGCGTGAGAGCGGCGTAGCTTGTCGGACATAGCGACAGTAACTAAGGGGGGCGGGTCTTTGCAAACGGTCAATTCCACCAATTAAAGTAGATTTTTTAAAGGTTTGAGAACCCAAAAAGTTTGAGAACCACTGACTCTCCATTTAATCTCGTTGCTGTCTAGAAGAGACACCTGATATATTAAAGTCGTTGTGATTTGTCAGGTCTGTGTGGTGAGGTATTGGTCTTACAGGGCACTTTGTGATGTCTTGGCTCCACTGGCTCATGTTGGAACTGTCCTCGATCGTCGTACAGCGCTTCTCTTTCCGGTCCCATCCGCAGTACGGATCCCTGGCGCCCAAACAATCCCTGCGGAAACACACACATACAAACAGTCACAAATCAATGACAACATCTTAATAACTACCACCATAAAGCCGTGAAGAGTGTGTCGTGAGAGAAAACAAGAGAGATTTAATTCTACAGGATACGGCACAGCTTTATAATGAGGAATAAATCTCAGTGCAATTCAAGCATGAATTTCCAAAAAACAAATAAATTACATTATACTAATTAATTATTCAAACTAATTCTGCCCTTCTCACTAATACTGGGTGCCTCTCAGATAATGAACACTGAATCAATAATGAATGTTTTGCAAATTTCGTCTAATATCTACACATTTATTATGTCGAGATCCAAGTCAAAGATTGATCAAGTGTAAATGTAATCTAAGCATCTGATCAAAACATGATATGATCTGACTGCTATAGAGAAACACAGCAAGCCTCAAATCCTGCTCTGGGAGATAAAGAATATCTGACAGCACCTCTGGTGATTTATTAGAGCAAACAGACTTATCCTTTTCTCCTTGTGTCCTTTAGGTTCAATTGAGTGCAACAGTGTAATTAATTCAGAAGCATGTTTCATTATTTTAAAGGGGTGGTATAATGCCCTTTTCACAAGATGTAAAATAAATCTCTGATATCCCCAGAGTGTGTGTGTGTGAAGTTTTAGCACAAAATACCCCACAGATATTTGTATATAGCATGTTAAAGTTGTCACTTTTTGAGGGTTTGCATAAACGCACCGTTTTGTGCTTGGCCCTTTAAATGCAAATGAGCTGCTGCAGAGGGCGGGGTTTCAAGAGCTGGTGTGTGTTAGCAGCTGTGATTACCTCACGTAGACACATTAAAATGACAGAAACTGTTCTGCCTTTAATGTTAAAACGGAGTCAGACAAAGATGGAGAGACTCAAGAAGTGACAACATGTAGAAGCAACAGGTTCTCTGAATGGTTAGTTGATGAATTTATGTTGCTGATGTGGAGTTAACTATCTTCAATTAGCATATTCTGTCATGGTAATCTATAAATCGCTCGTATAGGAACTGTTGTGAGATGCACACAGAGTGACTTTCTATTGCATGTGAAAAGATGGATGCTAAAGTTTGAGCTGACTCACAAATGTGCTCGACTACAACAACTCTTCCTCTTCTCAACATGGACTGTGTGTTCCCGGGGGCGGGGCTTATGTACACTTTAGGCTTGCTGATGTCACTAACCCGGGAGGAATGTTGTGTAGTCCCTACCACCCGTTTGTTGTAGTCCTTTTCTTTAAAAGCAAATATCTTCCTTTGCTTTGAGCGTTGTAACTTTGCAGATGTTTATGCTCAAACAGCAACATTACACACTAACTAAAGCTAGAAAAGTGAAATCATACTCAACCACCCCTTTAAAGATGTGTCATTCTAAAGAAGTAAACAACATTCTAAACAACGTACATTACCAGTAAAATACCAGCATATTTACACTACCTTGCAAAAGTTTGAGATTACTTTGAAATTATTTTTCAAATAAATTGTTCTTTTGAACTTCATCACCGTTTCACTGTTTTCAGAATTGATAATTCAGAAATGTTTCTTGAGCAGTAAATCAGCATATTAGAATGATTTCTGAAAGATCATGTGACACTGAAGACTGGAGTAATGATGCTGAAAACTCAGCTTTACATCACAGAAATAAAATGCATTTTAATATTAACTAAAATAGAAAACAGTTCTTCTAAATTCTAATAATATCTCACAATATTACAGTTTTTAATGTGTTTTTAATCTAATGAATGCAGCCTTAGTGACTTTTAAAAACATAAAAGATTCTTACCGACCACAAACTTTTGAACGGTACAGTATAAAGTCAAATTTTACCCAAAAATCAAACATAACAATATGTCTCAGAGTTCAGTAACAAACTGAACATCTGTTAACTTCCCACCGGCAACAAGAGAAAACTGCAAATCGTGCTGGAGATGCTAAAAGCCATACCGAGAATAAATTTACATACATTAAAGGTTATATAAAATTATAATGACTAAACACTTGCAGCTCAATCAGACTCCATAGATGAACATTGGTATAAAATAATTAGAGTTCTTTGCAACAACCTTGTGAGATCTGACCTTTTGCCACCTGTGTGTATGTGTGCGTGGTGAAGCATCTGTAATCGCATCAGCATGTTAAACACTGAGCGGCTTCACAAACACAGTTTCATCATGTCCAATAACAGCATCTAATATCAAGTGTGTCTGTCTTGTGTAACTCTGAGTGTTGTGCAACAACATCTGCGGCAGGAATTCAGGGAGAGAGTCCAAGGCATCATGGCACACTTCCACCTCTTAAGTAATAACCACCACCCTCAAATCATAATCACACACACACGCCGCTAAACTGACAGATCACGTGCAAAACCTCCTCTGACGTGACATGCTGGATGAAGGTGAAAAACTGACGTAACATGGTGCATTTTAAATACTGTGGCATGCTACATCAGAGCTTCAAGGCGTTTAGCAGATCGGAAACAATGTTTTGCTTGATTTTATAACCCAATTTAACATGTTTTAGGGTATTATTCACACAAAGGCCTTACAAATCCAGCTCAGAAGCCCAATTCATCCATGTGGAGGTCTAGGAGGAGGACATTTCTTTATGGATCTGATATCTAATTAGATCTGTAACGTAAAAGCAGTCATTTCCTGTGAGGAGTGATGCATGCATTATATATTTTTAATGATGTTCGACAATTTATAGGTTTTCTATTCATAGCGGTGGGGATGATTTTTTTTTTTTTAAATGACCTAGTTCATCATTCATCTGCCTCTCCGCCAGTTGTGGAAAATTTATGAGATAATAATATCTCTGACTGCTCATCATAAGTACTGTCATTCACTTCACCTCCTCGAGCTTCACTTCCTGTCTGACTCCAAGGGCATTAGAAGCTCGGAAGGACATTTTCTGTAATCATCCTTTGCCGTAATTTAACAGCATGCATTCGTGTAGATGTCATGTGTCCAGGTCAAAATGACGGCAAATGAGTATAGTGGCTTAATAGTGGGTTAAGGAGTTCTGTAGTGAACAACGTAATCATGTTCAAGGTTAGGATGCTCTGACCTCATGAGTCTGTTGTCAAAAAGTGGGGTTGCAGTCCTAGTGTGTGTATGTGTGTAACGTACTGTTCAGTTTTGTAGCTGGAGCATCTCTCCAGAGGGATCTTCAGCACTCTGCTGGGAAGTCCCACGAAAAGCGACCTATCGTTGTGCAGAATCTGTAGGTTTAGGATTGGCTCCTGCATGTTTTCTGGAAGAATGTTCATCTCCTCCAAGTAACATCCACGCAGACTCTTATTATTGGTGGACAAGGCCTTAATGATGGTGCCGTGCTCTGATTGGTAAATTAAAGAAAACAGCTACAATTAGAAGCGCAAGTTCTTCTAAACATCCATGCTGAAAAATCCAGTCACCGGCAAAAGGTATGTTTTGCATCCGGGAGTAGCATCCCAGCAAGCAATTTTGCACTTAAAAGACATCTAATAACCGTCCAAACAGCTGAGCGAGAGCGTGAGTGTGTGTGCGCACGTGAGTGAGTGAGCGTGTGTGTGTGTGCGCGCGCGCGAGTGAGTGTGTGTGCGCGCGAGTGAGTGTGTGTGCGCGCACGTGAGTGAGTGAGCGTGAGTGTGTGTGCGTGTGAGTGAGTGAGCGAGTGTGAGTGTGTGTGTGTGTGTGTGTGTCACTGGTCGGAAAGCAAAATCGCGTAATCTGTCACAGTGACTATTGTAACAGACAAATTTTTTTAATCTTTTAGACGTGTAATAGCATTAGACGTCTTTTAAATGCACAATTGCTTGCTGGGATGGGATGCTGGTTCCCAGCATGAGAATATCCACCAGTTAGACCAGCACTATACCAGCTCTATCCATCATAACCCAGCCTGGACCAACATGGAAATCATGCTGATATATGCTGGATTTTCAGCAGAGATTGGAGAACACAATGGAGGACATGCTTTGAATTCTTTGCAGGACATGCATGTCAGATTTCTTTGCCTCCTTTACCTGTGCCGATGTACATGACGTGGTAAAGCGTGTCCCTCCCCTGAACAATGTCCACAGCCAGCCTGGAGTAACGGATGTTGTCCTGCATGACCAGAGGATCTGTGGAGATGGGCTGAACCACCTCACTCATGAGGAAGAGCCGCTGGGCGTCTTGAAGACTGCGCTCCGTTAGATTACCGCCCGGACCCGAATCATTCACTGTCCCACACTGGCAGAGAGAAAGAGAGAAAAAAAATAATTGAGTACTGTATGTGGTGCCAGAAGGCTTCAAGAAAAAAAAATGCTGCAGCATTTAATTTCCTTCACCTGAAAATTTGGGATGGGATTGGGAGTGGAAAGCCAGCTGGTCCGAGGGTTCTCCTGATAACGGAAGGGTCCGTTAAAAGCCTGTGTGATGGCACTGAGGTTAAACGCACACACAGCTGACGCAGCAATGCTGTTCCTGTGAGGAGGAACGAGAGAGGGAAGAGAAGCAAATTCTACATTAAAAATCTTGAATAGAAAAACAGGACCATTCAAAAGTTTGGGGTCAGTAAGACTTTTTTTATTTTTTATTAAAGAAGTCTCTTATGCTCACCAAGACTGCTTTTATGTGAGCTCAAATACAGTTAAAAACAGCAATATTGTGAAATATTAAAATATCAAATAATTTATTCCTGTGATCAAAGCATCATTACTCCAGTCTTCAGTGTCACATGATCCCTCAGAAATCATTATAATATGATGGTTTGCTGATCAAGAAACATTATTCTGATTATTATCAATTTTGAAAACATTTGTGCTGCTCCATATTTTGGTGGAAACCATGATATATATTAACTCATGATTCTTTGCTGAATAGAAAAGTTTAAAAAAGCATTTATTTGAAATATTAATCTTTTGTAACATTATAAATATATGTATAATGACACTTTTCATAAATAGAATGTGTCTTTGTGGAATGAAAGTAGTAGTTTCTTTAAAAACAAATCTTACTAACCTCTATATATAGCGGTGAAACTCAAAATTTTTTAATATTGTGCAAAAGTTGAAAAGGTTTTCATAAGCTGTAAGCCATAATCATCAAAATTATAACAAATAAAGGCTTGAAATATCTCACTTTGCATGAAATGAGTCTATATAATATATTAGTCTCACCCTTTAAGTTGAATTAATAAGTTGAAAAAAAAAATTGAGTTTTACCTGTATATATATATGTATACATACATATAAAATCATTATATTTAATATATTAACTTTCATTGTATACACCGTGTTGGAGGGACCCTTCATTTCCTAGAATGTTCTACTGATAACGTATCAGAAGTAATTATGTTTAGTCACAAAACTTGTGCTGGACTGCAGAAATTCCTGCTGTGTGACTGTTGGTCTTCTATGAACTGCATTGTCAGTAAGTGATGAAGAATGCACTCACACGTTGGTGGTGAAGACTCCGTAGATGAGGTCTTGCTCGGGCAGGTAGAAGGTGCTCTGCAGCTCATGGTAGTAGAAGGGAACATCTCCAGAGCGGGAGCAGTTCAGTCGAGCCTTCATGAAGGTGGTCCATGTGTCTTCCAGCAGGAAACGGCCACCGATGTCATTCTGACACACGCGGGCCACACGAGAGAAGACTGTCTTCCCACAATCCTGCTCTACTGCGTTCTCTCGAAGAAAGAGGTATGTGAAGCGGCCCACCTCATACGCAGAGACAAAGTGAGGCTCTGTGGAGAGGAAGGAAAGGAAGATGATAGAATATATTACTATCAAAACACGTTTTTCAACGCATAGCCATAAATAGATGGGTGACTCACAAAACCGTGTCCAAGTCACATTTCACCCCAAAATCAGAAGAAAAAATAAGTATTTTGCTTAAAGAAATTAAAGAATATTTAACACTATTAAGATGATTGACTTGTGATATAATTTCCACTCAAAGTTCTTTAAATATTACTTTCTCAACTGTGATTCTTATCGCTGTAATACAGATTTTTTTGATCACAGTAGAAAAAATAATACACTGTAATACAACATTTTAATAGTAAATAAATAGTAAAAAATAATGTATCTCTATGTTTAACTTGAATTTTCTAATACAGCATTTAATATGGAAGCATATGGGTAGCATTAGCAATATTCAATTTGAAATGTAATATGCAAAATGACCAAGCAGAAATGCATTGTTGTTTTACATATTGCATTGTCATTTTGCATATTACATTTCAAATTGAATGTTGCTACCCATATGCTTACATAATTATGATGCTGCATGACAGTAAATACAAGCTAATTCATTTTTTTTAAATAAATTATTTTATCACAGGAAAAAAAATATTGTAATATAATATTAAAGGCAGCATTTTTAAATCATAAACAATGTAACCAGATGTTTATTTTTTTAATTGGTGAATTCTCTAATACAGTATTTTGTTGCTACATTAAATACAATAAGCTAATATAAAGGCATTTATTTTATTTAAAAATATAAATGTATAAGTACTTCAAATACTACCAAAAATATACAATTTAAGAATGATTAGTTTTGCAATAATGAGAATATTGGTCAAAATGAGCTTAACTGTCATGAAAATAATTTCACAATGCAAAAAAGGTCCAGAAGTAGGCTTCATATTTTTTTGGCAGAATATAATTTTTATGATTTTGGAATGGACGTGTTCTTGACAGGTTTTGTCAGATATTCTGATAAGTGTGTGTCGTCCCACTGTACCACTGAGCCATTTGGAGTTGTACTGGGCAGTCCGCAGGGGTGGCATGTTCCCCAGACTGCGGTAAATAATAGGGTCACGGCTAGAGAAATCAGTCACAGTGGCCGCATAGACTTCTCCACTCTCAGTTATCATAGCTGTAGAGTTGTGTCGAGGGTCATAGGGACAGCGCGCCACGCCACTGATGGACTCCAGAACGCTCGCCATGTCAGTAATAGGGCGAGTCGTACAGATGGGCATGAAAGCATTAGTGCCACAGGTAAACAAACGGCTGCCGTTCAACAGGAGGACACGGACATAGTTCTGACACTCATCCTGAGAGGAGCAGAGGAAGAGAAGAGAGATTTCATTTCACACACATATAACATACAAACATATACACTCTATAACATACGTTAATTTATTCACAGAGCTTTCATCCCAGGGTTCACCTCGGTCTTTCCTTTGCTCTGGCAGGACCTCCTGGTGGTCTCGTCTACGGCCCATTCGGTGGCCTGCAATCAACAGACAATTATCATTACTGGAAGAAGATATGCTGTGGAGACATGCATCCAGTCCTGCGCTAAATACTCACACATTCTTTAACTCAGGGCTTCCCAAACTGGGGTTCTCGCGGGAATTAAAGGGAGGTCCGTGAGTTGATGAAAAGCTAATAATTAATTAAATGATAAAATTAAAAAATCTGTAATTTTAAAACAAGAACAAATCAAAATAAATCAAAAGATGAAACATTTTATTTGTTTACCTGCCTGTCATGTGACTATAGACGGATAGTGTAGAAATATGAAATTACATAATAAGAAATTAAGTCTATTTGCATAATTTCCAAGAAAATGAAGCCCCATCTCAATTCTCAAAAACAAATTTAACTCAGTAGAGCGTTGGCGCTTGTAACGCCAAGGTCATGGGTTCGAATCCCAGGGAAAGCAAGAATTGATAATAATGTAAATGTGTACCTTGAAATGCAATGTAAGTCGCTTTTGATAAAAGCGTCCACCAAATGCATAAATGTAAATATCATTACTGTAAACTGAAAAAAATATGATATATTATTTAAATTGTAAAGCATTTATGCATTATAGTATGTTTGAAGTACAGTAATGAGAAGTTTATATATATATATATATATATATATATATATATAGTTTTTCATAATTTTTATTCCAGTTTTACTTTTAGTTAATTAATAATAATAATAATTCATTACATTTATATAGCGCTTTTCTCGGCACTCAAAGCGCTTTACATGTAAGGGGGGAATCTCCTCAACCACAACCAATGTGCAGCATCCACTTGGATGATGCGACGGCAGCCATATTGCGCCAGAACGCCCACCACACACCAGCTTACTGGTGGAGAGGAGACAGTGATGAAGCCAATTAGTATATATAGGAGGATGATTAGGAGGCCATGATGGACAGAGGCCACTGGGCAAATTTGGCCAGGATGCCGGGGTTACACCCCTACTCTTTCGAAAGACATCCTGGGATTTTTTGTGACCACAGAGAGTCAGGGCCTCGGTTTAACGTCTCATCCGAAGGATGGCACTCTTTTGTCAGTATAGTGTCCCCGTCACTACACTGGGGTGTTAGGACCCACACAGACCACAGGGTGAGCTCCCCCTGTTGGCCTCACTAACACCTCTACCAGCAGCAACCTGGTTTTCCCAGAAGGTCTCCCATCCAAGTACTAATCAGACTCAGCCCTGCTTAGCTTCAGTGGGCAACCAGTCTTGGGCTACAGGGTGATATGGCTGCTAATTTACCACATTAAGTTAATATAAAAGTTGCTCTTTATATTTAATTTAATTTAAGTTTGAACTATAATAACCCTAGCGTGTTATTGAAATTAGAGTAAAAATTTGACATCAAAAGGGGTTTAACTGACAAAAACCTGTTTGGAAACCCTTCTTTAAACGATAAAACAGCACTTTAACATTCCGGATGCATCTGCAGGTTTCTGCGCACCTATAACATTAGCACTTTGCAGCAATGTTATAGAAACAGTTCACAGCTCACAGTGGAGTTGCCACTTTGCCTGTTTATAGTGCAGACTGCTGGAAGCCGAGCTGGACTCAGCACATTAACACAGCAGAGAGCAACATCAGCATGAGCGTCTGCTGGAGACAGCAGAGCAGCAAGTGTTTGCATGTGGATCTACAAGAAATACCCTGATATTTAAAAGTCAAGCTTTCCTGTGCAAATCAGAAAACTGGAATCCTTTCAATGATTCGACGATGTGGGTGACATGTTGGAATGATAAACACAGTATAAACAACGACATTTAAATATTTATTTCATTACAAAAAGGTCACACCAGGACTACGGTCTACTGATGATTCAAACAAATTTGTAAATTGTTTACTTGTGCCAGTTTCATTTAAACGAACTGCCTGAACAAACAAACTCATTAAAGTGAACATTCCCTTAAAGGGAATCACTCCACTTTTTTTGGAAATAGGCTCATTTTCCATCTCTCCTTTAAACAGTTGAGTTTTACCATTTTTTATCTATTCAGCCGATCTCCGGGTCTGGCGGTAGCACTTTTAGCATAGCTTAGCATAGATCATTGAATCTGACCGTTAGCATCTCTCTCAAAAAAATGACCAAAGAGTTTCGATATTTTTCCAATTTAAAACTTGACTCTTCTGTAGTTACATTGTGTACTAAGACCGACAGAAAATGAAAAGTTGTGATTTTCTAGGCCAATATGGCTAGGAACTATACTCTCATAATCGCGTAATAATCAAGGAACTGTGCGGCCGTACCAGCAGGCGCAGCGCCTGAAAATAGGATAACTTGCTGGAGACTATTTTTGATGTTACTACAGAAGAGTCAAGTTTTAAAGAGGAAAAATATCGAAACTCTTTGGTGATTTTTTTTAAAAAAGAGATGCTAACGGTCTAATCAGATTCAATGATCTATGCTAAGCTATGCTAAAAGTGCTACCGCCAGACCCGGATATCGCCTGAATGGATTGAAAAATGGTAAAACTGTTTAACTCTAGGGTAGTTAGAAAATTAGCCTATTTCCACAAAAAAGTGTAGTGTTCATTTAACCTTTGAACAGCCATGACAACAAATCCAAACCTCTCCTGTTACTATGGATTTGATTTACATTTAAGGAGGCAGAATACTAGAACATAAAACTGTGTAAGATATTCAGTCGTGAGAAGCTCTTCCATTCGTTCAGCTTCTTTCCTTAATGTCAAGAAAGTACAAAACACACAATAATAGAAGACAAAGAGATGGAAGATGCAAAGTTTCGCTGCAAATACACAATATGACTCCATGGCGAGGCAGATGTGTGAAAGAGCAATTGTGTGACATTTAATTAGGCAACACTGGACGGTCTGTCCTAATCACATTCGTTCTCTTATCTGAAGCGAAAACCCTTGAATGTGTTGTTTCACTGGTTTTTAGACGTTCTTCCTCTCTTTTGTTCCTCGTCCCTCCCTCTCCTTTCACAGGCTGCTTTGTCATGTTTATCTGTGTTGTCATTGGTCTACATCATTATTTTTGAGGCAGAGTCTCTCTCTCACACACACCCACACACACTATAGATCGAAATAATAACGCTGATTTTGTATTGGTTGTGACCCTTGTGAGGATCCCAGCAGACCCTGAATAGAGTGAGAGGAGTGTAAAGGTCACAGATAAAACAGCTCTTCACAGATTAACGGGGTGAAGATAAATCACAGCCAGATCTAGATTATTAAACTCACACTTTCACACATCAGGGTGAACCGGGTCAAACTTCATCCCAAAATCAAAATATACACCACAGTTCAAAAGTTTGGGGTCAGTAAGACTTTTTTTGTTGTTGCTGAAAGAAATTAATACTTATATTCAGCAAGGTTGCATTAAATTGATCAAATATGACCTTGATGTATTCAACATTGATAATAATCAGAAATGTTTATTGAGCAGCAAATCAGCATAATTATTTCTGAAGGATCATGTGACACTAAAGACTGGAGTAATGATGCTGAAAATTCAGCTTTGATCACTGGAATAAATTACATACAATAAATTCAAATAGAAAAAAGTTATTTTAAATAAATAATAATATTTCACAATTTTTACTGTATTTTTGCACAAATAAATGCAGCGTTGGAGAGCATAAGACTTTCTTTCAAAAACATAAAATCTTACAGACCCCAAACTTTTAAATGGTGTAGAAATATTAATATATATATATATATATATATATATATATATATATATTTAAGAATATTTAATTATAAGAAAAGTTTCTATGAAAATTAAGCCCCAACCCAATTCTAAAACTAAAATCCATTCACAATTTATATGGATACAATTTTTTGCTAAAGGTAAATATATCATTACTGTAAAGTGAAAAAAGGTATATTATTTAAATTGTAAAGTATAGATTAAAGTATATTTGTAGTACTGCCTTGAATTTATGTTGATTAATATTAAAATATCATTGTATTACAGTCATTTTTTTACCATAATATAGAAAATAATTACTCTATCACAATAATGAGAGTCCAATGAGAATTGGAAAAATTACGACATTACGAAAAACAACTGCATGAATTTTGATGGCTCCATACAATTTAGCAGCAAACAGGCAATAACTGACGTGATATACATGACTGACAGCTAGGAATGTAGCAGCACTGTAGACGACTTAAAGACATACTTAGAGGCGCTTAGAGACAGACACACTAATGATAGCAATTTAGTTTTACAATATTGTAATCTTGTTCCTATTGCCATTTGCAAATATTGTAAAAATGCACTTCTGAGCAGGATCAATTATTTTCTTTAAAGTCCCCCTGTGGTGAAAATCAAGCTTTAAATGTTGTTTATATGTCTACGTGGTGTTTTTAATATGCTTTAAGACAAACCATGTGTAAATTCAACAGCATTGCTGAGTATTTTCTCCTTAAAACTGCAGTGAACCAAAGACAGTCTCAAAAACATGGTTTGAAATCGCTGGTGTTTCTGACGTCACAAACTACCTTGTAACCAATCAGATCAACGTGTGATCGTCAACCAGTGGATCTCTGAGCTGAGTGAGTGAGTGGAGGCAGGGCTCATTTGCATATTCATACAACCGCATATACTAAATGAGGCAAGGGTGTAGAGGTACATTCAAGTGATTCTAACGCATGAAGAACGCAAGAAAAAAAACTTTTAAAAATGTAATTTTGGTGATCAAAGATGAGTTTTAAGGAAATACAATTATTGACTACAGGGGGACTTTAAGTGTTTTCACTGTTTAGTTGTAGTTTGAGAAGTTTTAAGAGCAACATTGCATATGCTAAAACACATTTTTGATAAGTGACATCTCTGCTTCCACACTCTTGAAAAGCCCCAGGCGCTTCTGACGAGCACAAACCCATCTATAAAGGAGCCGATTACACATCTTCTGACAAACTGCATCTGCTCATTTGACTTTAGCAGACTACATTTCATTCTTGTTGTTTAGGAGAAAGAGCGAAACAAAGAGAGAGAGAGAGAGCGCAAGGTTTCAGAAAGCAATCATCAATCTATAACTGTGTCTCTGCAGTCAGTCCCTGAACAACACGTGAAAGACGTCTTCATTTGAAGAGCAGGATTCACCCTGAAAAGATCTCGAGGGGTCAGACCTCTGGATGTTGAGGGGGTTGTGTTTTTTCTCAAGATCGTCTCATCCTTGTCTTCCCTACCAGTCACGATCATTTGACCTCTGCTAAAACACTGTTATCTGCTCTCTCTATCTCTCTCTGCGATCTGTTCCTCTCAACAGTGAAGCGGCTGACGCAGAGCCATCATTACACCAGATATATTTCAAGTGAGATATAATAAATCATTAACCAAACCTATTGTTATCAGTGTTGGGGGTAATGCTTTAAAAGTCGTCAGATTACTTCTTTCAAGTAACTAAGTAACACATTACTTTTAAATATACAACAAAATATCGGAGTTACTTTTTCAAATCAGTAATGCAACTTTGTTTTCTTATTAATTGACTGACAGCTCTCCTGTCCTCATGTTGAGAGAAACCATGAGTAGTGCAGAGGTGTTGTGTGTGAACATGATGCTTATTGTAACTCTAAAGTAAAGTAAAGTAACGCATTACTTAGCATAAAAAGTAACTAAGTAATGCAATTACTTACTTTTAGGGGATTAACCGAATATTGTAATGCATTACTTTGTAACTTCTACTTCGTAACTTTCCACAAGACTGCTTGTTATCATGTCTTTCATATACTGACGTGGCTGATGTATGCAACCTTGTTGAATGTCAATGTCTGGAGAAGCCAATGATGAGTTTGGTGTTCTGTATGAGTTTCCAGAAAATCAGTTAGAAAAGTCATTATTTTCTAAACTCAGATTGCAGATTACACACATCTTCAATACGGCTGCTCGAAACTTCTACTTTAAGCAGTGATCTTTGTATTATTGGACTTTTCAAATATGTTTATTGGCGAGTGTTACCTCAGACACTTGGTGACCAGCATGGTGAAAGTAAAGTAAAGTAATAATAAAAAAAAATTTGATAAGAAAGTCAGTACATATTGAGTAAAAATGACTTTACAGCTTGACAAAATTACAGCTAGTCTACACACTAAAAAAATGCAGGGTTGTTTAACCCAAACTTGGGTCAAATGTGGACAAACCCAACAGTTGGGTTAAAAATGTAATTAAACAATTTAACCCAACGGCTAGGTTTGTCCATATTTTGACCCAAATTTGTGTTTAAACAACCCTGCATTATTTTGTGTGTATAAGCATTTTTTTAAGCATTTCCACTCAAGCTGTAATTTTGACATTTAATTCCTTTTTAATTGTGTGACTTTAGGACACATAAAAAGCTATGAAATTATCTTAGCAAAGGATTATGCCTTTTTATGCCTTTTGATTTCTATTATGATGTTGGTTTCTTTGTATTGTAAGGACCCCCTCGAAAATGAGATGGTTCATCTCAAGGGGTTATCCATAAATAAATTACAAATTACAAATTATTTAATAATTTTATTTAATGTCATTTGCAGAATGAGTGATGATTTGAGATGGAGACTGGAAATTAACTTTTTTCATGATGGAGAAATTAAATATGCGGTTTTACATATGAATCAACATATGAAAATGTTCCTCTAATGCACGTGAAATACGCTTTTTTTTTCAGAACAGAGATGTACAAGACCGCAGTGAGGAGCTTGTCATACTGCCATGTGTGTGTTTGAGTGTGTGTTAGCTGGAGGGGTGACTGGGGGTCACTCTTGTGGACACAGGGTCACGAGGTCACCCTAAATCACTGGATTCTGACAGATTCTTTAGCGATCTTCCTCCAGGGCATCACACCCCCTCTCAGGGTTACGGTGAACGTTTATAGAGTTCACCAGCAGGGTCTTCAACAAACACCAGAGAAGTCACTCTTAAATATCACACAACCGCTCAAAGCTTTCAACAGGCATGTCACGCAAGCGCAACACAATCTCAGCGTTCCCAACACACAGGAGGTGCAGCTGTGGTTACACAGTAAGTGGACGCGAATCATCCTTCAAGATGAACAACGGCAATTTGAACCCACTCCCAGATGAGATTGCTGTCTACTGGCAGATTCTCACCACACACACAGACAGCCCGAAGCAGAAGACACACAGATGTCTGCATACTGAAGGGACAATACACTACTACACTTTATTTGCTAGTGATGGCTTCTTACACCAAAAATAGTGCCAAATGAAATGAAAATCAGATCATTTTCCATGACCATGTCTGATTCCAACTCATGTCTGAATACTCGATAAAAAAAAATAAAAAAAATGTGTTTAAATTAAATTAAATCAAAATATTTAATGAACAGATTTTAATATTACCCTGGTCCCAAACATTTTCTACCCTATGTCTAATCATTAAGAACATACTCTACATAAAGATAAGACATTTATGATTATAAAAAATAATTATTCCAATAAAATAAAATAAAATAAAATTATTTAATGAATAGATTTTAATATTACCCTGGTCCTAAACATTTTCTACCCTATGTCTAATCATTAAGAACATACTCTACATAAAGATAAGACATTTATGATTTTAAAAAATAATTATTCCAATAAAATAAAATAGTAATAATAATAAATAATTTTGTATATTATTTTGGGTTCCTCCTTTCAAGAGATTCAGAGGAGAGGAGGTCAAATCAGGACGCAGCTGTCTTGGAAGTCAATGCTTCTCAAACATCTGCACAATAACATGCTACTCAAGGTGTGTGTGTGTGTGTGTGTGTGTGTGTGTGTGTGTGTGTGTGTGTGTGTGTGTGTGTGTGTGTGTGTGTGTGTGTGTGTGTGTGATATTTCAGCTTCTGTGCGTCAGCACTTTTGAACATGTGGACAATCATAATGAAAGACTGTCTGTGCGTGTCTGGCATGAGAAGAATTAAATGGACAGTGCTGGTTCTGCATTTCTAGAGATGTCAAGATGATTGAATGGACAGATGGGAAGAAGTATGAAGAGAAGGAGGCAGTAGTACCTGCAGGAGAGAGACGTTGCTCAAACTCAACCGGAAGAGATGATTCCTACAGAGAGAGAGAGATATTTTAGGTTTGACAGGCTGTGTGTGTGTGTGTGTGTGTGTGTGTGTGTGTGTGTGTGTGTGTGTGTGTGTGTGTGTGTTACCTGGCTCCCACTATCAGCTGGTTCCTGGTGAGGTCGAGCGCGAGCGGCGAGTAGTCGTTCACTCCAGGCTGAGAGAAAGAGGACAGCCACGGGCTCAAAGCTGCGGCAGAAAAGAGCCACAGGTGACATTTACACACTTATCTGTGAGCCTGCACGTGTGATCTGTCGTTTGGCTGCTGTTTTCCACTGTTTAGACAGATGTTGGAGAACATGAGCTAAACTAATCCCACAAGTTAACTCTGTGCAAGTGATAATGAGGCGACTATCAGCATTTCCTCCTCGTGTTGCAGTGAGCGACTGCACTGTTCGGTATGATTGGTCTCTGAACACACACAGTGTTGATGTTTAGCAAACTGTGTCAGGAACTGTGAAGATTCTAAGTGAGTCTGATTCATGCATTATAATCTTGTTTATGATAAGATGCATTATCCACTGATGACATTTACATGCAAACACCACTTCCCTGCATAATGTGATAGAATGACATCTTAGTCACTGACATCTACTGTACACTATCATTCAAAAGTTTAGGTTAGTAAGATTGTTTAACGTTTTAAAGCTCTTCTGCTCACCAAAGGTGCAGGTATTTTATTTGAAATACAATAAAAACAGTAATATTGTGAAATATGATTAAAATTTTAAATAACTGTTCTCTATGTGAATATATAGTAACATGTAATTTATTCCTGTGATCAAAGCTGAATTTTCAGCAACATTACTCCAGTCTTCAGTGTCACATGATCCTTCACAAATCATTCTAATATTCTGATTTTGTTTTTAAGAAACATTTCTTATTGTTTTCAATGTTGAATTCACATTGAATGAATTCCGTTGAATTCAATGTTCAATGAATGCACATTGCTGGATGACAACATTTTTGCTTAATAATTTTGTTGAAACTGATATATTTCAGGATTCTTTGATGAATAGAAAGTTAAAAAGAACAGCATTTATTTGAAATAGATATCTTTTGTAATATTAATACATGTATTTACTCTCACTTTTAATCAATGTAATGCATCCCTGCTGACCCTGACTTATGGACTGTAGTGTATAATCAGATTTCTTTAACGTTACAGAGCCCCACAATCGTGCATTCAGAGGCAGAAACAGCTGCTAGCAACCTGCTGAACTCCAGCTGTGTGTGTGAAGATACTTCATATATGTTGTCCTGTTCCAGAGAAACATTGAGAGAGACACACAAGGGAAAGTGACGGCTGGGAGTCCAAACCACACACACTGGACCATTAATGAGGTGTGATGCCAATGAAACCAGACGCCCAGTCACAACATCCGCCACAAATGAGAGAACAACACAACCCACATACAGAAGGTGAAGGAATCGCTGGCAAATTCTTGTTAAACTTTAAACACAACCTTTCACACTACTTATTTTCAAAACGTTTTAGTGATCTGTATGTGTATCGCCAAACATTTTGACTTCAATGAACGCCATTGGCCGCTGTGCTTCTTGTTGGAGGTAAAGGAGAAGATACAGAAGGCCTAAAAAGTATTTAGTTGCTTAAAGGTTATTTTGGTCAAAAAAATGTTATGTGACAGCCTAATATTACATAGGCTAAAACGCCAGTGCTTATTTGCCAATCAGAACATTCAGCCAATTAGAAACGCTCTCTATCCGGCGATAAGTTCGTGCATTCGAGTTTATTGACATCGCTTGTCTTTTGGAGAAAGAGTGTGTTGTTAAAGGGATGCACTTTTAGACTTTTTTTTCTGTTTGCCAGATTGTATGTTAATCTATGGGTCTCCTAATGTCTTAATCAATTTACTAACACTTGTGTAATGGAGGAATTATAAGACGTAAACAGAGTAGCCTTGCATATTAACAGGGCAGACTGTGTCGATTAGTGTGTGTGATATTAGAACTGCGGGGTGTGTGAACATACTCCTGATATTACACACAGCTGTGTTAACCTTTAACATCTGGGCAGCATATGATTAAAAGAAAACTGCTGGCAGTTAACTAGTCTCAGATGAAAACATACACTGGACCGGCAACAGACCGTTAATGAACGGACTGATGTATTATCCATACAAAGAGTGTTTTTTTCTCAAAACAGAGAGCTCTAATCTGATTGACTGGATTTGCACACTTTCCAAGAGACAAAGTGCACACGTTTTTAACAAATAAAGCGAGGTTGGTCTCTTTAAGTCCCTGTAAGGCTATGGGATTAATATCCTGCCATGATTCAAAACTGAAAATAAAGTTCTGAAAGGTTGAAACTAAGTGTTCGAAAACTCAAAATCTTAAAAAAAAAAGTTTTGCAAGATCGAAAAATAAGATTTACAAGCTTGCAAAATGTAAAAAAAATAAGAATATCTCTGCAAACAATATGTTGTTTTTGAGATTTCCTTCTTCAGAACTGCAAAACATTTTTTACGATGTTGCGCAATTTTTTTTTCAGAGTTTCAAATTTGTCAGTGTTCTCCCACTGTATAGTTTGTTTTCCAGATTTGAAACCTTGAAACCCGTGATCTGAAAACTGGTGTGCGAATAGGTGAAAAAAAGTTTTGAAACTCTGAAAACTGAGGTTCGAAAGGGCGAAACTTATTACATTACATTAAATTTGCACTCCTTTGCAGACTATTTTTTCAGAGCTGAGTTTACAACACCCACTTTGCGGAGATACGCGCACACAGTTGCGAGCTTGCGACTCGCGTGATTGTTGGCAGCGATGTCACGCAGCTCTGCTCTGAAACTCTGAAACTCAGACTGAGCGAAAATGAAGCTTCGCAACCTCGCAACTTAAAAAAAAGCCTGGAGGGAGGGCCTTTCTGCTCTTGGCCAATGCTTTGCTGTCTGCTGACGTACAGTCCAATCACAAGTCGTATTTACTGGAAAGGTGGCTTCTGCACTGGTTCTTTGCATGCGTCCGGCAGATTGACCGTGACGATTGCTTCTGTAAAGAGTGCAAATCCTTCCTCTCATTACCATGATTTACCTTTTTCTAGGATGATGTATAATTATTTACTATGTTCTAGTATATGATTCACCATGATTTACCATGACTTACCATGTTCCAGTATGATTTACCATGATTCTAGTATGATTTACCATAGTTTACCATGACATACCAAGTTCTAGTATGATTCAGCATGATTTACCATGACTTACCATGTTCCAGTATGATTTACCATGATTCTAGTATGATTAACCATGTACTAGGATGGTTTACCATGATTTACCACGTTCTAGTACAATTTACCACAGTTGACCATACATTTAGCATGATTTACCATAGTTTACCATTATTTATCAAAGTTTACCATGATTTACCCTGTTCTAGGATGATGTATAATTATTTACTATGTTCTAGTATATGATTCACCATGATTTACCATGACTTACCATGTTCCAGTATGATTTACCATGATTCTAGTATGATTTACCATAGTTTACCATGACATACCAAGTTCTAGTATGATTCAGCATGCTTTACCCTGTTCTAGCATGGTTTACAACAATTGAATACATTCTAGTATAATTTAATATGATTCTAGCATGATTTACCATAGTTTACCATGATTTATCATAGTTTACCTTGATTTACCATGTTACAGGATGATTTACCATGATATACCACATTCTAGAATGATTTACCAGGATTCTAGCATGATTCACCTTATTTACTATGATTTACCATGTTTCTAGCGTTATTTACCATGATTTACCACGTGTTAGCAATTATGTGACGCATCAGAACAAATTAAGTGATAAACTCTGACAAAATATGATTGTGTTATAATAGTAATTGTTATGTAAGGAATTTTTAGTGTCTAAATATATGAATGCAAAAGCACATGTGAAAAGACTATTAAAGTGTAGATTGTCCAGCAGAGGGCAGTAGAAGACCACTTATTGGCTTACTTTCATTTTTACAAGTCTTGATTTTTACCAGTATTTTAAGTGGTCTTCTACTGCCCCCTGCTGTCTCTTCATCATACTACTCCCTAATATTGTTATATAATTCATATTTAGACTTTATAAAATCATTATTTTATAAAATCACATTTTGTCAAAATTCATCTATTGGAGTATTACTATTGACAATTGTGTCACATTGAGAAATGGGAATCCTGAAAATGAAAGTAAAAAAAAATCCATTTAAGAGCAGCAGGATTATATTTGTAATCTTGTTATCAGCTTTCAGCATTGGCTAATAAACAAATGCTTAAAGCTATATATTTGTTATTATGACATACGTGTAATATGTGTGTAAGCATGCATAATGGAGTTAACATGGAGAAACTGGTTTGCTTTAGTGCAAAAAAATACTGGTAAAAATCAAGACTTGTAACATGCTGAATCATACTAGAACTTGGTATATCATGGTAAACTATGGTAAATCATGCTAGATTCATGGTAAATCATGGTGAATCATATACTAGAACATAGTTAATAATTTTACATCATCCTAGAACAGGGTAAATCATGGTAAACTTTGATAAATAATGGTAAACTATGGTAAATCATGCTAAATGTATGGTCAACTGTGGTAAATTGTACTAGAACGTGGTAAATCATGGTAAACCATCCTAGTACATGGTTAATCATACTAGAATCATGGTAAATCATACTGGAACATGGTAAGTCATGGTAAATCATGCTGAATCATACTAGAACTTGGTATGTCATGGTAAACTATGGTAAATCATACTAGAATCATGGTAAATCATACTGGAACATGGTAAGTCATGGTAAATCATGGTGAATCATATACTAGAACATAGTAAATAATTATACATCATCCTAGAAAAAGGTAAATCATGGTAATGAGAGGAAGGATTTGCACTCTTTACAGAAGCAATCGTCACGGTCAATCTGCCGGACGCATGCAAAGAACCAGTGCAGAAGCCACCTTTCCAGTAAATACGACTTGTGATTGGACTGTACGTCAGCAGACAGCAAAGCATTGGCCAAGAGCAGAAAGGCCCTCCCTCCAGGCTTTTTTTTAAGTTGCGAGGTTGCGAAGCTTCATTTTCGCTCAGTCTGAGTTTCAGAGTTTCAGAGCAGAGCTGCGTGACATCGCTGCCAACAATCACGCAAGTCGCAAGCTCGCAACTGTGTGCGCGTATCTCCGCAAAGTGGGTGTTGTAAACTCAGCTCTGAAAAAATAGTCTGCAAAGGAGTGCAAATTTAATGTAATGTAATAAGTTTCGCCCTTTCGAACCTCAGTTTTCAGAGTTTCAAAACTTTTTTTCACCTATTCGCACACCAGTTTTCAAATCACGGGTTTCAAGGTTTCAAATCTGGAAAACAAACTATACAGTGGGAGAACACTGACAAATTTGAAACTCTGAAAAAAAAATTGCGCAACATCGTAAAAAATGTTTTGCAGTTCTGAAGAAGGAAATCTCAAAAACAACATATTGTTTGCAGAGATATTCTTATTTTTTTACATTTTGCAAGCTTGTAAATCTTATTTTTCGATCTTGCAAAACTTTTTTTTAAGATTTTGAGTTTTCGAACACTTAGTTTCAACCTTTCAGAACTTTATTTTCAGTTTTGAATCATGGCAGGATATTAATCCCATACAAGGCAAAGCTGTTCACTTGGTGGGCATATTGGCATTCATAATCAAGCTAATAAATCGGATTGAATGCAGAACGAATAAAATTTGACAAAAACTCTCTGTGCCATAAACTTCGTTAGTCTAATCATGTCAACAGTTTGGGATCAGTACGATTTTTATAAAGTGAATAAAAGAAATCGCTTATTCTCAGCAAGGCCATTTATTATCACATTTACTTGATCAAAAATACACTGTAAACCTTAACGCTCAAAATAATTAATTGGTTTGAGTAGGACAAACTTAAATTAAACTAATTGGTTCAGTCCAAATGAACTTTTATGAGTATTTAGCACTTTCTTTTTCTTTCAAGTTCACAGAACTGATATATTTTAAGTAAACTGAACCGTTTCATTGTTTTGAGTTTTATGAAATTATTTATTTTAATTTAGACGAACTTGAGTTTAACTGAAAAGGCTGGGATGTCTATTTCCCAGCATGCTTTGCCGATGGCACTCGAAAGGGAGAGTAAATGCTAAAATGAAGTATAATATAATGTTTTTTTTTTGTGTGCCAGACTAATGTTAAGTGGGAGATTTAGTAGTGATTAATGTTTTGATATGCTAATTTAGAATAATTTCTGTTAATGTTGGTTTTAGGATAGTTACCATCATGGTGACAAGTGGTCCATGCAGTTTCATTTGAGAGCAAATAATTCCTTTATATTGTTGCACTCATTCAAGTGCTTCTGTATAACATACAATTGATAATATGTTAGTAAATTAGTATGTTAGCGGATTAGCTTGTTAAAGCTAACTAAGTTTAAACTAATAAAATTGCTTACATTGAGACTACATGAAAGTTTTAAGTTATTTGTATGAATTAGTGTACTCATACATTTTAATTGTTCTTAAAGGGTTAGTTCACCCAAAAATGAAAATTTGTGCTGCTTCATATCATAAATAGATGTTCTGTGTTTTTCTCGAATGAATAAAAGAAGTTCAAAAGAACAGCATGTGAAACAGAAATCTTTTTCATTACAACATTATTAATCTCTTTACTGTCACTTTTGATTAATATAACGCATTCCTGGTGAATAAATATGGTCTACGCATCTGTGTAGAATAAAACGCAGGTGATGTCTTTTTTTTTTTTTTTTTTAAAGGCTCTTGTATCTGAAGGTTAAAGCCGCCAAATTGAGCAATGTGATTTCTCCCATTCATTTCTCAGTTTTATCCTCCTTATGCTGTCTGCACTTTCACTTAGACTGTCTCTTCTGGTCTAGATGCAAACACAAGCAGTTTTTACAAGCTCGACACACTCCACCGAGATGTTTGGGGGAAAATCATTCAAAAGCTTATTGTTTTAACCTTTGGCTCCAAATGCGAGTGATGAAAAGGGCAGGAGAGAGCGAGGTATTTTACACCCACCTGTGTAGGAGGTAACAGGGTGCATTTTTCTCCGGCACTCTTCAGGCAGAGAGGGCACAGGCTCGGGGTCAGAGGTCGCTGGGAGTGATGGCGTCTGAGACGAGACGAGAGGCAGAGAGAGGAGGCGGAGGATGACAAGTCCAGCGAAGGACAGTGGTCCTGTCATGGTTACCGCAACAACCACTCCCGAACTTAGGAAAAGTGAGAGGGTCCTAGCATGACGAGAGAAGAGAAAATCATCATGTTATTAAAATTGGAAAAAATATGGACTTTTTGAAGCTTGAAAGCCTCAGTCTCTATTCTTAACTGAGCGACTAGTATAAAGGCTGTTCACACCAAAGACCACTATATCGATAATCTATGTCTACACCATCAGACGATATTGTTTTGTTTATTCTAAGCATGCTTGTGGTCTGCCACTTTACAAGTTGTGTTTTTCGTTTCATGTGTCACACAGTAATGATCAATCTACAGGTTATTTAGTGCTGTAACACATCCTGAAGTTTGCCTTGTCAGAGTTTTTCAGTATAAAAGTAAATTGGGTTTAAATGTCAAGAATTCCTGTCGGGACGAAAGTAACACTTGTTACTTTTGTCCCGCTACAGTGAAAACAAGTGTTTATTTTGTCCCTCTGCTAATGTGGTGACTTTCTGTCTGTTGCAGCATTCATTAAAACATGTTTATGTCATATTATACCAACAGAATATGGCAGATGTTTATGAGAGGGCGTTTAAAGCTTAAGTCACATTTAAATCAGCTGATTTCTGTGTCACTATTTATTTTCACTCAATCTGTTTCCATTTACCCTAGTCACATTTAGGTTTTAGCCATACCTTATAGCTTTTCCACCTCCACCTATGCATTTGCAGGGTTTCCATCCAAAGGTTTGTATGCACATTTTAAATGTATGCATAAAAACAGCTGAATGGAAACAGGAATATTGTTATGTTGAGAATTTATATTATGCTAATTTAATTAAATTTTCATATTTTTCATGTTGAAAAAAAAACATTTTATAAAATGGATTGACATTGCCAATACAAAAATATTCTAAACAATTCAAGTTTGTAATGTTTTGTTACTTTTGAAACATTTGATGAAACTGTTCATTTACATTTTCATTTTAAAATGAAAATTTTTGCAAAGATAAAGGCCCAAATATGTTTGCAATTACATGTTGACAAGGTCATACTCAAGTATATTTAGGATAATTAAAAAAAAACAAGAGTAACACAAAAAATCTACCTTGTATATGTTGTGTTACTTTTAACCCACCTGTGTGTTACTTTCGTCCCAACTGACGGGGTCGAAAGTACCATGAGTCTTAAGTTCAAAGTGAAATTATACTGAAGTCATTCTACATTTTTACAAAATACAACCTGGTATTGATAGACCACACTTGTGAGTGACTGACCACAGCAAAAATATATCTCTGTCTAAACCATCATCTTTTAAAATGATGTTTTTCTGAAAAATGGTACTTTCGCCCCTGCTCTCCCCTACATGCACCAATGCACGTCTGAATGCAAGGAAACACATTCGATTTCTTTATCAACTTTACGTTCACTATAACCGACTGTATACAAGAATACTTGTCGACAATTTTGTGAGTGTATGCAGGGCTGCCAACTCTCACGCATTGAGTGTGAGACTCACGCAATTGGCCCTTTCCACACGCTCTCACGCCACACATTCTCACGCAGAAAAAAATCGCGGAGCAAAGAGGACACTGACAATGACAGACAAGACAGAGCAGGTTACTTTGTTATAAAATAAATTATCAGCTTTCAGATTCTGTCCATTTTATTACGCAATTCAAACAATAATACCGTTTTGGCGCTTGTAAATGTGACGTGACAGATCTCTGTAGCGCCTCAGTGCAAGCGGCACGTGATCAACTCTAACTCTTCTTTAATATTATAAACCCGAACTTACCGAAATGTATGCCTCGGATCAATCAGTGTTTTTCAAGCGCGGTAAGAAGTCAATAAAACAGGTAAATGGTCAATGGAAATGGACTGCAAAACAGGTCGGCTAACAATGTCACATAAGTTACATTTACATCAGGAAAGCAATTTAATGACCATTTATTTTATAGGCTGGAAAAATTAGATATAGAGTTTTGTTAAATATGTCCACTATATTAGGCTACATATATTTTTACTAATATCATTAAAATATTATAAAGTTGTTATTATAATAAAGAACGCATTATATTTTATTTAAGTTGTTATTTTTAACCTTTAAAAAAAATAGCCTAGGGCTCTCTATGTTTACAGCATTAGTGATTTATTGTTTAACATGTATCTACTGTAACTAATAATTATCAAAATGAATCGATATTGAATCAAGATGTCAAGCAAAAATAAATACAGTAACCTGCCAGTAATTGTAACCATGCAGCTAAACATTGTAACATATTGTCAGTAAACTTAATAAAAATAAGTTACCAAATGTTTTGACAATCACAACTTATTGTGATGCAAGTTTTTTTTTTTCCACATACAACACATATCTTTAAATGCAATTAATCCGCAAATCACATGCGTTTCAAAACGTGGGGTCTGGTTCGTACGGATCAACTATGATCCATTGCACCCCTAATCATAATAGTTATTGGTGTGAACAGGCCTAATCCCCTAAAATCCCCTAAAAAACATTTTGCGTTGCAGAGGAAGAAAGTAAAATGGGTTTGGAATGACATAATGGAAGAGTAAAAGATGGAAATACAGATAACAGATTACAAAACCTTCAAGAACAGAAAGAAAACAGATGGACATCCAGATAAAAGGATAAGCTAGACAGCCAGATACACCGTGAGCAGCGGAGAGACAGCTTCATCTTCTCCTGACGTGTTAGTCTTGCTTTTTCTAATCTAATTAACCTCCATCTATCATCATTGTAAATGACTGGACCTCTTCCAGGACCTGCAGCAGCTCCACATAATGTTATTCTAACACACAACATTGATTTTGCTGTAATTGTCAGCCTGTGGACGATGAGGCAGCAGATCATTAAAAGTTTAATTAGAAGTTGAAAAAGGGATTTTGATCTATTTTCAGCCCGTCATGGGAATCAATGGGTCTCTGTGGTGATCTCGGTTCACCCAGTTAATCTTTCCATTAGGTGTGTGACAGCGCATGAGGCTCAGGTAAACCCGACGAGTAAACACTCATCTGAGATCTTACACACGCAGCTTCACTTTAACACAAACTTCCCAGTTAGCCCCCTAGTAAACACACACACATGCTCAATCACACTTAAACACACACTTCCTGATGCGTCACAGAGAAACCACTGCAACATCTGTCTTGGCTTTACACACACAAACACCAAACATTACCCAATCTGTAGAGACTCGAGGTGGTCTGATGTCCTGTAACTAAACACACTTTTTTCACTTTTTGTACTGATTCACATAAACTTGATACCATCGAATGGAAATGCTCATATACTTTGATTTAAAAACAGTCTCTTTAAGTTAAGTCAGTCCACTCGGGATCATCTTAAATACCACAAAAAGCTATTTTCCAGGATACACTAAAGAGGAAAGACCAACATCTCCAAAACTGTCAAGATATGATCAATAACATGGTAAATAAGGTTTTGCTTTTTCTTATCAGCTAATGCCTCTGTCAAAAGATGATTGGCTCTTTAGCTGCCATATATTGACTGTTACACTTTATTTTTTCAGTCTCCTTTATATAGTATTTATTCTTGTGTATGTACCATGGTACTGAAGGATTACCATATTCATGTAACATGGTATTTACATAATATTTCAAGGTTATTCAACCAATAGCATGGTATTGCCATGGTGATACTATAGTATATTTAGAAAATTGGTTGAATCAATTATTTAATAACTGTGTTCATTGGAGTTCAGTCGACTGAAACAGTGATATTATTATAATTGACAAAAACTAAAATCAAAACTATTAAAGCTGAAATAAAATTGAATTTAAAAAAACTTAAACGTAAAAACCTTTTTAAACATGTTTTCTTTGGCAACTGAAATAAGTTTAAGAAGTTCTACAATTACTAAAACTAAAGCTTAACAAAAATGTTTTAGTTAAAGTGAAATAGAAATAGTTAAACAAAATCACATTCCGGTAATTAAGTAATTAAGTAAAAAAATTAACTAAAATGAAAATAAAAATAATAATTTGAGAATAAAAGCTATAATATATAAATAATACTAAAATAAATAGTAAGTATTAATATTGAAATCATCATTTAACATTTTACCTTTCTAATTCGAAATATTAATCAATACTAAAATAGTTTCTAAATACCGTAATACTAAAATAACCCAGAAATCATCATTTAATTTTTTTTACCTAATATTCAAACAGCTTTTATTCAAAACTCTATCAAAATGTTATTATTAGAAGAGGAAAAAAATTATACCATATCACCCCAAAAATTTTTTATATGAAAATATATATGAACTTTGATTACATTAAAGATAGGTCAAAAATATTTACATTTTATATTTTATTTAATAAGCTGATTTGTGTCCATTTTTCTGGGTTAAATACTTTCTCATATAACTATTTATTATGCAGAAAGGAACTATAAATAAGCTATTCAGGGGTTGATTTTATCACAAATTAAAACATTGTGATTTGTTTATTTATGCATCCTGACCAACAACACTGGCTCAACCAATGGCATGACTTGGGGGGCGGGGCTATGAGTAAGTCAGATCAATTGGGAAACCCTTTTTTTTTTTTTGCAGTTCCACTTGGTGAACCAATTAGTGGGGACGAAATTGCACACTTCAGCTGTAAAACATTTATTCAAAACTCTCAAAATCCAGTTAATAAGGAGAAACAGACAGCAAGTGGATCTTGTTAATGGTGAGCATTTGAATTCTGTGTAAATCTGTAGAGTTTCCCGTGTAATTCTCTGGCAGCAGGATCCAGGCTCTTCTTCTTGGCCCGGGAAGCGTGACGCTGTGCGACAGACACTTCATCGCAGACCATGTCTAATGTACCTCAATAGCAAAAGACCCTCAATCCCCCAAATCCCCCTTAATACCCCTCAGCACCCCATTCATGCCCACCGTCTCAGACTCATCAGAGGCCATGGAGGTGGAGCGATGACAGAGAGAGATGGAGACCCATGAAAGCCATGATGGCAGTGACAAATGCACCGAAGGGGAGGCCCGGGTCACACAATGGCCAGACTAGGTGGGCCACTGACAGCCCGTCTGGGCCAATTCATTTTTTATTAAAAGACGAGATATGAAAGAAGAAAATGAATAAATAAGGTCAAAGACGGTTGACACACAAATGCACACACAAGCACCAACAGAACAGGTTAATAATGAACCTTTGGTGAACAATTCAAACAATGTGTGTTACTCCCGATATTTAAAGATGTTTATTGGTAATTCAAAAGGGTAATTTTTCAGACCGATGTCAAATGTCCCTGTGTTGTTGTTTTCTACACAACATTGCATGAGGTCATGCCTGGTTTAGAGGGAGTTTGTTTCTTGCCTCTGCAAAGTATTATAAAACCCATTAAAACAATCACTGATTTGAACATGAGATTATGAACTAACCGGAATGAGGTTTCACTTTTACTCAGGTTTTGTCAAAAACACTTTTGTCTGTCTGGTCCATATATATATCATGCATAAACTTACCGTTAAGTTTAGGTTTGGGACAAGTAAGTAAAAAAAAAAAAAAAACAGGAAGAAATTACTACTTTTATTAAGCAAGGCCATATTAAATAGATCAGAAGTGATAGTTAAGAGATTTGTAATGTTACAAAAGATTTCTATTGCAAAAAAAAATGTTGTTCTTTTGAACTTTATCATCCAAGAACCCTAAAAACATTTATTAGTTTCTTCAAAAATATGGACCTGCTTAACTGTTTTCAACATAATCAGAAATGTTTCTTGAGCATCAAATCATCATATTATAAAGATTTCTGAAGCATCATGTGACACTGAATAGAGTAATGATGCTGAAAATTCACTTCATATAATATCGCTGTCTTCATGTTGCTGTAAACGATTAATCGCGATTAATCGAATCCAAAATAAAAGTTTGTGTTTACGTAATATATGTGTATTGTGTATAATTATTTTGTATATATAAATACACACACATGCATTTATATATTTAAGAAAAATGTGTTATTTATATATAAAACAGTTCTATTTATATATAATATAAATCATATAAAAATGTATATGCAGTATATACATGCAAATATTTCTCAAATATATACATGCATGTGTGTGTATTTATATATGCAAAATAATTATACACAATACACACACATATATTATGTAAACACAAACTTTTATTTTGGATTCGATTAATCGCGATTAATCGTTTACAGCCCTACTTCATGTTATATTCAGTTGTCCAAAAATTAATTGTACAATTTTGCATTACACTTTATTTTAAGGTGTCCGTGTTACAGTGTAATTATACATTTAAATACTGAGTATGAGTAATAATAATTAATTACAGTACATGTACTTACTATAGGGTTAGGGTTAGTTGCATATAATTATGCACAATTTATAGTTATTACTACAGTAACTACATGTAACGTGTAACCCGGACATTGTAAAATAAAGTATTACCAAAGGCAGTATCAGACTCTGACTTCTATCTATACATTTTATTAGACAAACTGTACTTTCAAGTCTTGCATATGCTTTTCCACCTCAGTTTCTGTTCTCTTTAATATCTAATGGGGGACCCAAAATGACTTAACCTCTTTCTCTGTCGCTCTAAACTAAAGCTCAGTAAAACACAAAGTTTCTGCATAAAGGTTGTGAGTGTCAGGACGGGAGGTGTTCGGCGTCATGGAGCTCTCTGAGGTCATGTGTTGTGTCGTCGTCTCGTCGGCCCAGTCTAATCCAGACTAAAAGATTTAAAGGCCTTTATGTGGAATTACAAACTGAACTGGCGGTGCCCTGCACACATGGCTCCCTCTGAAGCAGTGTCGCAAGGTTCAAAGTTCAGGACGTGAGCCCAAAATCACCGCTATGGTGTTTGTGTGCGTGTGTGTCCTAAATGATACAAGTGTAAAAAGAGACATATTTTTTTTAAGCAATGTTCTGGTCAATACAACTTATGCTGGGCGTACACCAAAGGATTTTAACAGTCCCAGACTAAAGACCGGCAGTTTTTAGGAATCTTACTGGAGTCTCGGCGCGCTCCCGTCGTCTCGACCGTTAAATGTGAGGGGATAATCTGCAGTCGGCGACCCGATTTATGCCAGTCTTTCTCTAGTCTTTCACATCAAACATGTTTGATATTATCGCAAGTCCTAGCGTAGTCATAGTGACATAAAACAATCAACAACCAATAAATTTGTTCTCAGAAAACCGGAAACAGGAAGCCATCAGTCACAACAAAGAAACATGTCAACGGACGTGGAAACACAACGAGCGCCAATGGCGCCAAGTAGGCGAAAATGGACCGTGGATAAAGAGGAGCGCCTTGTCGAGCACGCAAATGCGTATCTATAGCACGCAGTGTGTTTATCGTGCAATTTATACGCGAAAATGAGTTTTTACGTGGATATGATACGCAGTTTTGCGCGTGCATATGATACGCACAAATTGCGTGATATACACACGCACCCCACACCACTAATCCTACCCAAGCGTATAATACACACGCACCCCACCCTAAACCTTCCCAATGTGCTATCCATGCGTATACTATGCACGTAAAAACTAATTTTCGCGTTTATATTACACGATAAACACACTGCGTGCTGTATAGACGCATTTGGTGTGATCGGGTTGGGGCAGAGCAGCCGTGTCTTTTTGATGTAAACTGCCATTTATACCACGACAGAGTGGAAAAAGAAAAGAAGTAGACCGATATTGCCGAAGCCATCGACATGCCTGCATTTCAAATTATACCCTTTCAAGACATTTAGTTCAAACTATTGTTCTCATCATATAATGATATAGATTCATAACCCCCATATACAGTCATGTGGAAAAGTTAGGTCATCCCATTAAATAGGCTAGTCAACTCTTTATTAAGAGATGTTCACATAACAATGTCTAATTAGATTTTTTTCATTCCAGGAAAAGAAAGTGATTTATTGTAATTAAACAATATAAATTAACATATTTTTACTCATCAAAAAAAAATATGCATAAAAATGCCTATTTTAATGGAGGAAAACATTTGTTGTAGTCTTGTAAATAGTGTCACTACAAGATTCAGTGTTTGTAAAATCTTTAGTCTGAGACTGTGAGTCTGTGAAACCAAGTCTTTAGATGTGAGCTGATAATCTTATAAAGTCTTTTCTAAATCTTTTCAAAGTCTTTAGGTGTACAGAAGGCATTACGCATCTTGTTAATCACCACAGAAAATAATCTTGAGTTCTCTTAGTTTGTGGGAGAGTTTTTTTGTGTTTATTAATGTTTTTCAAAGAAGTCTCTTATGTTCACCAAATCTGCATTTATTTCATAAAAATTCTGTAAAAACAGTAATATTGTTACTAATTGTTACTTAAATATTGTTACTATTTAAAATAACTGTTTTATATGTGAATTTATTGTAAAATGTAATTTATTCCTGTGATTAAAGCTGAGTTTTCAGCATCATTACAGGTGAAACTCGAAAAATGTGAATATCGTGCAAAAGTTCATTTATTTCAGTAATTTAACTTAAAAAGTGAAACTAATATATTATATAGACTCATTACATGCAAAGTGAGATATTTCAAGCCTTTATTTGTTATAATTTTGATGATTATGGCTTACAGTTTATGAAAACCCCAAATTCTAAATTAGAATATTGTGGAAAGGTTTTCATAAGCTGTGAGCCATAATCATCGAAATTATAACAAATAAAGGCTTGAAATATCTCACTTTGCATGTAATGAGTCTATATAATATATTAGTTTCTGAAATAAATGAACTTTTGCACGATTCTCATTTTTTGAGTTTCACCTGTACTCTGAATGAATCATTACATGATCCTTCAGAAATCATTCTAATATGATGATTTGATGCTCAAGAAACATTTCTGATTATTATCAATGTTGAAAACCGTTGTGCTGCTTAATAGTTTTGTTAAAACCGTGATACATTTTTTTCTCCGAATTATTTGATGAATAGAAAAAGGTCAAAAGAACAGCATTTATTCAAAATTATTATTTTTTGTAACATATCAATGTCTTTACTTTATCAATGTCACTATTGATCAATTTAATGTGTTCTTGCTTAATAAAAGTATTAATTTCTTTAAAAAATCTTACGGAGTACTTTTATTAAGCAAGAACACATTAAATTGATCAATAGTGACATTGATAAAGTAAAGACATTGATATGTTACAAAAAATAATAATTTTGAATAAATGCTGTTCTTTTGACCTTTCTATTCATCAAAGAATTCTGAGAAAAAAATGTATCACGTCCACAAACAAATTGACTTTATACATCACTTACGATGAAGTCTGTGCATGAGACAAGGCAGGGTTTAAAAACAGAATCATGAAAGCTTATTTTCTGTTAAATAATCTGTAGAAAGTATGTATGTGTTTGCTGTAATCTCGCATCTATACTGTTTAAATGACACAAACTTTGTCTACAGAAGTAAAGCATAATAACTTAGACGTTCATCTGCCTATAAGTATATGCGAGATTACAACAAACACATACTTTTATACAGATTATGAAAATATATTTGTATACAAGCTTTCATGATTCTGTTATTAAACCCTGCCTTGTCTCATGCACAGACTTCATTGTAAGAGATGTATAAAGTCAATTTGTTTCGACAAACTTTGAGACGAGCCAAAAATGATGTGGTGATCACAAGCAGAACAGATGCTGTTGATAGAAGTTGTTTTCAACCCTACATTCCTTCAACGCTCTTAGATTATGCAACGTATAAACAACTGAATTCCTTGGATATTACGTTTCGCGTGTAACAAGGACAATGAGAGAAAGTGCAAATATATGAAAGGCGTTGAACGAAAAGTCAGATCTTGATCACAGATGCTTTCCTCAAGCACATTACTGAAAGACAGCAAATCCACGACTGACCTGTGTAAACAGTGAGGAATAAACACAAGGATTAATGCTAATCCACGCTAGATAACACTGTCTCACTGTGACACAGCTTTACAGCCACTGCAGCGTCAGGATGCTGCTGATATGAGGATTTATGGATCTATTCATCTTTAATTGTCCCCCGTCAGGAAAAAAAAGCAAGTGGGAGGGATGGTATAAAGGAAGACAAGTAAAGTGATAATGAGCAGCTGTGATTGCAGGACACATTTCAAGGTGAATCTCAGGAAAGTCCAGACAGCCGGAGACGTGAGTTTAGTTCAGATGTTACAAAAACAACTTTAACTTTTTGGTTGGATAAGAAAGTCTAGCGGATTAAGCAAATTAAAGTCCATATGCAATCAAAATTGACCGTATTTAATTCCTGCAATTGGCTGTCGAAATATATGAAAAACTTAATTCGAATTTTATACTTAAATATTACTACACTCTAAAAAAATTTGGGTTAAATATGGACAAACCCAAACGTTGGATCAAAAATGCAATTCAAAAATGTAACCCAATGGCTGGGTTTGTCCATATTTGACCCAAAATTGGGTTGAAACAACCCAGCATTTTTTAAATTATATGCGATTTTAAAAAGCATAATTTCAGTTAGGAGGAAAAAGCTTATGGCTTGTCTTTTGAGGTCACAAGAGGGCACAATGAGGAAAATATTAATGTACCGCATTAAATTGTTTATTCAAAGCAATGAAATAACATCAGACAAAAAAATTGCATAACGTTTACAATAATGTCTATAAATCAAATCTAATTTTGTAAATCGCATAAACAATTATGAACAAAACTATGGAAGCTTGTTTCCGCCACAGAATGAAAAATAAAAAAGGTAATTGCAACTTTTAATCTCACAATTTGACTTTTTATCTCCGAATTGCGTGATATAAAGTCGTCATTGCAAATTATAAAGTCAGAAGTGCGTGATGTAAAGTCGCAATTTTTTGTTATAAAGTCAGAATTGTGAGATATAAACTCGCAATTGTGAGAAAAAAGTTAGAATTGTGGGTTTATTTCTCAAAATGTTTTGTTTAAATCTTGTAATTCTGGCTTTATAACACACAATTGCGACTTTATAACTCAATTCTGAGAAGTAAAGTCAGAATTGCTAGATGTAAGCTCACAATTGTGAGATAAAAAGTCGCAATTATCTTTTTAAAATGTTCTGTGTGGCGGAAACAAGCTTCCATACAAAACAGCATCTTGTATTTATGCATAGTGTAACAAAGAGTGCCGATCACAGAGTATTTTTTTTACATTTTAAGATATGATGAGATGCAATGGAATGGGAAAACCCTCACAAAATCTCGAGACATGTTTTTTTTTAAGTTAAACTTCTTTTAACTTTACATGGCTTTCCAAACACGCGGCTCCCTGTAGCGAGACGCGAGTGAAACGGTCAAAGATGTCCGTCTAGTGCATGTGTGCATAGAAAACAATGGCTCTTTTAAAACAACTGCAAGACCATGTTGTCAGGAGAACGCCAGAGAAATCCAAGCACAATTTTCTGTATAATTCACCTGTGAAAACCATGCTTGCGTAAATTGTAATTATCCATTCAGTGCAACAATTTCCATAGGAAATTAATTCTGCTTGCATGTCATGAATGAAGTCCGTGCGTATAGCCTGTGATTACTTGTGTAAAGTGTCGTCAACATGACAGAACACAAAAAGCTGCCTTCAAATATGCAGATGCACAAGACTTAAAATTCATCATTTGGAGAGTGCATGCAATTTACGCTAGTTTGTCTGACTCACTGATAATAATAAAAAACTGATTAAAAACAGAAAAACTCCTCAACAAACATGCCCTTTGACATCCCCTACATGCAGTTTTTGCCCATGGGAGCCCGGCCACCATCAATCCCCAGCATTTCTTCTAAGCGCTGTACAACTAAAACCTTTATCCCCAAAAAGAGACCCCAAATGAACTCTATTCCCATTCACGCAGCTGGAGGTCCGTGCGCTACCCTAGTTAGGGCACTAAGACGGGCCAGCGACCTTTACCGGCCAAGAGCCAACGCCAACCTGAGATACACGTACAGACTGATCCAAGCTGTGAATTAGCAGTTCCACGGATATTTGTTGCATCTCTGCAAGTGTTTGCCTTTTCAGATGTGTCCTTGTTTGCTATTTTCCCCCCCCAAAACCTTCCACTCCTCCGCTGTCTCTGCGTGAAAGCCTTCTCTGTGAGACCGGCCAACTATCTGCCAAAGCAGAGGCTCTTTAGCACGTGAATGAAGTCCGTTGAGCTTTACAGGCGCTGTGAGCGAGCACACTTTCACTCAGCCCTGACCACGGACCCGACACCGGGCAGAATCTTAAACAGCGCCGCAACAAGACCGGCCTTTTATTGTGTCCATCCTCACGCCATTCACGTTTCACTCATTCTCTCACTCTCCCCTTTCTCTGTCCATCTCTCGTCCTCTTTGTGCCATTAACAACGTGAGATTTGTGACAGAAGCATCTGTCTAAACAGTGTATTACCAATTGATGTGTTATAAAATGGAAAAAGAAGGTTTAAATTAACCGCAGGAGCTTGAAACTGAAATCACTGCTTACAGCGGTATGATATTTGCATATTTGTCCCTGAATCGTTGCACATCGAAGGCTGGCCCTGAATAATGGACGACGTGAACTTGCAGATCCATGTATTTTCATTATCATGGTTGTTTAGGTTTTCTTTTAGCAATTAATTCTGTGCTATGAAATAAATCTTACAGCCACTTATTTATATTTATAGCATTTCAAAACAAAAAAGAAATTCCAAACTCTTCTATAAAGACGACATTGTTATACGTTAGTTAACGCAATAGTCAGTTTAATCCAACAATGAACATAACTTTTACAGCATTTAATAAAAAACAATATAATTGTGAAATATTATTATAAAATAAAAAACCCGTTTTCTATTGTAATATATTTTAAAATATAATTTATTCCTGAGATCAAAGCTGAATTTTCAGCATCATTACTTCAGTCTTCAGTGTCACATGGTCCTTCAGAAATAAATGTAATATGATGATTTGATGCTCAAGAAACATTTCTGATTATTATCGATGTTGAAAACAGTTGTGCTGCTTCATATTTGTGTGGAAAACCGTGATGCATTTTTGTCAGGATTTTTTTGCTGAATAGAAAGTTCAAAAGAACAGCATTTACTTGAAATATAAATCTTTTGTAGCATTATAAATGTCTTTAATGTACATTTTTCTTAGTCAAAATGTATTTTAATCAATTTAATTTCTTTAAAAAATCTTACAGACCACAAAGTTACATATATAAAAACATGAATATGATTAAATAAGAAAAATTAAACAATGAAACTGATTTGAAATCAGTTGAGAAATACAGACGGAACAGAACAACAAAATGAATTGTCATGACACCAAGGACTAATTTTATTGCACTGTGACTAAAATGGAAAAAAATTACTTCAAGACAAGTAAAAAAAAAACTGATCTGAAATCAGTTGAGAGAAATAAACAGACCAAGGAGACAGAAATAGACCGCAATAACAACAAAAACTGATTAACAAATAAAATTTAACAGAATTTAACTGAACTGAAATGAGACGGGCAGACACAAAAAGAATCAGTCAGTGACAATTTGGACAAAACGGATAAATTCTTGCATAGTAGCTCCATCTATTCAGACAAACACAGACGCACTTGAAGTGGTCAATCACACACACACACACACACACACACTCTCAGAGGCCAGCGCCACAGGCTGAGAGAACAAAGAGAATTGGACACACAATGGGGGAGGTCTGGAGATGACGGCCAAACTGTTTATCAGAATACCTCAACAAAGACACGGAGAGAGGGAGGGGACAGAGAGAGAGACGAAAGACGGGATGGAGCGGAGAGAGGACGAAATTGGAAAAGATACGGGAGGACACGAGGGGAGGGAAAATTGCTTCCAGGACAACAAGAAGAAGGGAAACCACAGTGCAACAAGATGAAAAGATTCACAGGAAGTGGATAGTTTTTACCGCGGATGGATAGATTAGAGAAAAAAAAAAAGAAAAAAAAAGAGTGTACTCACCAGGAGTAAGGTGTCAGCAAGGGCTCATTCCAGAGGAGCGCATCCGATAGACTTCAGATCTGTTTAACAGAATCCTTACAAACAGACAGAGAGAGAGAGAGAGAAATCATTTTAGTCAGCCTCTCACGGGCGAGTAAAGGGGGAGATGAAGGGGCTTCAGTAATGTGTGCAGTGAAGCATTCAGCTCTGTGAAAAACAAACTGTTAACTTTCTCAATGGAGGGAGGCTGCTGGGGGCACGGCGGCTGTGCACGAGGGTGTGTGTGTGTGTTTGTGTGTGTGTGTGCGGCATCTGTGGCGAGCAGACGCGGGGAAAGAAAGGGTTAAAATTCCTCTAACTGTTCCCAAACTGAGGCTGGTGCACCTCGGATGCGTACAGCAGCCTCGGCACGTATTTGAACACTGATGCTACACTTGTGACAAAATGTCCGAATGTCACTGCTTTCGATACAAAACTGTGCTCTAACACTTCACTTTTTTTCATAAATCCACTAAAAAATAAAATAAAAGACTAAAAACCACTAAGCACAGCAGGATTCCTTAGGATCACACAGGTGTCCTAGTATAGGGTGTAAACACGTTTTGTCTTAATAAACCTTAATATTGCTTAATACAATATACACTACCATTCAAAAGTTTGATGTCCGCAAGGTTTTTAATGTTAAAAATACAGTAAAAACTGTTTTCTATTTGAATATAAAATTCTTTAAAATGTAATTTATTCCTGTGATCAGTCTTCAGTGTCACATGATCCGTCGGTTTCTTCTTCTATTAACGTTGAAAACAGTTGTGCTGCTTCATGTTTTTGTGGAAACCATGATAAAGGTTCTTTACTGAATTGAAAGTTCAAAAGAACAGCATTCATTTGAAATAGGAATCTTTTATAAATATCTTTACTGTCACTTTTGATCAATTTAATGAGTCCTTGATTAATATTAATTTCCTTCAAAAAAAATTAATCTCACTGACCCAAAAAGTCGTCCATGATCACAATATTCAGAATCCTGCATTTTTTTATATGGCCAGCAAAAATCATTGTGAATAATTAGTAAATATGCAACAGCCTTATATAATATATAAATCTTAGATGCCATATTTATGTACATAATTTTTACATAAAGGCTGTCCGGTACATAAGCACAGTCTGTTCAAATGTCTAAACATAAAATGTATTTAAATATGTCTAAACGTGACCTCAAACCTCAAAACAATACAATTACAACCCAACCGACTCCACAAAAATATCTGGTAAATGTGCTGCTTAATAAGCACACTTTTTTTCTTTACAATAAATGCCATTTGGGTTAGTATTTTGTTATCTAAAGCAGTTCCACTCAGGCATTTTTAAGTGTGACTTCAGTGTCTTTTTGGGACAATTCAACATGAAACCTTTGCTTACTCATTAGCTGAGAACAGCACTTTGAGAAGCTGTGGTCTGGTTTCTGTGGCAACAACACCCCTCCCCCCACGACATCCCATAATACAGCTGTAATTTTCTTTTCAATCAATTCAAATTTGACATTTCACAGTGATACTAGATGAAAAGAGATCAAGAAACATGTTCAATCCCCTCTATCATTATTCCGTTTCCTCAATCTCCAGGCCCCGTCACACACAAAAACACAATACGCAATGGGGCGGTTGATTTCGAATTCAAATTTTGTACGACTTCCTCTTGAGATTCACCAATTCACCAATTCACCGATTCACTCACTCATTCATCCATTTATTTGTAGCTCCATTCAACCGAGTCGTTTAATTCAGCAGATGAAATTACACGAGGTGAATGAGGGACACAGGATGATATTTAATGCAGGAGTTATGCTGGATCCACAACGTAAAAAGTCAACAGAGTCAAAAGTACAAACTACACAGGAACATTCGGTCAGTTTAGTTGAGCTAAAAGCTTAAAACATGTGGTACAATACAACCAAGGCACAGTCAGATTGACTTGAAACATAGACTAATTGAGTGACACCAATTGCTGACCAATCATACTTTTTAAACTGGCATGCTCGACTTCTTAATCAGTAAGACCAATTTTTTACCAGCTTATCCAGCATTCTGTACCAGCAAAATCACAGCTTCTGATTTACTGGTTTAACCAGAACATCAACAAGCTTGACCAGCACTAACCAGCACCAATCCAGTACTACTTAACCCTAAACCAGAATGAACTAGCATTAACAAACCACCAAAAACCATGCAAAATTACAATAGCTGACAAACTCAACCAGCAAGAACCCATTGCTTTAGCTTGACTTGAGGCTGAAAGACAATGTGTTTTGCTGTTGGACAGCATGGCTTTGCTTGTCCACCAACAAGACCAGCACTGGCCAGCCATTACCACCTCCAAAACCAGTACTAATTAACTCTAAACCAGAATAAACCAGCTGCAAATTAGTACTAACCAACATAAACCATCCACCAAAGTTCTTAACCAGCAAAATCAAATTACTGACCAGCTTAACCAGCAAGAATCTTCTGCTTTACTCATTTAACCAAAAAGTAAACAAACTTGACAAGGAGAACCATAATGTTTTGCTGTGGGAGAGCATAGCCTTTCTCATCCAAAAGCTTGACCAGCACTAATCCAGTACTACTTATCCCTAAACCTACCAGAATGGACCAGCATAAACAAACCACCCAACTTCTAAACCAACAAAATCACAATAGCTGACAAACTCAACCAGCAAGAACCTGTTGCTTTAGCTTGACCTGAAAGATCATGTTATTTTTGCTGTTGGACAGCATGGCTTTGCTTGTTCACCAGCAAGACCAGCACTGACCAGCCATAACCAGCACCAAACCAGTACTACTTAACTCTAAAACAGAATAAACCAGCTCCAGATTAGTACTCACCAGAAAGGCGTAAACCAGCAAAATCACATTAGCTGACCAGCTTAACCAGCAACAACATTCTGCTTTACTCATTTAACAAACAAGTACAACAAACTTGACGAGGACAACCATAATGTTTTGCTGTGCAACAGCATGGCTTTGGTCGTCCACCAGATTGACCAGCACTAACCAGTGCCAATCCAGTATTAACCCTAAACCAGAATGGACCAGCATAAAACAACCACCAAACTTCTAAACCAGCGAAATCACAACAGCTTAACTACTTAATCAGCAAGAACCTGCACTTCTTAACAATATATTTTTTTTTTTTGCTATTGGACAGCATTGGCTTTTCTTGTCCACCAGCTAGACCAGCACCAAACCAGTACTACTCAACTCTAAACTCCAGATAAGCACTAACCAACATAAACCATCCAACAAACTTCTAAACCAGAAAAAAAAGTTCACATTAGCTGTAATAGCTGACCAGCAAGAACCTTCTGCTTTACTGATTTAACAAGAAAGTCAACCAGCTTGACAAGGAACACCATGCTGTTCTGTTGTGGGACAGTGTAGCTTTGCTCGTCCTCCAGCCTGACCACCACTAACCAGACATAACCAGCACCAAACCAGTAGGCCTACTTCTTAACCCAAAAACAGAACAAACCACCAAACTTCTAAACCAGCAAAATCACAATTTACAAACTTAACTAGCAGTACCCTGTTGCTTTACTAGTTTAATCAATCATGATAGTTGATCAATTTCACCTGTTCTGCTTCTCTAGTGAACAAAATCGTTAGACTGGTTAGCACCAGTTAGACAAGCACCAGACCAGTATTAACCAGCACTAAACCAGCCTGAACTATAGTGCCAAAACAACACTAACCAATTTACAAATCAGCACTAACCTGAATCAGCATAAATCAGCCTGAAACTGCATGGAAATTCATGTGGTTTTATATGAAACAATATGATGAAACAAAAATACATCAATAGAATAGAATAGAATAGAATAGAATACAATAGAATAGAATACAATAGAATAGAATACAATAGAATAGACAAAAACACATACGGAATGACCAAATAATTCGTCAATTCAAATCCCAAAGAGGAATACTATTAAAACAAAAGAGTCGCACAGTATGTTAGCGTTCAGAATGAAGGTAGTCTGGTGTTAATTAGTCCTTGCTCCGCCCCTCGCGGGTGTGTTCCCTCTCGAGGGGTTCACTATGAACATGTCATGTCTGAACAGATGCCAGTATCTTAAGTCATGCTGGAGCACTGGATGAAGAAACACAAAACAGATTTAGCCAACATGATCTCATTGTGAAATGCATGACTTGTGCTGTAATCATCTCAGTTCAGCACGCATTTTTAGACACTTTATTCTTTCCACTCTCTATTTCTCCCACTGATTTAACTTAATTCTTACAAATCATTCTTTATAAACACACGTCGTATGCTGGATATGTGCCATATTCTTCTCTGCGGGCACTGAATGTGGGTGTTTGTGAAAGAAAGTTGGATTGAGATAGATGGGGAAATGAGGTAAAAGTTTTGGGACGCCAAGTCAAACTCAAAATGAATTAAAAATAAAAAGATTATTTCTGTCAAATATAAAGTCGCAGTGTTTGAGCAGCACACAGTTTTTCAAGGACAAGAGTACAGAGGTCTTTTGGTTTATGTATTTTGGGTTATTTTAGCTCATTTTATGTGCACCTCACAGGTTAGCTGTTCATTTCCGAGCTCCTGTGGTTAATCTGATGCTGCAATCACAAGACGACCATACGACAGCATCACATCTTCTCTTTGAGGAACTCATGATGAAGACACATATGCAAGGTGAAAAAAATACATATGGGATAAATAACTCAATTGAAATAACTTGTGTTCAAGACAACAATGAGATTAAAGGGAGAGCAAGTGAAGACTTTTGTTGAAGTTTCATGCTTAGATGTGTTTGCATTCCTCAACTAGAGGGTCAGAGGAGAAATATGCATATGCGAGAAGCATTAACTTGCATATTGACGTTTCGCATTATTAATCATTCTCAAATTGGTCATTTTGTCTTGTTTTCTCATCAAAACATCAAGAAAAAAAAAGAAAAAATGAATCGAGATCCATTGCACTAAACAGGTTTTTCCTAGCGGGGGTTTGTGAACGAAAGAACTGCAGGGGGTTTGTGAACTGATGAAAAGCTAATCATTAATGAAATCATAAAAATGCAAATATGAATAAATGCATATCAAGATTAAACACTTAGATAGAAAAATAGAAAATATTTGATTTGTTTGTCTGACCATTAACCAACATCAGAAAACTGTGAACAAATGTTGTTGAATTATTGAAACATAACTCTCAGGGGAACTTCAAGTAGGTCAAATGGGTTTGGCATACAAAAGTTTGGGAATCCCTGACATAAAATATTGACTATAGATTTGTTTTTAGAAAATATACCTAATAAGGTTCTAACCAAAATGTATAAATACAACACAATTTAGTTGTATAAAACGAGAAAAAAATAATACTGACAAGACTAAAATACAGTTTTTGCAGTGCATTGATTTTATATTTCTAAAATCTCAGTATGTCGATGATTGTCTCATTTGCATCTATATTTATTTCCCCTAAGGTGAAACATCCCAAATAAAGTATACGTAAATAAAACTGTGATCTCCTTTAAGTCTCCTGTGAGAGAGCAACTGCTGAGCAATAAAATCATCCTCCGGAGAGCGACCAAAACAAAAACAGGAGAGAGAGAGAGTGAATGATGGTGCGATTTAGAGAATCTTTCAAGCCTCAGGAGGGATTCAGTCAGGTCTGATCAAAAACTCTCCTGAGACACAGAGATGTTCACGCAGTAACTACTACACAGCCTATGATTCCTCAGAGGCGGAGAGAAAGAGACAGGAGAGAGGAAAAACATGAGAGAAAATAACAAGAATGAAGATTCCCCAGTCAGACAAACAGAAAGAGTTGATCTCCTCACAAGAGCTTTAATAAAGAACATTAAATCCATAAAAGAGAGAAAGAGAAACAGGAAGAGAGAGAACAACAACAAAAATACCTTAATTTAACTTTTTATTCACTTTAAGTTTATATTTTCTCCTCGGCTGTAACTCTGAAATCCCAACCTGTTGCAACGTGATCCGATCAGTCACGTGATGCACAACTGATGACATCAAACCTGAATCAAAGCTTCTTTGCAACCATTTTTTTGTGCACTATTCACAACACAGTCAAATAAACGTCCCAAAAACATGTCAAATATTTTGTGTAGGCCAATAAGAATGGCACAATGATCAGATTGTCTATTAATCTGCATTGCCACCATGTAGAGCTGCAACATAACATCGACAAATTCCATAATAATCAATAATAATGAAAATAATCGACAATGGTTTTGATTATCGATTAATTGCATCTGTTCGCTGAGCACGGAAAACATCCAACAGTCATGTCACTTTATGAAGCATTTCTTTGGACAACACATACTGTCTCTGAAATACGGTGGAGAACACACACTGAGCTACAGCGGGAAATGTGCAAGAACGTTTTCCTAAACTTGAGTGTCATATAAAGTACTTCAACCAAAAGTTTTATGCGACTTGCCCTTTCATTTGCTTTGACGGATGCATGTGCCGTTTAATGCGTTTGAGACACGGTTTCCTCTGTTGTATCCTTATCTGTAAATGTTTAAAAGTCACACAAATATTTCCATTTTGCATAAAGGCCTGTCCTGACAGCGAGAGAGTCTGCCTTAACCTTCACAGACGTCAGCATGCAACCAGACAGCAGCAATAATTATGACAAAAATATTTCTTGTTAGACACATTAACTCTTTCCCCGCCAGAGTTTTTGATAATTTTCATCAGATTTTCAACTTTCATGGCCCCCAGAATATTTTGTTGTATGAATATCTGAACATGCAATATATAAAACCAAAGAGCAGAGCCTCTTAGTTTTATTCTATAGCTTCATGCATTCTTTATCACACTTGATTGTGGGTTAGTTTAATTTTAAAAAAAGCAACATTCTGAACAAAAAGCTTTTTTTATTTTTCAAATAAATCTCATTACATGCAAACAAAGTGAGATATTTCAAGCCTTTATTGGTAATAATTTTGATGATTATGGCTTACAGCTTATGAAAACCTTTTCACAATATTCTAATATTGAATTTGGGGTTTTCATAAGCTGTGAGCCATAATCATCAAAATTATTATAAAAAAAGGCTTGAAATATCTCACTTTGCATGTAATGAGTCTATATAATATATTAGTTTCACCTTTTAAGCTTTGCACGATATTTTAATTTTCGAGTTTCACTGCTATATGCATTTGATCACAACAGCAGTTTTCTGTTTATTTAATCTGATCTGATCAAATTATTATTTAATTTTTTCATCCAATTAATCAATTTGTCAAAGAAATAATCTGCATATTAATCGATTACCAAAATAATCGTTAGTGTCAGCCCTGCAGCAATATTCTTGCATGACTTGCACCAACTAGAGTGAAATATCAGTCCCGAAACCAGATGGCTGATGGGAGAAACGAGCACAAGGCCCAGCCTGACCTGTCGGACACGACAGCAATTACCCCCACATATAGATCATACCCCGCATCTCAGGAAGAAGTCAACGGCCCCTTCAAGGGCCCATCAGAGCACAGGAGACTAATAGCTCTGCTGTTCTGACATTTTCTTAACCTTTAAAGCCATCAGCGAGAGCACCATTCATCTTCCTTTGCAACGCTCCACAAACAGACAAAACAGTGGGACGCCCCAGTAGAAAGAGTTATGTTAAACCAATTTCAGTAGGATTGAGACAAATGTGGACTGGGAAGGTGAACGTGCGGTGAAGAGCAAGCAAAAGAACCTCAGTTGTACAGACACTATTCATTCAGAGTGGTTTGGGGTACACTAATAGTAGGGACCGTCCCCTCCTGGGGCGAGCTGGGGTTAAGTGCCTTAATTAAGAGCATAATTACAATGATTGGAGATTTTAGAAACTCTACAGTTGATGGGTCACACGACCTGGGATCGAACTCACGGTGTTCGGGACTGGCTATTTTAACGTCATGAATACAGCGCTGTTTTTCCTCCCAATGGAAACAGATGCAGAGTTTTTTCTGCCCTCGCTCACACTAAAGTTAGTGTTCGTATGCACATAGGAAACTTTGTCACATTTGGAAAGGGGAAAAAATGGCCTGGAAGTATGATTCACATCTTATTTAAAAGAACAGTTCGCCCCAAGTAAAAGATGATGGCATCATTTACTCATTTACTCACCCTCATGTCGTTCAAAGTTCATTTGAATTTCGTTGAATGCTAAATGAGATGCTCTAAAGTACATACACACATGACTCTTTTCCATGTGCAATGAAAGCACACCGTGACCAGGGGTTGTAGAGCACCACAGAAGTATAGTCCTTATAACATGAGCTCTATATTACATTTTTTTGAAGTAGATTTGTAAAATAAACTAAATTGTAAATTTTGTGTGGACAAGATATGCAAGATTTTACATCAATGACGTCAAACGGCAATGGTTCTCTGCACATCACATCAGGAAATCAGCAGATGTGACAAATCTCGGTAACACTTTATTTTACAGTGTTCACATGTACTTACAATAGTAATAACAACTAGATTAAAAAGTTTGTCGAGACAAACTTTAAGTTGGCATGAGAAAGCCGGACCAGATAGTTTGAAGAAGTTTAAAGTTTAAATTAGTTTATAGTTTAAATTAGTTTGTAGTTTAAAGTAGTTTGAAGTTTAAAGTAGTTTGAAGTTTAAAGTAGTTTACAGTTTAAAATAGTTTAAAGTTTAAAGTATAGTTTGAAATAGTTTAAAGTTGCTAGTGTGTTTCTAGAGGGTTGCTAAGGTGTTCTGAGTGGTTGCTAGGCGGTTGCTAGGGTGTTCTGGGTGGATGCTATGGTGTTGCTAGGCGGTTCCTAGGGTGTTCTGTGTGGTTGCTATGGTGTAACTAGGTGGTTTGTAGTTGTCACATATGGCTACTATGGAGTTTTTATTGAGTTATTAGCATGTTCTTGGCATGATTCAGCACTTAACTAATCGCTATTAGCATGTAGCTATTCACTGCTAGCATGTGTATTATGTTGGAAGTGCTGTTTGCTAGCATGAGTCTGACAGTAGATTTGTAAAATAAACTGAATTGTAAATGTTGTGTGGACAAGATATGCAAGATTTGGCATCAATGACGTCAAACGGCAATGGTTCTCTGCACGTCACATCAGGAAATCAGCAGATCTCAGTAACACTTTATTTTACAGTGTCCTTGTTACATATGTTACATGTACTTACAATAGTAATAACAATAAATTATGCATAATTACATGTAACTAACCAACCCTCAACCAAATCCTACCCTAACCCTATAATAAGAAGTACATGTAGTTAATTAATATTACTCAGTACTTACACTGTAACACAGACACCTTAAAATAAAGTGTGACCCAAATCTCTGTTTTCATTACTTGAAATACAATAAACGTTAACTGAAGTCAAATAAAATATTTAAAAAAGATTATTTCAGTGATAATTTCCAAGTACATTTTTCTCATTCTAATTTTGTTTAAGTTAATACTAAAATAAATTAAACCGGAAAAATGTGTTAAAACAAAACTAATAAATATGACAAAAACACACAACAGAGATACTAAAACTTACAATACAATTAAAATAAATCAGAAAATATAAAAATAAAACTAACAAAATCTCAGTGATATTAAACCAACACTTCCTGTTCGACAGAATAAATGAAAATGATGCCAGAATAATCATGTTACGATAAAATATTAATTTAAATCAGTGAACCCTCATGCAACCCTCATGTTCATTGTGTAAGAAATTCTTAATCAACTATTTATTTCACATTGCTAGAAAACACAACTCATCTCTGTGGCTTCATCACACACCACCACAATGTCAGACAACTCACAAATGAATATGGGAACACCTACGGCGAAAGTGTGAATCTCGACCACAGAGTCGAAAGTTTCCCTGCAATTCACACTCTGACGGCAGCCGATAACATCTGCAGGGAATGCATTAAACACGTTTAGAGTTAAACTATCGCTCTACAACACTCACAGTGCAAATAAAGTACTCAATAAGGCAATATAGAAAGCTTGATGAGGCAAATATGAAGCCAGAAGGTGTTTTAAATCCTTTAGTATATCTCCAGGTAGGCTAGTTGCTAGGGTGTTCTGGTTGGTTACTAGGGCATATCTATGGTATTCTGGTCATGGCTTGTTTACATAGGCTACTTCAATATAAATCTGTGGGATCTTTTTTGTTTTATTAACCTGGTGGATTATGAAATTTGTAATGGGCTGTTCACACCTAGACGATAGCCTAACTGTAACAATGAAAAGTCACAACTATACCAACAATGAGACCGAGGAATGATATTGCTGGAATCACTTTCAGAGCATTTTTTCCATCTGATTAACGGTAAAAACATTGACAGCCAATCAGAATCCACCTGACAATAAAGAGGTCAAACATTGAGAGTGGCAGACGGCAAAACTGCAGCGCATGGTTATAATAAACTGAACGTTATTGACTGTTGGTGCTAATGTACGGTAGTTGTCGTTATTAATATCATTATAGTTATTGTTCTTGGTGTGAACAGGCCTCGTGTCAGACAATTTGATATGTCCATCATATAGCACTAATAATCTGGGATTTGAAGCCCTTAGAGTTCAGTTTAAAGGGTTAGTTCACCCAAAAAAAGAAAATTATGTCATTGTTTACTCAGCCTCATGTCGTTCCAAATCAGTAAGACTTTCGTTCATCTTCAGAACACACATGAAGATCTTTTTGATGAAATCTGAGAGATTTCCGTCCCTCCATTGACAGTATACGCAACTACCACTTTCAAGCCTGAGAAAGGTAAAGACATCATTAAAGTAATCCATGTGACTCCAGTGGTTTAACCTTCATTTTATGAAGGGATGCGAGTGCTTTGCGCAAAAAATATTTCCAATATGTGTTCAGAAATCTCTCAGATTTCATCAAAAAGATCTTAATTTGTGTTCTGAAGATGAACGAAAGTCTTACGGGTTTGCAACGACATTAGGGTAAGTAAATTATGAAAATTTTCATTTTAGGATGAACTAACCCTTTAAGGGTTTGTTAAAACTCTGCCTTAGCAAACATAATTAATAATTACCCATAATGTTCTAAAATAAATAGGGCTGGGTATCGATTCAGATGTTCCCATTCGATTCGCAAGCTCTGAATTTGTTTCGATTTCGATTTTCGATTCAATTTCGATTCTAAATTCGATTTCGATTCCTGATTCGACTCAATGAATGTAGATTTAAAGGGGTCATGACATGAGAAACCAAATTTGCCTTGATCTTTTGGTATATAAGAGGTCTTTGTACCATTAAAACGTCCTGCAAGTTTCATAGCTTAAGACGTCCTCCCCATTATAAACGAATCATTTATTTAATCAAGCTCTAAATACAGCTCGTTCTGGATCCATGGTAAGAAGTGACGTCACGGTACGAAGTGACGTACCAGCTCAGGATCAGCTCCAATCAGGATCAGGTTATTTTATGTTTAAGATAAAACAAACATAAAATCTCACAGCATTCGCTGTAACATGGAGGCTGCAAGCCTATGAACACTGTAGGAAAACTAATACTGGCTTTTGGGTGATAGGTAAATATATTTTTAAAAAAAAAGATTTTTGGCCTTTGAGAATCGATTTTGAATTGACCACATTTTAAAAATCGATTAATCGAAAAATCTTTTTTTTTGCCCAGCCCTAAAAATAAATAGATTTTTTTTATTTACTTTTTAGCTACTCCAAGAGGGTAAATATAAAGGAAGTAGTATAAGTTAATTTGTAAAGCACCATTGAAAACAAATGTTTACATAATACTTTCACATGCATATGGAAAGTGCAAAAAGCAAGCAGGTCCCCTATAAAATGTAATATGCAGATTAAAACGTTTTGTATTTCCCATTTGAGGCTTGTCAAGCAGTAGCTTAAAAAAAAAACTCTACACTAACCAACTGGATTGACAGATAGGGAGAAAGAAAGCTAACGTGCCTTACAAAAACACTTTCCTCTTGAAAAAGACCTGCTTGTTTGACTAACCCAGCCTCGAGGTGCACAGACCCCCTTAAAACACAACACACCCCACCTCGGCCAGAGGCATCAATGACTCTCTTGTGCCGGACAGAGCGCGTCACTGTGCGGCCGGGGCCTGGGGAACAGCAATATTTGCTTTAATATTTAAAACATTTAGCTTGACCCATTTCACACAAGCTTGGCAGTGTCTCGCTGCAGAGCTTCTGTGGTTTTCTCCAATCAGCTTCTCACAAACGACCCCTAGCAACACGGATCCTCCGGCCCAAGTCCTCCATTCATGCATTCACAATCTCAACCGATATGGAAAACCCACAGTTCCTCATCACAGGTGTGGGTCTCCATCCAGTTTTGCCCCCAATCCATCTTTTCTCCATCCTCCTTCCACTTCCCGACCACAAGCGATGCCGGCTGAAGTGGAGAACAGTGCGCTAGTATAGGGAGATGTGTTTACGGTCTAACCTGAGGTTTACAGCTCAGCTAGTGGTTTAGATTACAGTAAAAGAGTGCTGAGGTTTAAGCTGAGGTTGGAAGAAAGACGAGCAGGTGAGGAGGAAGAGAAGCAAGAGAGGGTATATTAGACACTACATACTTATTCTGTAGAGTTATTATAGAGACAGAGCGTAACGCGTCATAATCTGAAGACCCCGCCCACCGGGGAGGAAAACAATCAACCGTCTCCATTGACTTTGCATTGCGAGAGGCTGCCTCCTTGTCATTTCTTGCTTCTAACTAAAGACAGAAAAATGCCTAAAAGCTGCTGTGTGACGAGGTGTACAGCAAACAAGCTAAGAAACCCAGAAATAAGTTTTTATAAGCGGTCGACCCCAAAAACCAAGCGTTTAAGGACTTAAAAGGGGACACAGAGCGTAACGTACGCCCGCTGGAGGAGAACGTAATCGGCAACACAGGATCGCTTATCTTACAGAAATATAATGTATAAAACTGACATTTGGATATTTTACCAAATGTTTAACTTACTGCACACGTAACTGTATTTTTAGTGCATACTGACTGTCAGGATCCCACAATTTACCCATTCGTTCCAGCCTGTGTCCACTTTTAAGTCCTTAAAAGTTGTTTTTGGGGGTCGACAGCTTATAAAAACTTATTTCTGGGTTTCTTAGCTTGTTTGCTGTACACTGTCACACAGCAGCTTTTAGGCATTTTTATGTCTTTTGTTAGAAGCAAAAAATGACAAGGAGGCAGCCTCTCACAATGCAAAGTCAATGGAGACGGTTGGATTGTTTCCCCCCCCCGGTGTGGGCGTGGCCTGAATACGCTCTCTATTAGCAGTAGAACAGTTAAAGGCACACTTGGATTTTTGGATTAAAATATCCAAAAACCACTAACAATGTTATATATTTTGTTGATTTGTGTACTTACATTATCCCAAATGTTTCTAAGAATGTTTAAAGGGGGGGTACAATGGTGTTTCATGTATTCAGAGTTGTTTACAGTGTTAAAGAGATGGATTCTCATGCTAATAATGGCCAAAGTTTGAAAAGTTATTTTGAACGAATAACAGAGAATTTCTGTGCTGAAAATCATACTTCCGGATTGCAACACGTTTCGGCTGGTTTTTTTCTATCGTAGATCTAATGACGTAGACCAGAGTGGAACTCCTTATATGAGCATTGCTCTCGGAAAAGCGCGCTCACGCACACATCGACCAGAGGAGAGAAAGACCGCGCTCATCGGCGCATAGACATCATATATCTCTATATAATATCTATGCATCGACGCGCTACTACCGGAAATCATCAGCAGCAGCGCTAAATAGGAATGGTTGATGTCAAGAATGTCTCCAAAAAAGTGTGTTTTGGGATGTGAGGGAAAGTTTACCTTGTTCAGCTTCCCAAAGAACCCAGTGTTACTGGAACAGTGGATGCAGTTTGTATTTCCGGGACAGCAAAGGAGTGTGGCAAGTGCGGTTTTGTGTTCTGGTCATTTCAGTGACGAATGTTTTATTAACAAGGCCGAGGTCGTCGCTGGATTTGCAAACCAAATACTATATATATATATAGTAATATGGCCTACCGCACCACGATCGATAATAAGCAAACCTTCCCGGGCGCTCCGGCTTGACTCTATAGCTCCGCCCACGCCCAGAATCAAGGACCTCGGCTTTTTCCGGTTAGAATCGGAAAGCTGTATTTTTATTTTATAAATATGATGAAACTAAAGACTTTTTGGAGATATGAAGGACGCACTATTACTCTATAGGTACTCAAGATTAACATGAGATTGACTGAAACTAAGTATTTTACCCCCCCTTTAAATACAGAAAAATAAGCAGTTTTAACCAGGACACGGTCCGTGCGTCGCCAATGACATCATACCCGCGTTACCCTCGATTTCCGGTTTTGTTTTGTAGAAATGATTAGCAGTAGAAAGGTTAACAGTTATTATTAGTAAAGACACTGCTACCAAACACTGTTGAGAGCCGCGCAGATTCATGTAATTCATACACACTTTAATCCATCATCAATTATTCCTTACTTCTTACTCTAATAATTCTTACTTTAATCTTTTTTTGGAGCTCAACAGCTCTTGGTCACCAAAAAGTCTTACATTTTAAATAAAATCTTAAATAAAATCTTAAATAAAATCTTAAATAAAATCTTATCAAACGCATTTTTTTCTTGTTCTACGCAGACATTTTCACTTGTTTTAAGCATAGGCCTTATTAAATGGTGGAATTGCTGTTTTTTCCCCCCATGGTAATCAACAAAAATTACCATTTCTAGGACGAGCCAGGTCTAATTTGGTTCAGTCTTCACTGACTTGATTAACCTGACCTCAAAGCAGCGCTGAACTTGACCTTTACTGTGGCAGCTTCACTTAAACCCAATCAGGCAAATACTTTATAAAAAAAACACACCTGCTATGCTACACACACACATAACTGTTCAACGCAGAGATAAGTCTAGTAAAACTCACAAATCTTATCCAATTCCTTGTCCAAAAATTGTTGTGTAAACCTATTTATATGTTGCCACAATTTATATTTGTCTACAAAGCTAATTTCAAACATTTAAGCATAAGTCTTTAAGATCATGAAACATAAATTCAGTCAGGTTTACCGTAAGTGCACTCCAGCGGTTTCTTTTTTCGTATAGTTTCTTAATAAATTGCACATCTAGGTGAACAATTGAATGAATAATACATTCTGATTGCACTGATCACATCTTATATCCTATTTTGAGTCACATGCATAATCTCTACATTGTTCCACATGAATATTTACCAAGGTACTCAAGCATAGTTCTGTAGGAAGCATATTCATTAACTTTAAAATTCAAATCAATTGTCTTGTTTTTAAGTAAAATGTCCTAAATGTCCTCCACTTCAGACGCCAGCATTTCAAAAGCTATTAAAGCATTTTTAAGAGAATGTTTATTAAAGCATACAGAATATAGCCGTATTCTGGTCTCTGGTTCATAACTATTTCAATACTGTAATTTAATTTATTTCCAAGTGAAAAACCTAACCAGAAACATATTACAAAGAAATACTTTTTTTTTTCTTGAAAATAATTTTTAACTAATGAATGGTTCACAACATGACCAGAAGAGCAGAAAAGATGCATTGAATTTATTTATTACATTTATAGTTTCCAAAAATATATTAAGCAGAACAACTGTTTTTAACATTGATAATCATCAGAAATGTTTATTGAGCACCAAATCAGCATATTAGAATGATTCCTGAAGGATCATGTGACACTGGACATCAATAAATTACATCAATATACAATATAGTAAAACAGAAAACAGTTTTTATTGTAAAATATTACACAATATTACTGTTTTTGTATTTTGGATCAAATATATGCAGCCTTGGTGAGCATTTAAAGACATTACTAACATTAAAATAATAATAATAATAATGTATAACACATATTGTTACGTACGTGGTAATGGAAACAGCATGAAGGAGAACGATTATAAAGGTATTTAATTAAAAAACTCAGGAACCAGGAGATCTAGGATCGGGCGAAGACTGAGGCTACGTTTACGCATGGACGGCTATTTTCATAAACGGACATTTCACCCCTCTCCGTTTTCAAAAATAACATCGTGCACACCTGTCAGTTTTCAGAAAAGTGTTTGTTTACACGTGTATATGCGGTCAAGAACATGCCAAACCTGTAGGTGGCAGTGTAACGAGAAGCTCAAGCCCACGTTAGCCAATCAGAATCCCAAAAATAGTCACATGCTGTGACGTCGGCTGCATAAAACTAATTTTTTCTCAGTTTACATGCAAACGTGCAAACAATGTTTTCCAAAATATCCACTCTGGCAGGAGTTTTTAGAAAGAATCTTTTTCGGAGGCGAATTCTCCGTTTGCGTGTAAACGAGGGGCACGAACAAAGGGAAATGTCTCCGTTTTTCAAAATAATCATGTACGTGTAAACGGGGCCTGAGGGAGACCACAGGGTCTAAATACACAGAGCAAACAAAAGGAACTTAATTAGATGATTAACAGAGGACACAGGTGAAGGCGATGCCTAATTAGAGGATAACTGGGTCACAGGGCTAAACCAAAAACACGATGAAACATAGGAGACAGACCATACATGTAACATATATTCTAATATATACTTTTAAAACAACCATTATCGTTGAAGTTTAGTTGACTGGTCCATTTTAGTGAACAATTTGAGGTGAGGTTCAGCTTCAAAGTTTCCTGCGTACACAATCTCAAGATATTGTGTGGGCGATACAGTGTTTTTTAATCATACCTTCAAATTCACACCTCATTCTAATTCAGATTCTCTCCTATTCATCTGAGAAGAGTGGACGTGCACTTCAAGGCAATTCTCCTCGAGTCTTGTGTCTTGTGCCCTCAGCTCAGGGCATTTCTGATTGATTCCACATAAAATAAGTGTGTCTGGGACAGCTAATGGACCGGCGGCTGCTGAATCATGATTTAAATCAAGACACTGGGTTCGGATGGCTCTCTTGAAACAACCTTGAGGTTACAAACACTTTCAGAGAGCAGGTTTTCCTCCATGTCCTTGTCCAACTCTGCAAGGTTTGCGTTTCTCAAATTGCACACAGTCTCCACTCTAGTGACTTGCCGAAGCCAGACATGAGAGAAACAGAGAGCGAGGGCTGACAGAATGGGGTTGAAGGGTCATGTCGAGGAGACTAATTGAGCTGACAGAGGGAAGTCTCTACTTCGGTATCACATTTCAATGGTGACCCGTCAGAATCGCCCAGACTCTACAAGGGTCATAGTAGAGCCACTTTCTGACAGCACACAATCTTTTTGAGCAAACTTTTAGTTTAAAGGTTCTTGAATCCCAAAGCTGAGTTTCACAACTTGTTTCATTAAAGCAGTGCTATTGCTTAGTACTACCAACCACCTAAAATATCCCAAAAACTATCCATCTATACATACATCCATCCATATTTCTAATCTATCTATCTATCTATCTATCTATCTATCTATCTATCTATCTATCTATCTATCTATCTATCTATCTATCTATCTATCTATATCAATCAATCAATCAAATTAATCCATCTATCTATCTATCTATTATCTACCTATCTATCCATCCATCCATCTATCTATCTATCTATCTATCTATATCAATCAATCAATCAATCAAATTATTCTATCTATCTATATCAATCAATCAATCAATCAAATTAATCTATCTATCTATCAATCAAATTAATCCACCTATCTATCTATCTATCTATCTATCTATCTATCTATCTATCCATCCATCCATCTATCTATCTATATCAATCAATCAAATTAATCATCTATCTATCTATCTATCTATCTATCAAATTAATCCATCTATCTATCCATCCATCCATCCATCTATCAATCAATCAATCAAATTAATCCATCTATCTATCTATCTATCTATCTATCTATCTATCTATCTATATTTCAATCAAATTAATCCATCTATCTATCATCCATCCATCCATCCATCCATCTATCTATCAATCAAATTAATCCATCTATCTATCATCCATCCATCCATCTATCTATCTATCAAATTAATCCATCTATCTATCTATCATCCATCCATCCATCCATCCATCTATCCATCAATCAAATTAATCCATCCATCCATCCATCCATCTATCTATCTATCTATATTTCAATCAAATTAATCCATCTATCTATCTATCTATCTATCTATCTATCTATCTATCTATATTTCAATCAAATTAATCCATCTATCTATCATCCATCCATCCATCCATCCATCCATCTATCAATCAAATGAATCCATCCATCCATCCATACATCTATCTATCTATCTATCTATCTATCTATCTATCTATTTCAATCAAATTAATCCATCTATCTATCATCCATCCATCCATCTATCCATATTTCTATCCATATTTCTAATATATCAATCAATCAATCCATCATCTATCTTAGTATCACACTTAAAGCTACTTCAAACTTTCAGGCTTAGCTTTCTCAAGCCAACATCAAAGTTTGTTCACAAATTATACTCGCCTAGTTTCGCCCATTTTGCTTCCATTATGTGACGTATTTCCAAGTGATATTCAATAAGAGAAATGTTGGACTAAATTTTTCCCTTCAGAAATCGACTGCCAACCACCTAAAATTCCCCAACAACAGTCCATCGACACATCCATCCATCCATATTTCTAATATATTTATCTATCACCTATCTATCCATCTATCTAACCATTTTTCTAATCTATCCATCAATCAATCAATCTATCAAATCCATCCATCCATCCATATTTCTAATCAATCAATCAATCAATCAATGGATTTTAGGACTTTTCAGTTTAATCCAAACCAAAATTACAGGTGTGAAACCTCCCCCGGACCACGGTCCAGACCAAACAGACGAAATTTGGTCAGATGAAAAGAGATAGTCTCGGTCCGGATCAAACTGAACAAAGGTTTGGTTCGTTTCTAGTGTGAAGGTTCGGACTTTCAGACCATTTACAGGAAGTTCCGGTGGTTCCCGCGTTGCCAAAGAAGACAAAGGAAAAATGAGCTGTGGTAGCACATGGGGAGAGGAGGAGACAAGGTGTTTATTTGAAATATGGTCTGACGACATAATAAGAAGTCAACAGGAAAAACGCTTGCAGTCTTCTCCTCCTTTCCTGCCGGCGACGATCAAATGTTCGCACAACAAGGACGTTCATGTGTTCGTTTATTTGCCGAATTTGTACTAGCCTCGCGTATAATTGGTGCTGAAGGTAGCAATCCAATAATAATAACAATAAAGTTTCAACGATATGCGTCTGTTCATTCATTGTTGTCAAAGTTACCTGCCGATTTGACAACACGCTGACGTCAGACGCACGTCCGTTTACAAACCAATCAATGTCCAGATGCAGCCCACATAGATGATGATGATGATGACAGCACGCAAGCATGTCATGTACAGTTCTTTAGTGCGCTCGCATAATTGCAGTGTGAAACCAAACCAAAACTTACCGAATGTATAAAATGTATGAAAACATGAACTTTGGTGCAGACTTTCAGGTGTGAAAACGCCCTTAAAGCTACTTCAAACTTTCAGGCTTGGCTTTCTCAACAACTATCCATCCATACATCTATCCATCCATATTTCTAATCCATCTGTCACCTATCTATCCATCTATCTATCCATATTTCTAATATATCAACCAATCCAATCCATCCATCCATCCATATTTCTAATCAATCAATCCAATCCAATCCATCCATCTTAGTATCTAACTTTCAAACTATTTCACACTAAGCTACTTCAAACTTTCAGGCTTGGCTTTCTCTTCACAACATACAAATTTGTTTATTATACTCGCCTAATTTTACCTATTTTGCTTCCGTTATGTGACATATTTCCTAGTGATATTCAATAAGAGAAATGTTGGACTGAATTTTTCCCTTCAGAAATCGATTGTAATATAATATATGCACTGATGAATTGTTCAGGAACATGTATCAAGGAAGTAAATGGTGTGAGGATTTATTTAAAAATCAATTTAAAAATATTTGTTTAGAATTATAACTTTAAATATGATATGTGCATACATTTAGTAAATACATCGACTAATAACCTATGAACATTTTCTTAAGACATTTAAAGCGGGTAAATTTAGGTTTGTTGTCATCATTCAATAGCTTAACTATTGGGTCAGTTCTGTTCATTCATCCCAGCATGAAACATTAATGATTTTGTTCTTGCCGCAGCAATAATTCATGTAACAGACTTTTAAAATGCAGCTCTAAATGTTTGATAACAGCTGGAACGTACTCGTGGCCATTGGGAATAACCGGGGGATTTCTTTATCCGGTAACCCCTGTACTAACCCAGATTACATCTGATTACTAGTGCTTATGAGATGCACAAATTCATTTTAAACCACGGCCGCTGATTAGCATATGCAAAGCATTGTCTAGTAAGTTTTACACACATGATGTGATGGTGTGTTTTGTTCAGTCGGACTTTATTTATTAAAAAAATCAAAAAAGAAAAATCACAAATCTGTTTATTACCGGTTCCTTCTCCTACACAGCAATGAGATTAAATAGAGAGAGAGAAATGGAGAGTATCAATGATGTCTCCTGCCTGAGAAAATAGAGAGCAGGAATCTCACGTGTCTTTATTAGCATTTCTGAAGTGATGTCTCACTCAAATTTGACAAGATTACACAAATCTGAGCTGCTATAATCACATTAATGTATAGCTCTATCCTCTTACTGTCAGTCAAGAATTAAGCAATCTCATTTGTGTCTTTTTTTTTGCTACGTGGAGACTGGAGATCACCTAAAAATGTACACTGTTTAGCAAATGAATGCATTTTTAAAAAAATTACATTCTTTCTCTTCTGGGAAATCAGGTCGTAATTATTGAATAATCCTATTTTTGGTCTGTATGGGAACATATACAGTACAAACTGTCCAATAAAAAAACTCTATAGAACGGCCGTAACAAAAACTAAAGGCTGCAAATTCTCGTTTGAATAGTAAACACAAGAAGAAGGAAAGTAAAATGTGCTCCTCAAGACATTTCATAAGGTTTCTTAAGCATGATGGACTGCACTATAACAAATAACTTCAGTACGAGCTGAAGACGGCCAGAGGAGAAATCACATGCAGAGGTAATTATGACAAGGCCAGAGGTTATGCTGTTATTAATGAAAATATGGGGATGGTTTGTCCAGATGTATGAAAATGAAAGTGTGATGCTGGAACTCTGCATCACCTAAACTAAAACCAGCTCATGCTGGCAGGATGAAAAAGGCCAGTTCATGTCTAGACAAACTGATAAAACTACATCAGACCATACATTACAAGTCATGCCATGGAGAATGAATTACTGATTGCCATTATAAAAGGTCTCAGATTCAAACCATCCAAAAGCCACCTACATAATAGCCTACCTTAAAACTTAATTAAGAATAAAAATAGGCTAATTTATATGCAGGGTACAAGTTTTATTAATGATAAATTAATCATAAACATAAATGCACACTTTGTAAATCAGGACAGGAGATCAATCCAATAAAATCATTAGAATTATAATAACTGTTGACTCGCTAGCGCCCTCTTGCGACCTGGACTTACATCACTGTTTACACCACAACAATTACATTATCAATCAATCAGTGTTATTAATTGTAACATAACAGACTTAAAACAGACAAAGCCACAGGCAACCACGTTTTCAAAACAATGAAAAAATTATATCACATCAAGGCGAACAATCTCCAGAAACAACTTTTTCTCAAACTCAGTCACGAGCGTAAGTTAGGCTATCTTTAATACGCGGTTCTGCTCGTTAATAACATTGTCATATTCTGCACATTGGCTGTAAGAAAACCCACAGCAATGATCTTACCTCTTCAGTCAGGTGAATCCAGTAGTAGTTTCGGTGTGTGTGATGTTCAGAAGAGTGTGTGAGTGTGTGAAGGCATCTGTGCTCTCGCCGACAGCACCGCCTCACACCGGGACGGGACGAACCAACTGCTGATGATGCGACCGCCTGGCTCATGAATATTAATTAGGTCGTGCTGCCATTGGTCCGTAACTTGCCTATAAGGTGTTCTCATGAATATTAATGAGTGTATGCTGGCGTTGCTTCGAAGCATCCCTATGGCTACGGTTCGGCTTTTTTTTTTTTTTTTTTACATAAATAACAAACTAAATTCACCTCTGGGACAAGAAAACAAAATTCACCAATGCCATGATACAAATAAAAGTGCCCTCGGTGGAACAGGCAATATAATTTATCTTAAACTATTCAATTACAAATAAATTGTTGTATAATTATTATACATGACATATTAATTGTGACACTGACAATCATTAAAGATTATTTAAACCTTGGGAAATTGTAACCATTAATTATATTTCTTCTGTACTTGTCCCAGTTGAAAATAAACTCTAGTTTACAAAAAATGAAATGTCTGTCATCATTTACTCACCCCCCAGTTTTTCCAAACATGTATGAGTTTCTTTCTTCTGCTGAACACAAAAGAAGATATTTAGAAGAATGTCGGTAACAGTTGATGGGCCCTCTTGACTTCCATAGAATTTGGTTACCCATATTCCATACCCAATTCATACATTTCTTCTGAAACATTTAATCTTGGAACAACTTAAGGGTTGATGACAGAATTTTCATTTTTGGGTGAGCTATCCCTTAAAAATGAACTCTCTTAAATGTACACTATGCAAGTACTTCTTTGGCCCTCTAGCCGTAAAAAAAAAAAAAAAAAAAAACAACAACAACAAAAAACTGCCTGCATTTTGCGGAAGAACATTGTTTTGGTTGTGCTTCGGTTCTGCATGATTTCGCAGATGAATATATTTCGCGGCACACAAAGAAATCCAAAAATGTCATCCGAGCATGTAAGTGCAATATTTTATTAATTCACTGGAGGCCTAACCAGTTGGTTTAAATGGAAAGGATCTCAAGCGGCTTCACCTTTCTCGCTCATTGTGACAACTAACCTCTGCCGTGCACTCTCACACCATTAATGCGTCAAAGAAGCCGCAGCAATATCTCTCATTTACGGCTATGACGACGAGACACGCACGGGAGAGTAATGTTGCTTAGTAGTAATTTCCAGCAAAAAACATCCAGACTGGTCTGAAATATAAATAGGTCTATAGTTATAATAGGCTTACCTAATCGGGGTAAGAGAAAAAACATTTTTTGGAAGAAGGTTTGGTGATACTTGACTAATTATTGAAATTTAGTTACTTTGCATACTTTGAAAATTGACATAGTGTACTTTTAAAACACACTTTTTACACTTTTGCTACTTTATTGACTAATTACTATTTATCTTGATTTTACTTTGAATTCAGGATATCTCTCATTTCTCATAATCTCATCTACACTAACGTAAGTGCCAAAAGTTGATGAAACACTCCCAAATAAATGTAACCTTAAAATGTTGAACATAAAAATGCATGTCCATATTATTAATTCACATTGACAGGCAATATTAATCCTAAATAAAAACATATCACCATTCGGTGATAAAAAGAAAAAAGCTTTGTCAAAGAATGAGCTGGTTCAAAGGCTGAGAGATCATGTGAGGTTGGATAATGTGGTATTTGGCACAGGAACTGAGGCAGGTATAGTGGGGTTCAAACACTATTACAGGGAATTTGCCAACTGGAAAGTCTTCAAGGCTCTTTTTACAGTGTAATCAGATGTTTTTAAAGGATTACATGAACAAAAATTCAGTGAAATTCTCAAAGGCAATGAGTGCTGCTGAGAGAAGGTATAAGTAGACCTACAGATATGTTTTTCATTGTACTCTCTCAGAAATCTTGTGCAATGCATTTATGGGAAATGATGCCTTCAGGCAAAAACAGGCTGTAATATTGAATACAGTATAATAAAAATCTGCCAATCAACAGAGATATGTCAGTTATTGCCAAAAAATATATTTGCATTTGCACATGAGAGACTGTATTGCAATGACTGACAGGTCGACTCTACTGAGATCTGAGAAAATGGAGATTAGAAATCAGCAACTGTCCATCACAATAAGTACAAACACTTATGTCAATTTGAAATGAGAAGTATTACAGTAGTACGCATAAATAGTGGACGTTGCAGATTGAGCTGTCAATCACAGGCGTCCACAGGTGTATTGAATCTCACATTTCTGCAGTAAATCTCTGAATGATGAAGTTTACTTAAACGCCTGGAAAGCACATGCTGGGGTGAGAATGCTGAACTCAATCCTGAGCCTTCCGAATTAAAACCAGATCTCTGTACGAACAGTCTATCAAAGGATGATTGACAACCAGAGCTTGTCTTTACATTATTTTATCTATATTTTATCTACAATTCATCACAGAACTGAAGTTGCTTTGAAGCTCATCTTTGATATCTGATTGATGATCATGTGTTGGTTTTTTGAGCATGTATAAAACTGTGTGTGTGTGTGTGTGTGTGTGTGTGTGTGTGTGTGTGTGTGTGTGTGTGTGTGTGTGTGTGTGTGTGTGTGTGTGTGTGTGTGTGTGTGTGGATACAAAGAAACAGAAAAATACTAAAGTATTCTCGCATCATAAAACGCATGTTTCCGGATCATATTTTACCCCAACATAAAAAGAGAAAAATATATAAAGTAAATAAGGGCTATTTTTAGGATTTAGGAGAAAAGCATAATGCAACAAAACTTTAATTCTCATTACAATAATGCATCATATTTATCATCATATCATGGTCATATTTTTTTTATTTTTCTGGAAAAAAAAAACCTATCGTTATAAGAATCTAGGGAGAATCACCATTATGAATATTGGGAATCACAAGGAAATTGTCTGATGTTTGTTCAGTTCTTTTGTGTACCACGACAAAAATGTACTAAAAATGGAAAAGTTTTTCCTTTGTTTTTTCCGCGTATACTACAAAGCAAAAATGACTAAAACGCTGTATAATTAATGTCAGGCCAAGTTGTACACATATGAACATAAAGAAACCCTTAGCTTTGGTTTTCCCTGTCTGCCTCCCCGCCTGCTTCAGTTAGTTTCTATGGTTAATTATGTTATCGCACCTGTTTCTGTTTCTGTTGATTAGCTACCCTGTCTTTGATGATGCTTATGTTTTGCGTGGCTGTACAATTCCGGTTTGCTTTGTGATTTTGGATTTATTAAAGACTGCTTGTTTGATACACTCCTGCAACGTTGCAAGCAACCACCTGTGACAGAAAAACTCAAGTAAAATGCGTCGCGCTAATGGAAATTTAGTGGGGTCGCTGTTAAGAAAATATTGCAACGCCAATAAAGGTTTTCTTAATGCAATGTTTTTGTTCTTTGATTTTAAGCTGAAACTATGGATTTTAATAATTATCTTCTCTTTCTCCATCAGTTATGTAAAAGATTAACGATACATTTTTAATAGATGTATTATAAAAAGTATTTAGCACATGTATTTGAGATAGACTATGTATATTTACTGGTGGACAGACTCAGACTGTTTTTTATGCCATATTCTTTTTACATGCAATCAGTTTACTTTATTTAGACCTTGATTATCTAGTAGGCTAGTGCATTTGGTTTTATTGTCATAGGTTTTGCTTCAGGACCTATAGATTTACATTAGATGTAGTGGTGATCCAACACAATACCAAACCCTCTAGACACTATTTTATTTTACCTTGCAAAATTGTCTTTTCAGTTTTTGGGCATCAGACAAACTGTGTGTTTGGCATCCGAGTATTTGGACTACAGCTTTTACTAAATTATATGAATTTGCACTAGGGCTGTCACTTTTGAGAAAAATCAAATTCAAACGGATATCAAATATCAAGCAATGTATTAGAATATATTCTAATAGCCTACTATATATTCTAAATATATTTGGGCCTACGCTACAATACGTTTAGAGCGCCCGCTACTGGATGAGATGACAAACAATAAAATAAAAAACAAACGGTCTAATCATAGACTGTAAAAAATGCGCTACACATGGCACTTTAAAAACCGGATAGTTTATTTATTGTTCGATTACGAATATTTCACGTCATGTTCGAATGTATATATTCGAATAGCGAATAAAAAGTAACAGCCCTAATTTGCATTAAGATTTTTTAAGCCTATTTATTTTCCTATGGGCTATTAGCTTTTGACTATATGGTTTGTTATATGTTGAGCATTTGCCAGACCTCTGTGACCCATTTTCCGATTGTAACCCACTGATTGAGAACCACTGATATATAATCAATGGAGATCTAAGAGTATTCACACATACAGGCACAGATATCCGTTGGCTGAGAAATTCTGATGGATGATTATTATAGGATGTCCGTCTTTGCACCCACACACAGCACTGATGCCCTTCTATTTTCAGTGTTGCAGTGATTAGCCTCTTTAATCAGAGCTGACGGCGAGAGCCAAAGAGAGATGTCATATTGAAATACTGCACAGATGGATTGGAGCCGGAATATGTTTATGAGTGACGGAGGCGTGTAGGAGTGTGTGTGTGTGTGTGTGTGTGTGCGTGTGTGTGTGTGTGTGTGATTATGTGGGTGTGTCATTTCCAGTCACTAGTTCACTGCCAGTAGAAAAGAAAAAAAATATATAATTTATAGGAGTCAGTGTGAATATCATGATCTCACACAAACTCTCTGTAAGAGAAACTCTCTAAAGAGAAATTATGCAATTCATCTTCCCTGCCCCCTCCTTCATCATTTCTTGGACTGAAGCTCCTAAATATGATTGTAATCGTTTTTTTGATCCCTCTCCAGGGATGTTTTTGATGAAATGGTTGTGTTGAGATGTGTTGTTTAGATCTGACAGTATGCAGAAGTGGAGCACAGAGGAGGTCAGCACTTACTGTATCATTCTCTCCTCCTCTGCACTTACAGGCATTAATATTACATGAGCATGAAAGACCGAGCGTTAGTCCTCTGAATGTATTCGGCACAGTTCACCACTGTTCTCTAACCTTATGAAATACATGGAGATTTATGACAGTTCATTGTCACATGATTCAGCCAGTGCCTTGCAATTAGCCTTCATTCAATAGATGAAGCTTTTTCTGGGTGAACTTGAGGTGCTGAGTTTTGAATATGCATAAGCACTATGATATTTGAGAGGAGCTTAGATTTTGGACTTTTTTTTGGACCCTGGTTCACTAATATATTTTATTTTCATTGGATGAAAAAACACAGCTTGAATATTCGGAGGATATTTCTGAGGATCTTTTAGGATTGTGGATCACTTTAAATCCTATTAGGTGTGTTCGACTTGAAGACCGATCGGTGTGTGACGTCAAAGTACCGCAAGAGCGATTAGAGTCAAGTCAAGTCACTTTTTACAATTGTTTCAAAGTAACTTTGCAGTAATAACAGGAAAATGATGCAACAAAGTTTGTTTCTGCTGTACAGAAAATAGCGTCATTAGTAAGTTCAATGATGGTTCATTTTAGTTGTAAAAAAGTTATTAATTTAGTTCATTATATATATATAGTGATTTATATAGAGAGTAGCCTAGACAGCTCCATATACTGTATTGGTTTGAGTAGCACCACTTCAAGCCAAACACACCTATCGATTCCTTTTGCCACACAGTTACACTACCTCTCTGAATTAGTTTTAAAATAAAATAATATTTATTAATCAAGGAGGTGATCAAACTTGACAGTAAAGACAGACTTCTTTTGAACTTTCTAGTCACATCAAAAAATGATTTATCACAGTTTCCACAAAATATAGGCAGCACTGTTTTCAACACGGATAATATTCATAAATGTTTCTTGAGCAAATAAGGATATTAGAATAATTTCTGAAAGCTCATGTGACACTGAAGACTGGAGTAATGATGCTGAAAATTCAGCTTTGATCCTATTGTTTGGTGTGTATAGGTTCAGATGGTAGCCTTCACAATTATTCAAGAGCAATCGCACCAGGGTTCGTTTTAATCCAACCAAACATACCAAGTAATAGCAAAAGGCTTTTTCCTGGCATGCCTCCCGTGCAGGTCACATTTGTGCAATCTCTTTCTGATTGTAGATGCAAGCACTTATAGCAGATCCTGTGATGAAATCGTGGGGTTCGTGGAGACATGATGACTCTGCTCTTGGGCTGAATTCGCTGGGACGGCCTGTCCTGAACAAATTGGCAGTCGTTTGAAATCCGCACCGCTTGTTGATTATTTGTCTCACAGTGGAATGTTGTTTCAAATAATTTGGAGATCTTTTAAATCCCTTGCTAGACTCGTAGGCATCCACAGCCTTTTTTGTCTGAAGGCCTTGTACTGGTGGTATAATGACAACACATACATCAATTGACCCTTAGCAGGGAGCTTGATTGACAGGCGATCTGACCAATCATACTTCGCCATCCGCCATTTTGTCCGACAAAGCAGTCAGGAGAGTTAGTAGATTAACATGGGAGGATTTGAACTTGAGAAGCGGAGTGTACTGACGCCTTTCCGCGGTTTTTTTTTTTTGTTGTATTTTTGTAACTAACTTGCCAAATCCAATCCGGCAGTGTTTGAGGAGGCCAGAAGTCCACTGCTCACGGTCCAATGCAAGCTCAAATAACTCTAGTCTCATAGGCCTACTTGGAAGAGTTTGCTGGGTAATTTTCAGGCCAGGCTGCACAGACTGTGATTAATAATACAAGCAATGTTGAGCAGTCTCTTAGTGTTTACATATTGATCATTCCTTTTCAGTCAAATAGTGAATTATCCATCAAACGTCCCTCTGGATCTGGGTGGACAGATGACTAGTGAGCCATCACAACTAAATATTCTGCTATTAATTTTCATAACTAATGTCAATGTTCTGAGCCTGTCAGCAGTTCAGAAACTAATTCTGAGGAAAATTAAAAAAGGAATGTCATCAAAAGCTGAGCCATTTTTAAAGGGATAGTTATGTTGGCTGGACAAAGCTGGCATACTGAAATCCTATTTCTTCTTCGACTAAATTTAGTCAATATCTCCTATAGAGCTTTAAAGCTACAGCAACAAATTCGGATCAGACCTTCAGACTGTTCTGACTCAGGTTGATATATCTTTTCTAAATGATCGGACTTACGTTTTTCGTTAAACGGACAATCAAATCTTAGACAAAGCCCATAGACCTTTGAAGAGTAGGCCTATAGTCTATTTAAGCTTCATCCACCAAGTAGCCTATCTATCACTAGCAAACCTAGCGCACCTAGCTTAGAACATGCTAGCAATGAGTTAAAGCTGCAGTCCGGCACTTTTTTGTGTTTAAAAATATCAAAAAAGACATTTTTGAAAAAAAACTTAACCAGCCAGTGTTCAAAATGATCTGCTTGCCTTACCTCGATTCAAAACGGTAAGCTTGTAATAATGATTTTAATTCCAGTGGTACTGGTGGATTTCCGCGGGAATTTCGAGCATGTCTTTGCGTCATTACGTCACTTCTAGAGAAGGAGTCCCCGGCTAGTCGGCTATACAGCGTGTGTGGATGATGGAGGTGGAGATTTAGCTTAGCACTTGGTATGGCGGATCCCGAAAGTTTAAAGCGACAATCACAAGGGACAACTGGAGATTCACCAGTTGTAAAACCCAAAAGACTTCGGACTTCAGAGTGGCTACAGAAAAAAAGAGACTGCAACCGAGCCCATGCTAAAACAAGGATAAACATCGGCAGGGCTTTTGAAAGGTGGCGTGAACTCCATGTTTTGAAGGGGTTCAAAATGTATGTGAATAAAATTTGATTATATTACAGTTTTAAATAAGCATTTGATTACACATACGTGTATGTTTTATTTCAAAGAGAAACAGTTATAAGGAACATTAATTTGTTGGTATGACAATTAGAATGTATACTGCACAGAAATGAAAACTGAACTACAGGTAGTTGTAGTCACGCAATAATGATGTAGTTAACATTAATAATTTGAGAACAAAATATATTTTTCACGTTTTGACGTGATATAAGCAATCGTTAGATTTAATCAGCATGGTATAGCCTACTGCAATGCTTCCCCCACCTCCCGAATTAGGTCAGAACAAAAGTGAATGTCACTTAACTTACTTGTTCAGATGACATTTACCGATGAAAATTCTAATGTTGGTTATACACTTTCAAAAAGTATACTCTGACATTGCTGATGACAGTAGCCTACAGTATCCACAGCGACGCGGCAGCGACAGGTTCTCCTCAATACATTGTGTTCATCCGCGCTGTTTCATGCCGATTTACTACCCACGCACAGTTAATAATTCCGCGAATAACTGCAATTGCAGATTTCGAACAGAGATGGCGACAAAGAGGAAAAACGACGGACTGCAGCTTTAAACTAAAACATACTATTAATATGCTAATTCATGCTAGGCAGTAACATGTTAAGTGTTAAACATGCTTGAAACATGTTAACAATGTGCTAAATCATGCTAACAACATGTTAAACCATACTAGCAATGTGCTAATGCATATTAGCAATGTGCTACAACATGCTAGCAACATGTTAATTAATGCTAGCAATGTGGTAATACATGTTAGCAACGTGCTCATTAATGCTAGTAATGTGCTAATTAATAATGCTAGCAATGTATTGACTTTGATATTCGATATGTATTGAATTATTAACATAAGACATGCTAGCAAATGTTAAATCATGCTAGTAATGTCCTTAAACATGCTTGCAAAATGTTAAATTATGCTAGAAATGTGTTCAAACAGGCTAGCAACATGCTCATTCATATCAGCTACGCGCTAAAACATGTTAACCAAATGCTAAAACATGATAGCAGTGTGCTAAAACATGCTAGCCACATGTTAAAACATGATAGCAGTGTGCTAAAAACATGTTAGCCTGTTAAAATGTTTACAAGAAGTGTGTTAAAACATGCTAGTAAAGTGATAAAACATGCTTGCAACATGTTAGCAGTTGGTAAGACATGTTCGTAACATGTTAATTCATGCTAGCAAAATGTTAAATAGTGGTAGACACATGCTAAGACAAGCTAACAACATGATAAAACATAAAACATTAAAAATTAACATAATATTTGTCCCGACAAACTTTAATTTATAATTCTAGTTTATGTCTAAACCCCTTGAATTTAAATATATATTTTGTTGATTTTCTCTAGCCTGTATACCCAGATTTCTACTACATCAGTCTCTGACCCTTGTGAGAAACAAAGCTGTAGTCAAAAGTCATAGACACAACATTGCTGTCGACATGGGAATTAAACAAGAGCAAAACAGGTTAATCTTCACCTCTCTTTCCTTTAGTCACCTAATACTATGAAAGGCGACTGGATTTGTGTGATCAAACAGACTCTTAACATGTGTCGACGTTAATATCACAGTCACAGGAGCCGTGAACTCCCTCAACCTCAGATTTCAGGAGCAGGAAGACTCATGTCTGCCCCATTTCCAGAGGATTTGTCTTTCTTATTGAAGTAAATATTAGATCTCGTTAACGGGGCATGTTGTTTTGTGATTTGCTAAACCATCACATGATTTCAAAAGGCATGAGGGGCTGAAAGGAATAAAACTGAGTTTAAATGTGCTGTAAAATTAGCACAAGCTAAAATAATTTCTTGTTGATGATGTTCACGTGTCTCTGTGAGAATGAAGTCATTCTTCACTGCCTTGCGTTAGATTCCTTTTCAAGAATTAAATTTAATTAAGCAACATTTAGAAAAACTTTTGTAGAACTTGTTCTGTTTTATTTCCATATTTTCAGGGTGGTTTTAATACAGCGTTGTTTAGGCACACTGCAAAAAAAAAAAAAATTACCTACCCAAGTCAAAATATTCTAGTGACTGAATTATCTACATTTTTAAATTGGCTGAAGTGAAATTCTGTAAAATAAATTGAATTAATTGTTGCAATAGTCTGTTAAAATTGGCTCAATGAGAAATAATATGTCAGACTAATTGAATTTTTTTTGATTTTTTGACTTGGGGATGTCATTTTTTTTTACAGTGCAAGAACGAGTGTCGTTTGTAACCTATTACAGTTTTTCTCAATTGTTTACACACAAATACTACTTGAGACACAATGACCACAACATGTAACTCATTCACCAACCCCCTGAACCAATTCTGCTAAACTACAAGCTCAATTCCTGCTTTACATTCAATTTGCAGCTCTAAAACACACTTATTTCAAAACACTACACACAATTCTCTGCATTTGGCACAATTTTCATGCAGAAAATCTCTTGTTTTCACAAGGAACACACTGCCATTCAAATATACACACTGACTCATCACATGATCAAACACCGTCACACAGTTTTACAATCAGAGCTTTAGCATAAAAGGGCAACTGGAGCTCTTCAGTGGAGCAATGGATGCCAACATTGGATTTCTTTTTTTTTTTACTGTAACTGTATACAGTAAATTCTTCTGTTGTTTTGTGTGTAGAACCACTGTATGTACAACTTTGTGTTGGGATGTACACTGTGTACATTGTTTTTTTGGGAAAAATAAAATATATTTGTTACTGTGTATTTGTATGTTCTGAGAAGAAACAATATTCTCAAATATTGTACAACACACTTCTGTATGTACTGTCTGCAGTAAGTGTAACACAACAAAAAAAAGGCCTAAGTCATTATGATGAAGAAGTGTTTTCCATTCATCAGTGTTTTACATTGAGCACATCAGTGTTCAACTGGTTCTTATAAATGTCCATTCGTATGATGGTTTGTGTGTGTCATTTGAAAACAAAATACCATTTTGAGAAGAAATAACATTGTTTTGAATGGAAAGTTTAATTTTGCAGGAGAATTGAGGGGTTTTGCCCCATTGTGTGTGTGTTTTTTGATTTGTGTGTAGAGTTCTGAGAATATGAGGCATGCTTTCAGAAAATGTGTGTAAACAATCGAGAAAAACTGTAAAACAGCTCAATTAATCTAAGAGGTTTGCTCTTCATTAGCAAAGCAAACAGCATCAGGAGAAGTGATACTCACATCATTCTGCATTTGAAACTCTTTAATTTTCATTGCTCTCTGAGGAAATCCGTCTCTATGCGCCATTCATCACTTGTCATTTCACAGAGCTGCTTTGCTCTGAAGTATTTCAAAGCATGTTAAGCTCACCAAAACAAACTACACTCTCATTTTGGCTGAGCTTATGAACATAATCAGTTTGATGCATTCAGTTGGGTAATAATATAAATAAACGCCCCCTCATGCATATAAAACTGATCTTTAAATTACATGTAGCCTAACACAAGTCAAATACACTCGTATAGGGGTGTGTTCACTTCACTTGTGGCAGGTTTGGATCGATTAAAACACAAGCAGACTGAGCTTGGTGAAAATATATATATATATTTTTTTTTTTGCATCTTTAGGTTCGGTTTTAAAAACAACAGTGTGAGCGCTAAGCGAACCACACTGTTTATATTTTCATGATGTGTTATCATAACTTTTGATCTTTTTGTCAAATCAACTTTCGAAAACTACCAAAATGTGTGAAGATAACATACTAATTTGAGTTTCTGTATTAGTGTGTGTGTGTGTGTGTGTGTGTGTGTGTGTGTGTGTGTGTGTGTGTGTGTGTGTGTGTGTGTGTGTGTGTGTGTGTGTGTGTGTGTGTGTGTGTGTGTGTGTGTGTGTGTGTGGAAAACCACAAAATGTCCCCACAAAAATGGCAATATCCAAAATCCTTGTCCTTGTGGGGAATTTTTTTTAATTCCCATGAGGAAAACCGCTTATAAATCATATTAGATTGTTTTTGTAATGTAAAAATGCAGAAAGTTTTCTGTGATGGGGAGAGAATATACAGTTTGTACAGTATAAAAACCATTAAGTCTATAGAATATCCCCATATAAAGCTTTGTGTGTGTGTGTGTGTGTGTGTGTGTTTGTAAAATATGTTTTATATAAAAGTATTTTAATAGATGGATTTAAAGTTTTTTTAATGTTATATACTATATTTTCAACACATTGTGGTGTCTGTATAATGTGTATATACTATAATAATCGTGTTTATTTAAAAAAATATTTTGAAAAGCATTTATGTTTTTGCCATATGGAAAGACTGAATAAATATTTTATTCATTGTGATGATGACATGCCCTCCAGCAAAACTGTCAGCGTTCCAACGTTAAAATGGCATGAATGAAACTTGATTCTGTTTACTTGTTTTCTTCAAGTGATGTGCAAAGTGTTTTAGGAGTAGTTTCTGAGTCTGAGGGTCGTAATGAAGGAAAACAGAATGTAGAGATAAAAGAATGATGAGGTGGTAGGTGGTTATTAAATAAATATGAGCCAAACCGCGCAAGCTGTGCTTTTAAACGCCGGTGAAAGAGGAGCAGAAGCACCTGTGATGGACACATCGCTCCGATGACCTGCAAGAAATCTGCAGGTAAAAATAAAAACACGGCTTTTAAAAGTTTACTTTTAGTTTTAGAGACATAGACTTAAAATAGAGCAAAGAGTTAATACGCTGTGCGTTTGCAGGAGAAAACATATTTTTTGAAAAGTGAACACACTCCAGACAGACTGGTGCTAAAATGTTCTATTGTTTTAGGATTATTTATCAGAATTTCTTAAAAGCTTATTGCTTCTGCTTATTTGCAAAAGCCATTTTTGCTTTTTTTGGCCATTTAAAAGTTATGGAACATGATGGATGAAAAAGTTATATTAATGTGTGTGAGAGCGAGAAAGAAATAAAGACTTAGACTTTAGCGCCATCTGTTGTTTCTAAACATTATTGTCAAACAGCATTATCACACAAAAAATAAGTGATCTTCACAATCGTGTTATGCAATTATCGAAGCCTGCAGTGTATTTTCAGAATATAAAAAACTTTTTTTTTTTTATCTAAAAATAAAATGACCAATTAAAAGCAAAAAAAAATAAGTGGAAAGGGTTCCAATAAAAATGGAATACAACGACTAAATTAATTATAAAATATAAAAAAGCCTAATATAAAATATACAAAATATGTATTACAAAACAATTTGGTTTAGGCATTACAGTATATCGAAATACCACAAATTGATATGATTGTGGTGTCATTTAATGAAACATAATAAAATATTACGTCATTGCATATTTCATAAATGCTCAGTCCCACTTGTTATCAATTATTATTACTTAACTAAATGGCAAGCAAAAAAGACAGGATACAAATAAAATTACAAAGTTACGGTAGTCATCGCTCACGAAGGATTGATGAATTTTTTTCTTGCTTGTTTTTGCTGTTGTTTTCCCACCCAAAAATATTAAAATAAAGAAATATTAATATTGTAAGTAGGAAAATCCTATAATTAATTTAACAGTTAAAACAACAATAATCTGATTGTAATATATCTTGATGTGATAAATTGTTTAAAATCCACATAACTCTGATGATGTGATAATATAAAAGTAATACATATGATTTTCATCTTTATAAAGTATTTAAAATGATATATTATATAAAATGCCACAGGTCTCAAGAAACTGTGCTCTCCATAGATAATATCATAATAAAGGCTAGATGTCTCGTCCGCGCTGCTGGCCAATGGAGGTCGACGTCCGCACCAGGTCCGCACACGGCGGCCATCTTGCCACAGGGGGCTCGGTCACTCGTAATATTGTGTTTTAATGGTGCATGTAGTTTTTATATTACCATAACTTGCTCAATTTTCTACCGATTTTCAAACGGTTTGGTTTATTATAAACATCAGAGATGTAGTTATGACACTGCATACATATGAATAATTATAACAATGCACTTCCATATGAAAATAACCTTGAACAGAACTAGATAGGTGCAATTAATATTACACACACAAAGTATTTATGTTAAATCAATATATAGGCTACTAAAACTCAGTGTACAGAATGGCAACATGACTATAATATATATATATATTAATATATTTATATATGCACACACTCTTTTGTAATCTGAATATTACTATTATAATAAAATAATTTGAATTATTACATGCTATTTTCTTTCTGCCGGATAACAAGCATCTCTGAACTGACCATATTTCAGCCCTGACCATATTTAGGTCACTTGATATGACTTTAGAAACACAACTGAGCCCTAGCACCAGGTCTTGTGAAGCTGTGTGCAAATGCAGATCAATATAGAATGAAAATTAGTACTTTAGACCATTATTTGCCAAGGTATGGTCATGCGTATTGTAAAATGCCCTATGGAAAATCCCCATAGGACTTTTGGTTACCCAAAATGCATACTGACAATAAAAGGCTTACTGTGTGGCAACCTCTTCGTGTAGAATCATAATCAAATCAAATAAAATGAAAGGTAACACTCTGATGTTACTTGTTACAGACTATTTGGATTGTATGTCAGGGGTTCTGATATAGAATGAATACACAAAATATGGAATAATTACACAAAAGTCTCTATGTTTAAACTATTATAAAAGTGTAATTTATTTGCAAAAAAATAAATAAATAGGTACATGATTCCCCTTTACAAATATCCATGTGGTGCAGCCTTAACTTAAAAAACAGGGACACAACTAATTTTAGCAGCATATGGTGGTGGCTGTCTATGCCATACTGCGTCTCGCCGATGTGCTCCCCTAACACAAACACATCCTCTGAACCGATCCTTTTTCGGACAATGTAAACAACCTCAAGCAGTTTGATGGGCTGTGATCGTCTGGTACTTCCTGATGCCTGCCGAATGACCCACTCTGCTGCCCTGACGACCCTGACTGTGCCTTCTGATGGAATCACAAGAACTCCATTGTTTTTTAAAGTCAGCCGGTGGTAGCTCTGGTCCTTGATGGCAGATGCAGCATCTGTCACCAGGCTGGCACGGCAGACATCACAGGACAGCTTCTTGAGAGCTCGTTGCACAACAAATCCTGCACAACAATTTTACTATTGGCACTTTCGGGCAAAATCGACTTTCAGTTAGCCTTTACCTGAAATGTACACGAGAGCGTTGTCCACAAGCCCATCGAAGCGGACGGGAAGGTAGCTGTGGTCATGTACTAGGGCAGGAATGTCAGCAAACGGGGATGGAAGATCTTCTCCTCCTGCTGCAGAGGACATATCTACAGCTGACAGGCTTGTAGAGGTGTCGATGACAGCTGGTAGGGACTCGGTGTCATCCTGTGCCGTCACATTGCCTCTGCATGCTTTAACAACCCCACACCGGGCCATCAGCTTCCTAAAGATGTACTTGAACTGGCTGGCATTAGGGTTGTTATTCCAGCCACCTTAAAAAAAAAAAAAATTATGCTTAAAAAAATAAAAAGACAAATTAGAACTAACCACCCCTGAATGATCTTTCCACATAAAATAAGTTAAATTACATTATCATACAATTCAGACTGTATCAGTGATGATAAATTCTGCAAACAAATAGTCAAACACAGGCATTTTTCATAATACTCTAAATGGTTTGTGACATTTTACCAAAAATAAAAAACACATGGACCGACAAACTGAAAACAATACAAGCATTTGCGGACACTGTGTCACTTAGTGTTGCGGCTGGTAAATATAAATGATGAACCCTACCAGATGCTCTGATGGAGTTGAAGAGAAGCTCCGAGTGGTCCTGGCTGAACCTGTAGGTCAGGACATATCGCTGTCCTTCAAGCAGCACAGGAGCCATCGACATCAACCTGTCAATGTTTATGATGAAGCCCAGGACAGAGAGGAACCTTCAAAAGCAAATACTGTATTACTATGATGATCCTGACAAAACAGGACACAAGAAAGCAGGAAGGCAAACTGACGGTATAGGGGGACTAGTAAAGCTGACTAGTTTGCATCCCTGACCTTAAAAGTATAATCAGTGTGAGGTTCAGGATCCTTAAAATTACTTTTAGGACACTAAACCTTCTTGAATCACTTTACAACATAACATGCAGACCATATAGAGATGCCGGTAGACGGCATCTGGGGTGAAAAAAACTGAATACAAGAGAATTGTAACAAACAAATTTGCACAGCAAACAAATTGGAGCAAGATAGTGATAATAATAATACGTACCACACCATAAACTTGACGTAGACCGAAAAGAGCATCTTATGAACTCAATGCCGACAGAACCGAACATCTGACAGGACAGAGCATCTGAACTCGATGCAGAAGATAGATAAACAAGAGAACAGAGCATCTCATGAACTTATATCATGGACTTGAGGGATGCACTGAAACAAGTAGAGTTTTACCTTAGATAATTTAGATAATTGTAAATTGACTACTTGTATACATCTAACAAAGAATAAAATAAACCTATATTTTATAAATCAGCAGTCTCCTTCTGATAAATTAATTATAATAAAGAATTCGTACCGGGTATTGGCAGCTACAAATGGTGTCACTGCATCACTAATACAAGTCACTATTTTAAAATACCTCTTTGTTCGGTAAAGGGGTTTGCCATCTTCCATCTTCAAACTGAGCAAACCAAGTTACGTGTCTCATACTACTGCTTTCTTAATGCCAGATCAAACTCTTTTAATTTACCGGTAAGCGCCACTTGAGGATCTTGATAAGATTCTTTTTTAACACTACTTCCCGAACTTGAATCACTGGACGCAACTTCTGTGTCAATTTCAGTGTCGCCCACATGCTCTAATACCGGTTCTGGAATATACCTACCTCTACCAAGGTAATTTGGTAATTTAATTTAATATAATTTCTTACATAGTTCATCTTTTATTACCCGTTTCTGGGCTGCCCTAGCAACCGTTATATTATAAAAGTCAGCAATTACAAGCAGATCTTTCTTTCTACAACGATTGAATTCCTCCAACGTAGGAGACAGCGTAAATTTGATCAAATCGAAATCCATATTTTTCAACAATATGCAACTTCCTCACCCACCAAAGTTTAAGGCAGCCAAACAAAATTATGCCTTTACATCGACAAAAAATAAAAACACGATTCTGAATTATGGAAACATTGCACACTTAATAATTACGCCCTGGAACGTAACAGTACCCCCTGGATTTTGACAATTCCTAGAACCAAGGGGGCTTTGAACCCTTTTGGCTCTGGGATTGCGACTGTTCAAGATGTCAAAAAGCCTGTCTTATCTATAAACAAATATCTAAATTAACTGGAAGCATTGAAATCATCACTATAACTGAGTGTCAACAGGTCTCAGATAATAAACACCAAGTATGAGACATAGTTTGATTTCTCTCCATTTCCTCTGTGGCTATGCTTTTTAAAATTAAATTGCTGCACTGCTTTAAACCTGTAAATCTGAGATGTGACAACAATAAGGGTGCTTCTGAGGTAAGAATGAGGTAGGTATAAACAGTTTTTTCCAAATTCTTGCATAGTGTTGAATTTGAGGATTGTCATAATTATTTATGGCAGCAGCTATGTCACCCTGTACCCCAAGACTGGTTGCCCACTGAAGCTAAGCAGCGCTGAGTCTGGTTAGTACCTGGATGGGAGACCTCCTGAGAAAACCAGGTTGCTGCTGGTAGATGTGTTAGTGAGGCCAGCAGGGGGCGCTCACCCTGAGGTCTCTGTGGGTCCTAACGACCCAGTAAAGTGAAGGGGACACAATACTGTCAAAGAGACGTTAAACTGAGGTCCTGACTCTCTGTGGTCATTAAAAATCCCAGGATGTCCTTCGGACATAGAGTAGGGGTGTAACCCCGGTGTCCTGGCCAAATTTGCCCCTTGGCCTCTGTCCATCATGGCCTCCTAATCATCCCCATATACTGACTGGCTTCAATACTGTCTCCTCTCCACCAGTAAGCTGGTGTGTGGTTGGCGTTCTGGCGCAATATGGCTGCCGTCGCATCATCCAGGTGGAGCTGCACATTGGTGGTGGTTGAGGAGATTCCCCCTTCCATATGTGAAGCGCTTTGAGGTCCCAGAAAAAGCGCTATATAAATGTAACAAATTACTATTTAATCGTTCCCGATTGCCCAAATTGAAAAAAAAGAAAAGAAAAAGGGTTAATCCTGGTGGCATTCACATTTTAACAAACACCCTTTGGGGTTGCTGACCAACAGACCAACCACAAAGGGATGGTGGGTGTTAAAGTGGTTAAAGCAATTAATCTCTCAAATGTTGGAAATGATTTTGGTCATGTTCATCTTGGCCCTCTTTTCTCTCCTCAAGGCATTACTCTTCTCCCGCTGCAGTTTCCTCACTCTCGCGGAGGCTTCTTCAAGTTTGGCCTTTACAGCCTTAGGGCAAGCAGGCAATGAATACAAGTGGTCAGTGGCCTGCCGCTTGCAGCTCAAACTCCTCTCTCCAGCGGCTCCCTGTTGTTTTGCCAAAATATACAAATATATAAATTATATATGGAAATTAATAAATGATAGGGGTGTGACGAGATCTCGTGCCACGAGATCTCACGAGACAAAAATGTGACGAGATGTCTCGTCGACTGAAAAGCTGTCTCGCGATATCGCCATAATTAGAATAGAATATGCCACCGCTACATTCACATTACGGTGTACACCGCGGCACCGGCCGCCTCCACTGTGGTTTTGCTATTGTAAACGTCTACTCTGCTCATCCAGCACGAGTTGCAGTTGCACACAGAGTGTGACAGTGCAGCAGGAATCAGTTCACTGATCGCGTTACGATGGCGGAGGATTTGTTGCGCAACAGAGTCGATCTGAGATGGGCGGTTCACACAGAACGTGTTTTTCCATTCCAGTGCGGTACTTTTCCATTGTTTTTCTATGTAAACGCACTAGACGGATGTGTAACCTTGCGCTCGCGTCTTGCATCTTTTGCAGCGTCTCGCGCATGACACAGCATTCTAAAAACGCTGCGCTCAAGTTAAAATCAGTTCCCCCATTCTACGTAGTAACGCATTTTACACAGCAAAAACGCACTCTGTGTGAATGGCCCCTTATCTTGTAGAACGCGCGTTCAGCACCGCCACTATGGAGTGAAAGTGAAAGTAAACACGATGCGCGCAAATTAGACTGCATACAATAACCCGTCTCCCAATATCAAACCTATCTCTGGACGTTGTAGTTGTGGCTCTGGTCTCTGTTTGCTCTTTGAATACAGAGAGAGTTGGCCTACTTTGATTATGGTTGCACTTGCACTTAATTATCGTTTGCACTAATAAGAGGTCACACACAGCCTCAATCAGAAGTTCTGGGAGCTCATAATGTACAGTAAGGTCTGAAGAGACTCGTGTGAAATCATACTTGAGAGAAGCCATTCAGTTGAGTCATGAATTTTGTCATTGAGGATTTCTTTCAAATATTGTGCAAAAATCTCGTCTCGTCTCGTTCTTGTGAACCCAATCTCGTGTCTCGTCTTGTCTCGTGAGATAAGGGTCTCGTCACACCCCTAATAAATGACTTTTTTAACAATTCAATCTTCACTTTTAGATTCTGTGAGCCTAAATACAGAATCTCCAATTCTCCAACAGAAAACACAACAGCATAAATTTAAGAAATTGTATAGGCTTGTCCACTTATAAGGCAAACATATGTTTTGTGGCTCTGGACAAAAATGGCTCTTTTGTGATTGTAAAGGTTGCCTACCCTTGGTTTAAGTTTCAATGTTCAAACGTTTATTAATTTAAGTGTATGAGGGACGAAGCAAGTGAGATAGCCAGTAGTTCTCAAACTTTTTACACAGAGTACCACCTCAAATAATATTGGGCTCTTAGACTACCACCAAGTCTAAGAGCCATCTTAGGGTACCACCAAGATAAAGGATTTAATATAACAAGCCACATGATGCTCTCATTTGTTCGTAACAAGCCATATGATGGTCTCATTTGTTTGACCTTCCACATGCAAACACTCACAACATCAGGTTGAGGTACTTTCTTAGACAAGTCCAATGGCAGGTTGTCTTCCGCTCTTCTAGAGGTGGTTGCACTTCTTGTTGCTACCAGCTAAAATAAAGTAGAGAAGTTTAGAGTGTCTAAAATGTGTTGTAATAAACTAGACATTATATAATTTGCAGGAAAAAAAAAACTAAAGTGAAATTTAATCACATATTGATATATCAATCTTATACACCTTGAATTATTGTTGGTCAATGATACACATACCCTTTGAATATGAGCTGGAAAGTTGAAAATGCTTGGCACAACACCAACTTTAAGCCGGACAGTCTGCCCCGTTCTGTCAAAGTCCTCAGTCCTGAAGTGCTCACTGCAAAGCAGTGTCCTGTCAGAGGCAACAAATCCATCCCTTCTTAGAGCAAGTTCCCACTGCCTCCTTATCGTTTTGGGAAACCTTAAAAACGTGAGAAATGTACCCAGATATATAAATTGTCAACATTTCCAACCCTTTTTTCCTTCTTGCAACATTAAGGGTGAGGACAAAAACACACACCTAAATTATCATATGTTTAGGGTAATTGTATGTAGTCTATGTATGTGTGCATGTATGTGTGCATGTATGTACTTTAGAATAAGACAACCACACTAAACAAGTTATAAAAAAGTGTGGAAAAGAAACATTCAGCGATTGTGTAAATTTTTTTTTAAAAGCTTTGGGTCAACAACAATACTATTATGTCATAGCCCGGCTGTTCCTGTGTAACAGGACCTGTATTGTACATACATCCACTAAGTAACGATTATCCCAAATATAATCATAATATTGTCATATCTTACAGGTGAAAGGTGATCCCACGGGCTCTCGTTTTGAGACTACGTTCATTGGAGCATCCGTAGGCTGCACAAAAGTCTGGCATCTTCTCTTATAAAGCCAGCAATTTCCTGTATCATAATGCAAGATGTTTTTAACAAACCAACCTGATTAAAAATCATGTGCAATATTGAAAAGAAAGAAAAATTCTGCCTCTCCCACTGATGTCTGTGTCACATCCTCTCATCCTCACACACACCTCTCTCTCTTTCTGTGGGTCTATGGAATTGTCAGTCAGCGGTCAACAAAGCTGACTTCATTCCAGCCTTTGCATCTCATTCTAATATTAATATTTTAGGCTTGACTGAGACCTGGATTCGTCCAGAAGACTCAGCAACCCCTGCTGCTCTCTCTAACAACTTCTCCTTCTCTCACACTCCTCGCCAGTCTGGGAGGGGTGGGGGCGCACAGGTCTTCTCATCTCTAACAACTTTAAATACTCAACCCTCTCCTCTCTATGCAATAACTACTCGTTTGAATATCATGCCATTACACTTACAACTCCCATTAAGATCGATATTGTAGTCATATATCGTCCCCCAGGTCAACTGGGAAGCTTTGTAGAAGAGCTGGATGTGCTGCTGTCTTCTTTCCCTGAGGATGGCACCCCACTTGTCTTCGGTGATTTCAACATTCATCTAGAGAAGCCGAATGCAACAGACTTCATCTCTCTCCTAGCCTCATTCGATCTCAAACGGCTCATCACCACAGGTACTCACAAATCAGGCAACCAACTGGACCTGGTTTACACACGCAACTGCATCACGGACAACATTTTGGTGAAACCTCTCCATGTTTCTGATCATTTCCTCATTACTTTCAATCTACAACTCTCTACACATGCTCCACCAACCCCCATACCAGTTACTTTCAGACGAAACCTGCGCTCACTCTCTCCCTCCCACCTTTCCTCTGCTTTGTCATCTTCTCTCCCCTCACCCTCACAATTCTCATCTCTGGATGTTAATACTGCAACAGATACTTTATGCTCCACTTTAACTTCTTCCTTAGACAATATCTGCCCTATCTCCTCCAGGCCAGCACACACTACTCCCTCTAACCCTTGGTTATCTGAGGTTCTTCGTGAACACCGGACCAAACTCAGGGCAACAGAGAGGAAATGGCGCAAATCAAAAGACACAACTGACCTTAGTATGTATCAATCTCTGCTCTTTTCATTTTCTGCTGATGTTCATGCTGCAAAATCTTCTTATTTCCACAACAAGATCAACAGCACCGCTAACACACGAACACTTTTCAAGACATTCAACTCTCTACTCTGTCCACCTCCACCACCACCCACCTCCGCTTTAACTGCGGATCATTTTGCTAACTTCTTCACCAACAAAACAACAACTATCAGCAGTCAGTTCTCAGCTCCACACACACGTGAACCCAGTCCAACCCCTCCCACTCCCAAACACCTTCTCTCCTCCTTCTCTCCACTATCCGAGGAAGAGGTATCTAAACTTCTCCTCTCCAGTCATCCCACCACCTGCCCTCTAGATCCCATCCCCTCACACCTTCTACAAGCCATCTCTCCCACACTTCTACCAGCACTCACACACATCATCAACTCATCGCTCCACACTGGCACTTTTCCTACAGCATTCAAGCAGGCTCGGGTAACTCCACTGCTTAAGAAACCGACATTAAACACATCACTCTTAGAAAATTATAGACCTGTCTCTCTCCTACCATTCATTGCGAAAACACTTGAACGAGTTGCCTTCAACCAAGTATCATCTTTCCTCTCTCTGACCAACCAACTAGATGTAAACCAATCTGGCTTCAAGAAAGGGCATTCAACCGAAACTGCATTGCTGTCAGTCACAGAAGCCCTACGGATCGCAAAAGCTGCCTCCAAATCATCATTCTCATTCTCCTGGATCTGTCTGCTGCCTTCGACACTGTGAATCATCAGATCCTCCTGTCCACCCTCTCATCACTGGGCATCACAGGAACTCCTCTCCACTGGTTTGAGTCCTATCTCACAGGTAGGTCCTTCAGGGTCGCATGGAGAGGTGAGGTATCCAAAGCAAATCAACTGACTACAGGGGTTCCTCAGGGTTCAGTTCTTGGACCGCTCCTCTTCTCCATTTACACCACATCACTGGGACCCATCATACAGGCACATGGCTTCTCTTACCACTGCTATGCTGATGACACCCAGCTCTACCTCTCATTTCAACCTGATGATCCCACAGTAGCTGCACGTATCTCAAGCTGCCTGGCGGACATCTCGGCATGGATGAAGGAACATCACCTGCAGCTCAACCTGGCAAAGACTGAGCTTCTCGTCCTCCCTGCCAATTCGTCTCTACAGCACGACTTCACTATCCAGCTAGATTCAACTTTAATCACCCCATCAAGATCGGTCAGAAACCTTGGAGTAACACTCGATGAGCATCTGACCTTCACAGACCACATCACAAAGACAGCTCGATCATGCAGGTTTGCACTGCACAACATCAGGAAGATCAGGCCTTTCCTAACTGAGCATGCAACACAACTTCTCGCCCAGGCCTTGGTGATCTCTAGACTTGATTACTGCAATGCTCTTCTGGCCGGTCTTCCATCATGTGCAACTAAACCTCTACAAATGATCCAGAATGCTGCAGCCCGTCTTGTCTTCAACGAGCCGAAAAGGGCCCACGTCACTCCTCTGTTCATCTCTCTGCACTGGCTACCACTCGCTGCTCGCATCAAGTTCAAGGCATTGACACTTGCTTACAGATCGACCACAGGCTCAGCTCCCTCGTACTTTCACTCGCTCCTACGAGTCTACATCCCTACCAGAAGCCTGCGATCGGTCAATGAGCGAAGACTCGTGGTACCATCACAGAGAGCTACAAAATCACTCTCCAGAACATTCTCATTCGCGGTTCCATGCTGGTGGAATGACCTCCCTACCCTCGTCCGGAATGCAGAATCCCTGACTACATTCAAAAGACAACTGAAAACTCATCTCTTCCGTGAGCACTTGACATAAAAAAATAAATAAAATAAAAAATAAAATAAAAACTTTAATCCTCCCTTGTTTGGCTTATGCTACTCTGAGCAATGCCTGAACTTTGTATTTTGAGCACTTGTGTTATTTTTGCCTCTTCACGATGACTCGCTTGCTGTAGTCCTCAGTTGTAAGTCGCTTTGGATAAAAGCGTCTGCTAAATGACTAAATGTAAATGTGATGTAAAATGCTGGGTAGCAGAAACTGTAACGTTAGATGCTCTAGGTCCTAGAGCATCTAACGTTACAGGTCAAAGCTTATTGTTATTAGCCAGCAACTAAGTACAACCACATCCAAAAATATTGTAATTTAGACAAAAGATTAGTTGTCATAAAATCGTTACTGGTGTCAGTAAAACCTTTATAATCGAACAGCTCGATTGTGATCTCTGCCTTGATTGATAACTTGCTCAAGTAACTATGCTGCATGATTAAGTCGTTTTTCGAAAAGAAAATCTGCAATTTCAACATGTTCCAGCATTCATAATTATAGCCACGTTAATAACGTTTGTAAGAAACCAAACCGTTTGTAAATCCGTCAAGATTTCAGCGAGATAAGAGGATTTGTGTTCGTGCTGATCACTCACCTTACTTCAGATATCACAGAGCTCGCCAGAAAGCTTCCCTGTGACAAGATGGCCGCCGGTGATGCCGTTCGTTCCATAGACATGTATAGAAAGGCTAGATGGCTTACCTGCGCTGAGAGCCAATGGGACCCGACAACGTCAGACGGCGGCCATCTTAGGACAGGACCGCTCGTCCAGTTATAACATTAAAGTCTATTGTGCATGTAGTGCTGAAATAACTATATTTTGCTCAATTTTCAACCGATTTTCAAACAGCTTGGTGTGTCATAAACGTCAGGGGTGCGGCTATTTAACTGCATACTTGTGAAAAATTATAGCCACGGAGTTTATTAAGAAAATAGTATATTAAGTAGACTAGACAGGTAAAGTACTAGGTATACCCATACACACACACAGTAAAATACAGTATAAAATATATTATCATTTTGATTCTATGTACTGCATGTATGCAAATATATGTAGCCAATCTTGTAATGTTGTCTCAGTTACACTATTCCTAGCAGAACTTGTATTACTAAGTATCCTAATAATAGTCATAATATTTTCTTTTCTTACTTGTGAAAGGTGATCCCACGCGTTCTGGTTTGGAGGCTCCGTGCGTTGGTGCAGCCGTAGGCGGCACAACAATCAGGCATTTTCCACAAGCGTAATCAGAAGTTCTGTAAACAAAAAACCAACAAAGTAATCCAAATGTAAAGATGTTTTTAAGAAACCAAACCACTTGGAAATCATGTGTAACTCAAAGCTATGTTGAAACGAAAGACTAACCCTGCCTCTCCCACCAATTTACAATTGCTTGATGACTCACTTACGACCTCTTCACTGCTAGCCAGCAAATAAATACAACCACATCCACAAAATGACATTTAGACAAAAGATTAGGTTGTCAAGAAACGTTGTTGGTCTCAGGAAACCTGTTAATAATTGAAAATGTCGACTGTGGTATCACTTTAGAGTAGAGGGCAGCCATGAAACACACAGCTAACTTACGCTGCAATGTTAAGCGTTTCTCAAAACGTGAAGCTACAATTTAAACATCGGCATCAGCACAAATCATAGCCACGTTAATAAGGTTTGTAATAAACCAAACCGTTTGTAAATCCGTCAAGAATTCAGCAAGTTACGAGCATTTTAGTTGGCGTATTTCACTCACCTTCCGTCCACAGCAGCAGAGGGAGCAGCAGCGCAGTCTCCTGACTTAAGATGGCCGCCAAGTGACGACACAGCTGACTCCGCCTTGAGCCATTCATGTCTATGGTTCGTTCGAGGTGCTCTCTATCCCAACACTACATTTCCCAGAAAGCATCGGGACCGGAAGTGGCGTTACTGTATAGGTTGCGCTGCTACGTGTTCGGACAAGGCAGGAAGTTGACATGTCACAGTTGCTGCATTGTTTTTTACACATTGATTAATAAGAGATTTGCTTTAATAGTTGCTGATACTGCTGTCGAGCAGGTGAGTGTCATGTTTTTACACACTAAGAAGGAGCGACATTGTAGCTAACTGCTTTACAAGGTTTTTATGTAGGATCGAGCCGAGGCCCAGGTAGCATCATCACACACACACACACACACACACACACACACACACACACACACACACACACTGTAAAGCTTTGGGTTTTCCATTGTTTATGCTTAATAAAGCGTCTACTTTTAGACTAGCAGGTTAGTTACTGTATCATTGCTGTCAGTTGTCACCCAAGGCCAGACTGTCTGTGTAAAGCAAGTAAGAGTGATATGACAGATCTAGGATCAGATTCAGCTCTGCATGTTTACATAGCAGGTCATATTTTTATAGGAAGCACAAGAACTAATGAGCTGATTAAGATTATTAAGCTTAATGCTTGACCAATAGATTATATCTTAGTTTTCTAGAAGTTTTCAGATAGAGACTGACAGGTACAGTCTATGTACTGTAATGAAATTGTAATTGAGTTTGACTTGTTATTCTTTTGCCAAAACATACTAAGCCATAGGGCTAATTGTTGATAATCACCCAGCCACTAAAAAACAGTCACATAATTTAAGCTTTGTATGATATATCTGGACTGGTCAAAAGTTTGGAAACATCTTTTTATTTTTGAAATATAAATATTTTCTAACAATATATATATTTACTATCACTTTTTATAAATTTAATACATCCTTGCTAAATTAAAGTATTCATTTCTTTCAAAAAAAGAAAGAAAAAAATTACTGACCCCAAACTTTTGAACGGTAGTGTATATTGTTACAAAATATTTATATTTTAAATAAATGCTGTTCTTTTTTTCTTTCTTCTTCTTTTTAAATACTTTTTATTCATTAAAGAATCCTGGGGAAAAAAAGTATAACCGGTTATAAAAAATACTAAGCAGCAGCACAACTGTTTCCGACATTGATAATAAATCAGCATATTAAGGTTTTTTGAAGGATCATGTAACACTGAAGAGTAATGATGGTGAAAATTCAGGTTTGATCACAGGAATAAATAGTATATTCAAATAGAAAACCATTATTTTAAATTGTAATTATATTTTAAATATTACAGATTTTCTCCTGTATTTTTGTTAAAATAAATACAGGCTTGATGAGCATAAAATACCTCTTTCAAAAACATTAAACCTAGTAATGTTTCCAAACTTTTAACTGTTACTGTATGTCTTCTATACAACCAATAATTAGCATGTTGTGTTTTTTGTCATAACCACATTTCTCTCTCATCCCAGCAGTATGTTGCCGACGAGCTCCCCGCAGATCCAGCGAAACGGCAGCCTCAGCGAGCGGGATGCGGCGCGGCACACGGCCGGAGCCAAGCGCTACAAGTACCTGAGGAGACTCCTGCATTTTAGACAGATGGACTTCGAGTTCGCCATATGGCAGATGCTCTATCTGTTCACATCACCGCAGAAAGTGTACCGCAACTTCCACTACCGCAAACAAACTAAAGACCAGTGGGCCCGGGACGACCCTGCGTTCCTGGTGCTGCTTAGCATCTGGCTGTGTGGTGAGCACTTACGATTGACACATGAGACAGGCTTTGGAAAGGAAACCTTCTTTTGCTAACTAATGTTATCTCTGCAGTGTCGACGGTGGGCTTTGGTCTGGTTCTAGACATGGGTTTTGTGGAGACGTTGAAGCTGTTGCTCTGGGTCGTTTTCATCGACTGCATCGGGGTTGGATTGCTCATATCCACACTCATGTGGTAAGGTGCCACACACACACACACACACACACACGACCCAAGGGGCCGGGCCGGGTTCAGACAGATATTTAGAAATGATGTTCGGGTTCGGGTCGGGCTCGGTCACATCAGTGCGATAAGGCATTGAACATTTTAAATTTAAATAAAGCTTATTATGTGTCACGCCTGTGTCAACGTGCACTTGTTGCCGCATGTGCGCTGATGCTACATTTCCGAATGCCTTCCTACAGTTGCTTAATAAAAGGGGGCTTTCCACACAAACAAACGTACATGTGTCATTAGTATGAGAAAATTAGATTTTATGCCTGTTGGGCTAGGGTCAGGTTCGGCTACTGCTCTGTATGGACGTGGGCCGGGCTCGGAAAGAAAAATGCGGCCCCATCTCCACACACATACACACACACAGGTTTGCACGTGACAAAAATGTGAGTAATGTCCTAAAAGTCAGCCTACTGTGATTTTGAGTGAGGATCACAGCTATAATCATGTCCTTAAAGTCACCACAAAAATCAAAATTGACAGTTCTTTTTTTTTTTTACAGAATGTTACAGTGTTTATTATAAATGCTTTATCTGTGCACATCATTATTTGTTTCAAATTCATATGCCCTGGATATATTTAATTAAAAACCTAACCTCCCCTCCCCCTTGAAAACGTCATCTGTTCTCTTCATGACGTGTGTCTCGGCAGAACGTGGGACTAAACATCCTCCAGTACTGACTGAAAACTTGAAACTTCCTACAATCCAATCAATTCCCAAGGGCAAAATCAAGTCCTGTCCTAATAATAAAACTAAATAATGATCACCCTACCACCAACAGTAGATAGTTTGAACTTGGGTAATACAAGCAAACTCTCAGTACTCAATCTAAGAGTACGGGCAGGAACATAAGGGTGTGTTCATTCTGTAATATGAAGGTACTAAACTATTGGCGCTTTTCCACTGCACAGTACCAGCTCGCCTTGGCTCGCCTCACCTCGACTCGACTCGCCTCTGTTTGGTTTTCCACTGTGTAAAAGTTGTACCAGTACCTGCTTCCAGGTACTTTTTTTCGTATCACCTCCGGCGAGGTTCTAAGCGAGCCGAGGCGAGCTGAGGCGATACTAAAACGTGACGTGACACACGGGTGACTGCTGATTGGTCAGAGAGAATCGTCACTATTCACTGCGCCATCATTGCACGCGCCAGACGGAGTATCCTGAATAACCCCGGCATTTTTAAATAGTTTTGCCAGAGATTGCGTGATATACCCATTACTAATATTATGTAAAACAGCATACACTCGATTTCCTCCATTGTCCTGTGTGTGTGGGTAGCGGGTGTGTGTCGCGTCGCTATGACGACCACCAGGTACTATTGTGGAAGTACTATGCAATGGAAAACGGAGCGAAACGCGAGCCAAGCCGAGACGAGCTGAGACGAGCTGAGTCGAGTCGAGCTGGTACTGGTAATGGAAAAGCGCCATATGACAGGCCTTAAAAACTAGGACAAGTATTTTGAACTGAATGCGATACACAATAGGGAGCCAGTGCAGATGGGAGTGATGTAAACTAATTTTTTTGTTGAGCAACTGAGTTTTGAACTAGTGGGTAGGCTAGAAAACAAAGAGTTACAATAGTCTATGAGCGAAGTTATAAAAGCATGGATGACAGTTTCGGCATATTTGAGATTTAGCGAACATCAAGGTGGAAAAAATCAGGATTTAACAAGCTGGCTGATATGGGATTCAAAGCATAATCTGGAATCAAATTGCGCATAATGGGTGAGGAATGAACTATAACTCCGTCATTATGAATGGAGAAGTCATGTTGGGAAATGATGAGGGATTTATGGCTTACTAGCCGGATTTCTGTTTTGTCAGTATTCAGTTTTAAGAAGTTTTGAGCCATCCATACTTTGAGCTCTTGTAGGCAGGAAGTTATGGAAGAGGAAGGAAAAACAGAATTGGGTTGAACAGTAAAATAGATTTGTGTATCATCTGCGTAATTATGGAAATTAAGACCATGACGCTGTGTGATCTGACCAAGAGGAAGCATATAGATTCGAAATAGAAGTGGACCAAGAACGGATCCTTGAGGTACTCTACGGGAAACAGTGACAGAGCAAGATTTGTGTTTATTAATGCAAATAAATGGTTGCCTGTCTGAGAGATATGAAGTTAGCCACTGAAGACAGTACCAGTGAGACCGATAGCCAGCTAAAAAAAAAAAAATTCCAGAAGCTATTTCACTCGGATATACATCACAATAGGGAAGAAAATACTTAATTGTATGCCGACTTTAATGTTGAACTTGCTCATATGGCATTGATCCAGTTTCTATTTCTGGGTTATGGTTTTTGTCTTCTTTTTATTGTTAATTTCAAAATAAAGTGCATTCTCCATTTTATTTGTAAAGAGAAATTTCATAGTTTTACAAGTACAAAGCTGATGTATTTTGTATTTTCTTTGACTGGCTGACTGTAGATTATCCCGCTTTATACATGATTACTTACCAAATAATGAAATGGACATGAAATATTGATCTTATTTTATTATGTGATTATAATTAGGAAATACATTTCCTGGGGTTCCCTGAATGTACAGTTTAGTGGTTATTATTATGCTATAATGTTTGTCGTAACTGACCAATCAGAATCAAGTACTTTAAAGAATGATATAATAAATCTGCATAATTTTACTAGAAAATGTCATGAAGAGTTTTTTTTTTTATTGTAAAACTGTACAGTAATCCCTGTCTTTTCTTCTCCAGGTTTGTTACGAATAAATATCTGATGAAGCCGAGCAGAGATTATGATGTGGAGTGGGGCTACGCGTTTGACGTCCATCTAAATGCTTTCTACCCACTTCTGGTCATTCTGCACTTTTTACAGCTATTCTTCATCAACTGTAAGTAAAGATGTCTATACATGTATAATGAGCTCTACTGTTTTCAATTATAGACTCTGTGAACTCATCTTGCTCTCTTGACAGATGTTGTTGTTACGAGTTCAGACTGGTTCCTGGGTTATTTTGTGGGAAACACCTTGTGGCTTATTGCAATCGGTTACTATATTTACATCACATTCCTGGGCTACAATGGTAAGTATTGTGATAGCTAGTGTATTTTTTACTAGGGATGCACAATATATCGGCCACCATATCGGTTACCGACCGATATATGATCAGTTTTAATGTTATCGGTCCAATAATCGTGAAGCCGATAAATAATGGATTATTTCCTTCAGCTGAGACACTTCAGATGCGTTTTCTTCGCCATGATGGTTTTGAATTGCTTGAAATATAAGTGGAATCACTTCAAAAGAGAAAAATATAGTAAAGTGCAGCATGTGCAGTGCCTGTCTATCATATAGGCTACATAAAATTGTAATCAGACTCTTAAAAATTATTACAATATTTAGATTTATCGGCCAATATATCGGTTATCAGCTTTCAAATATAAACAATTATCGGTAATCGTATCGGCCAAAATCTTTTCTTATTTATTGATTCTTATTAAATTGCTTTATTTATTATATTGTGTGTATAGTTTAATTTAGCCACAAAACAAACTGAGACACTTGTAATTGTAACTTAAAATTGTATTCAGCCTCTCAAAAATTAGATTTGGATTTAGATTTATCGGCCAATATATCGGTTATCAGCTTTCAAATATAAAAAATTATCAGTTATCGTATTGGCCAAAAAATTTCAAATCACTGCATCCCAAGTTTTTACCATCCATAAATTCTTAACCTGAACATTGTCTAATTTTCTCTTCTTGTTTCTTTAGCGCTCCCGTTCTTAAAGAACACGGTGGTGCTTCTGTATCCCTTTGCTTTGCTCGGACTCCTGTATGTTCTCTCCATCTCGCTTGGCTGGAACTTCACTAAAGGCCTCTGCTGGTTTTATAAGCACAGGGTCCAGTAGAGGACGCCAGAACACATGAAGGACATTGCAGTGCACTTGTGCTCTTAAAGATGGGTGGAAAAAGATTGGTGTCGCTCTTGGGACTTTCTGAAATTTTGTATTATCTGTAAATATCATTTTGGTTGTAGAGGAAAAGAGTTTCACTTGTTTATGGTGTCATGCCTTTTTTTTTCTCCTTAATTTGATACTCAACCCTCAATTAATGTTGTGATGTGGTTTTGAAAATGCAAACATGAGGAAAAGTGCATAATGTCTGCTTGGATGCTGCACTTTTTACTTGTGAGAATGTGTACAATAAAGATATTTTTAAAGAAATGGATTTGTAGTTTATTCAAATATTGCCATCTAATGCATGAACTGTAAATGTATGAATCAAATCTATTTTCCATATTTTCCCTTTGTAGCTGCATACATGGTCATAATTAACATATCCTTGAAAATTGTAAGGGATTTTTTTTTATTATTTTTTTTTTTATTGAATTACAAAAGGTTCTAAAGAAATGTAACAAACAACAAAAATCCAGATAAAATACAATACTAACTACATAAAAATTAATATAAAAAATATTTGTATCGATAATAAAATAAATACATTTTGAGGGCTGCTTGGAAATCTTGTGAGGTGTGCGCGAGCACCTCTGGATCTTCTCGCGCGCACTCAGTCATCGGCCACGCGCCTGCGCGCCCCTACCACTCGTGACGTCAGACAGCAGCATGGCGGCCAAGGTGACTCCAGCGACACTGTATTTGACTGAAAATTGGTGTTTCTCATTTTTATCCGACGACTCTTAATTGCAGTTGGTGTTTATGAGCGGGAGAAAAACTAATAGATGTAGAAATGAGACCTGTAGAGAGAGTGATTAAACGTTTTTAACGGACCGGCGCGAGCATCACTGAGCTTATCACTATCGGGCTGAGACTTTGACTGAATTGAGTATCTGAAGATCATAAAACCATAAAAAAATATCTGAAATCTGCGTTAAACCGTATTAATCGGCTCTCTAACAGCCTTTTGTGTTGTTAGAGATGAGCTTTTGTTTATAAAGTGAAGTCAGGCGTGTAAGGATCATGCCGTGTTGGCGAAATTGGGCTCATTTTATTCTTCAGGGACTCAATGGCTTCATGTGTGTTTGTGTTGATGAATTAGTGGCTGGTTTATTTTTGGTTAACTTGTACTTTTTAAAAACGTAAATAAGTTTTGCATATATTCTGTGCAATATTTGTGAGCCAGGAAGTCCCAATGATATTTAATGTGCCCTTAAACCGCGTAGAGGATTTGGGAATAAATGTAGTTTTCTCAATATAACCCTCTCATCCTAGGAATGAAACTAACGAGTTTAATCATAGACACACCTGGTTCTGTTTGGTTGAAACATACAGTACTTTTCTCTAGATAGGGCAGGGCTGTTGTGACTATAATTATGGGTAAAAGCTCTTTAGTTTCGCATGCCATGGCCTTTAACCTTTTAATTATTTTGTGGCTTACAGGTGCAGTCAACCAAAAGGGCCGACCCCAACGAGCTGAAGGTCATCTTTCTAAAGGTAAGATTAAAGGAGTAGAAATTCTTCTTTATTTTGGTCTAATACCAGGTAATGAGGGTTTGTTTCTAGTTTATACTGTAGTAAATTGAGTCCATTGAGCAGCTTTGCACTGGCTGTGCAACCTTAGATGCAAAAGTCGATAGTGTCATGACTTTGGTCTGTCATTTAATCTTTATTTCCTTAGTCACGCTGCATTTTAAACTGTCGCTGTGTTGTCGGTAAGTTTAGGATGCTTAAGATGTCAAGTTCACGTCAATGTGCACATCATAACCATTTGGAGCCGTCTCCTTTTTCCAAAAGCAACACAGAGAGAGACTTGCATGCTTGGAAAAGTCTAGACGCCTGTGTGTGATTGTGATTAAACAGCTTGTGTGTGTGTATTCTTAATTTTCAAACATGAATATTAGGGAAACACTGTCTTTAAATGTCCTCCAGGGCTTTAATGTTCGTGTATGGATTTGCCATCACTTCTGCCGTTGAGATCTTGTGCGTCTGTCAGCCGAGAGTAGTTGTTTCTTGGGCCGCTTTGGTGTCTGGTAACAGTGACTTGTGTGCGATGTGGCTCTATTAATAGGACTCAAGCATGTAAGATGGATATTTTGGAGGAAGACATGAATGTCAGGGCAATAGATGGATGAGTGAAGAATGTCTTGATAAGGTCAGAGGGCATCTCCCGTCAACATTTTGTCCAGATATTTTTTCTCAAAACTGGAAAATACACAACTTGCTGGGCTGGTGAATATTATGTCACCTTTGCCTAGTTGGCCCAGTAGACGGATGTTGGTACTTGTTGTTACTAATCTAACCTTACCTTACGGTATTGGCACACTATGTATGATATGTATAAGCTATTGGACATCAATAATCTTCGGGATCAATAAAGTCTATCTATCTATCTATCTATCTATCTATCTATCTATCTATCTATCTATCTATCTATCTATCTATCTATCTATCTATCTATCTATCTATCTATCTATCCAATAAGATTGTAGCTGGCTTGTTGCCAAAAAGCAGTTGCCATTGTTATTTTACTCACCGACAACAGTTTTTTTTTTTTTTTCTTAACACTGGGGGAATGCATAATAATACTCTTAAAATATAGTTATAATGGTTTTTAAGCCCTGTTTTATGTATTGGTACATGACATCGATTTTTGAACCATATTTTTGAGGTTCAAAAAATAGCATCACACATGTTTAATCATGCTTCATATCCAACACAAATGCTGTAATTGTGTGTTTTTTATTATTATTTATTTCCCCCTCAGTATGCCAGTGTGGTGGAGAAGGATGGAGAGCGGTACATGACACCCACTGATTTTGTGCAGAGGTATTTGGGCCTCCACACGCAGCTCCACTACAACCCTAAAACTGTGCATCTGCTCGCCGGAGTGGCGGACACCACTAAAGATGGGTGAGACGAACATCATATTTTCTGTCTCTATTTATTCTGTGTTCTAATTATTGATGGTTTGATATGAAGCCTGAACCTTCAGATCAGCTCAGATCTAGAAGTTCACCCACTTTTGCATTATTTTCTGCTGTAGCAGCCAGATGCGAACGGGATCATTTTGAAAATGTATTGCACATACACTACTGTTCAAAAGTTTGGGGTCGTAAGATTTTTAAAAATGTTTTTGAAAGATCAAGGATGCATTTATTTGATCAAAAATACAGTAAAAACATAATTTTTTTGAAATATTACAATTTAAAATAACTATTTTCTATTTTAAAATGTAATTTATTGCTGTGATCAGGGTTCCCGCGGGGTCTTAAAAAGTCTAAAATTCTGAACTTTAAATTTAAGGCCTTAAAACGTCTTAAAAATGACCAGATTTTCAGCCGAGGTCTTAAATTTAATTTAGTCAGGTCTTAAAAAAGTTTTACCCTCGTTCATTTCCTGAAATGCTGGCCACAGAAAGTTATTACAAAGTAGCAAAAAAGTATCGAGTCGTAGCCTTCAAAGCGGAGCTGTAGCAGGGGTCTCTGACACGGCGCTCGCGAGCTCCAGTAGCTCGTGGCCTGATTGGCGGTAGCTCGCCAAGAGGCTGTTCACATATTGCGTCTTTTGCGCGCTCAAGTTCGTTATTTCAAATTTATGGTCGCGCGCCAAGCGCACTCATATTAGAAGCAATGCGCCATTTTTTCCAGGTGGAGTGAGATAAAAAAAAAAAGCTCAAGTTTTCAGAATTCTGCAAGCGCACCGCAGGTCATGTGACAAGAACGAACCAATCCGCTTCACCCTTTCCGTAACAACATTGAAAGCTCAGTCAACATGAAGGATGGGGGTGCACCGTGCACCAAAACACTGCAGGTGTTTTTCTCTTCTCCGTAAATAAATAATGGCTACAGCAAGCGTTTATCAGTGGTGGAAATCCATTAGCTTGCTACTAAAACTTCTTTGTCGTTGTGGAGAGCGCAGTGCATGGTTGCATAGCAACGACAGACGCAACGGGAAAATCGGACCAAATCTTACTATTAATAATAAAAGATAAGCTAATGTGCATTGTAAATGTCAGTCATTTATCTTTTTTTGACATTAATTCTATAAAAGATTATTTAAAGGCTGAAATACGTGAGGTTTATCTTTTTATAAAACCTTTTTTGTCAAAACGTTATTTGAACTTGTACATTAGTAGATAACATGTTGCAAGACACTCTTTTAAAATCTAGCCATCATTTTTTACGTTATTATTTTAATGTTTATGTAAACAAAAAGTGCATATTGATGCTAATTGTATTTGTTATTTGCTGGTTAATGCGTCATGTAGGTCTTAAATTTAAATCTTTATGGTCTTAAAATGTCTTAAAAAGGTCTTAAATTTGACTTACTGAAACCTGCACGAACCCTGTGTGATGCAAAGCTGAATTTTCAGCATCATTACTCCAGTCTTCAGTGTCACATGATCCTTCAGAAATTTTTCTAATATGATGATTTGCTGCTCAAGAAACATTTCTGATTATTATTATTTAAAATACTTGTGCTTCTTAGAAAGTTCAAAAGAACAGCATTTTTTAAATAGAATTTTAGGAACATTATAATCTTTTTTTTCTTTCACTTTTGATAAATTGAATGTGTCCTTGCTGAATAAAAGTGTTAATTTCTTTAAAAATAAAAGCACTTTTGAATGTTAGTGTTCATGGCTTAATTTAGAAAATTCTGTTTTGTACATAAAATTAATGTAGTTGCAAGTGATTCAACTAATGTTGAGTTTAATAGAATTAAAAATTGAGCTTGTGCATGTCCTAATGTATGATTCTTCTGATTTTTTTCTTTTAGGCTGATCTCATACCAAGAGTTTCTGGCCTTTGAGTCAGTGCTGTGTGTGCCTGATGCCCTCTTCATCGTGGCCTTCCAGCTGTTTGACAAGACGGGCACTGGAGATGTGTCCTTCGGTGAGAACAGTAGTGACTGTATATAAATGTTTAGTCTTATTTCTTCTGTACACTGTATTTGTGTGCGCGCTATGTATTTTTACATGCTAACATCAACCTCCATTAAAATCAAAACGGAGTCGAGGGTTTGTGTGGTGATGGAGTTTCCCATGTAGGTTGTTCCTGTTAATTCACTTATGAGGTTTTACTTAATGCTGCCTATGTAGACAACAAGGCAGCTCACAATGTTTTTGAACAGAGCCGTAGTGTTTTAGTCCCTTTTACAGAGTCAGCTGATCATAATATAGTTATGCTAGAAAAACAAGCAGCTTAACCTTGAACACACACACACGTTCATATGTCCAGCAAAGCTATACAACACTGTCAGTAATCCTGTAACGTCTAGTATGGACTGCGGGAGTGTAAATCTGTCCATGTTCGTGTGTTTACAGAGAATGTGCGTGATATCTTCAGCCAGACGACCGTGCACCACCACATCCCCTTCAACTGGGACTGTGAGTTCATCCGCTTGCATTTCGGCAATAGCAGAAACAAACGCCTCAGCTACCTGGAGTTCACCCAATTCCTGCAGGTACTACGCCAAACATTTATACATAAGACTATTTATTGTCATTGTATGCACACAGTAGTACACATCAACAAAATCAATGGAGTCAGCAGTTCTAAACAAGAGGCGTAAAACAAGTAATAATAAATAACAAGTAGAATAAAATAAACAATATAAATATAATTTAAACAACACACCGAATAAACAGTAGTTCAACCACAGAATAGTGTTATTGTAAAGTGAGGTAGTGCAAGAGTACTTTAAAGGGGTCATGAACTGGATTGTTTTATTATTTTATAATGTTGCCTGGGGTGCCCTTATAAAGTTAGTATGGTTTTTACATCAAAAATGGTCATAATTTGGAAATAAAAGGCATTTTTCCTAGCCTGATTTGAACGCTCTGTTTTAAGGGGCGTGTCTGCTGTGTGACTTCAGTGTAAACGCCCACTGCTGTGATTGGCTGACATGCTTGCATATGAAATAGCTAGTATTACATGACTATTACAGCTATCAAGATTAACAAATCGTGAAAAGTATTGTTTAAAGCATTATATTTAAATCTATTCCATCGCATGTAAGGTTGCAGTGATGAGCATTGAGCAGATGACAGACAGACAGTCTGTTGATCGAGTGAATGAAAATATCTTATCATATCAACGCAATTTTTGCACTCTCACAAATGCCTTCACCAAATAACAATGCAAACGCGATGTAAATACAGTAAGAGCTTCGTTGTGCAGTGTAACAGCGTCATTGATTTCATTACGAGTTTTGGCAAGTGTCCAGATAAACTCGCGCTGTGTGATTGACAGCTTGGGCGATTTGGAAAGGGATTTTTCTTTGATCGCTTTCTGTATGTAATTTAATCACAGTTTAAAATAAGATTGTTTTCATCCTTCTGAGAGAATCGATGTGAAGTTGATCGTTTAGTCAGTATTGAATGATTTTGAGAGAAAGATAATCTATCTGAACTTGAATAATTACACATCAGAAATCACTGATCACAGATCAGGCATTAGAATAAACATGGTTACTTACATTTGTGTGGCGTTGCTGGCAGATCCGTGTCGTAAAAGTCTGTTTGCAAAGCCTGTGTCGGAAAATAATCTTCTTCTGCGGAGACGGTGTTTGATTGGTCATAGATCCCCACTTTGAAAAACCTGTCGTTCGCTGGACCTGGTTTCAATAAAAGCTTTTATTGGACTAACAAGGAAGTTTTCAGTTCTGAAACTTACAGGATATTCTTATAGTGTGATGATCTCTTATATGTCAAAAGCTCAAGGAAAATTTGATTTCTCAGTTCATCACCACCCCTTTAAAAACAACATCAGTATTATGGGTACGTGCATGATTGTAAACACTGTTCATAGTTAAACAGATAAAACAGTATATTTTGACGGTAAACAGCACAAACATTAATGCAGCAGCACTATAATAACTAATAATGTTCACTCTTATGTGCCATAATATGTATGCATTAGCAGATATACAGCTCATTTTGTAGTTACGTTCTTTACCTGCAGGGGCGAACAGGTCAACGCTTAACATCCAAATCTTGACCTTTCGGTTTTTGGCAGTGGCGAATTTAGTCATGGGTGAAATCTTGTTTTTTGACAAGTTTTAAGTTCATCCCTCACCCAAAATGTAATTTCTGATTTCTGTGCTTGCGTTTTCATAGGAGCTGCAGCTGGAGCACGCGAGACAGGCGTTCGCGCAGAAGGACAAGGACAAGAGCGGCATAATTTCATCCTTGGACTTCAGTGACATCATGTCCACCATCAGACACCACATGCTCACACCTTTTGTGGAGGAAAACCTTGTGTCTGTAAGTGTGCAGCTCTCTTGTGGATCTGCTGAGATGGAGTTTGTTGTAAAAGGTCTATATGTGCGTCTCCTAGGCAGCAGGGGGCGGCACCTCTCACATGGTGAGCTTCTCCTACTTCAATGCCTTCAACTCTCTCCTGAACAACATGGAACTGATCCGTAAAATCTACAGCACTCTCGCTGGATCTCGCAAGGATACGCTCGTCACTAAAGGTGCGTGCTGTCCGTAATGATAGGGCTGTAAACGATTAATCGCGATTAATCGAAATCCAAAATAAAAGTTTGTGTTTACATAATATACGTGTGTGTATTGTGTATAATTATTTTGTATATATAAACACACACGTGCATGTATATATTTAAGAAAAATTTGTTATTTATATATAAAATAGTTCTATTAATATATAATATAAATCATATAAAAATATATATATATGCATTATATAAATGCAAATATTTCTCAAATATACACATGCATGTGTGTGTATAAATAAATACAAAATAATTATACACAATACACACACATAATATATTATGTAAACACAAACTTTTATTTTGGATTTCGATTAATCGCGATTAATCGTTTACAGCCCTACGTAATCATCTCAGTGTCTGTTCATCTGCACATCAGAATAAAGTAAAGCTAAATTGTCTAACATTTTCTTTCCTCTCTCCATCTGTAGAGGAGTTTGTTCATGTTGCAAATAAGTTCGGTCAGATTACCCCTATGGAAGTCGACATCCTGTTCCAGCTCTCGGGACTGCACTCCCAAACAGGGTATTTTCCTTTTTTAAAACAAGTTCATCCACATGTACATTAAAGCAGCATTATCAGCTGATCAGGTCTTCTGCAAGTCCCCCCCTTTCTATTAAGCATCTCTTATTGGACTGTTCTGCTTTAAATGCATGTTGACAACTATTTTATTTAGTACGATCTCTTTAGAGACACTACAGGTGAATAGGGTAAAAATTTTTAACTAGCAGATATCACCATGAAACTTTCCCAGTTGATTACCTACATTAAGATGAGAAAAAAAGTTTTCTGTAATGTTTAAATATGCAAATTAGGCAATATCTGAGTAAATATGCGCTAATTTGCATATATTAAAATCCAAGTATTGGATAAAGCCAGGTTAAAAAATATTTTTACATTGTGTTCACATATTAAATGGGAATAAAATTACTGAGGGATTTATGGATATCTACTTTTGTTATCTTGTAAATCAGAATATACTGTCAATAGCCTTAAAAAATAGATTTTCGCCATGTTTTTTGGAATAAAATATTATATAAATCAGGCTAGGAATAATATATTTACAAATCCCTCTGTAAATGTCTTCATAATATAACCAGGTACAAGACTGGAAAGTTTGGTGTATATCGGTGCTACTGAAGTGGAGATTTCGGACTTGGAGAATGAGAGAAAAGTCATTTTGAGATTTATCATCAGCCAATGAGATTGCGCATTCAGCCCTTTTACTTTCACGATTGGTTGCTGATAAAAAGGAAATTACCATATTTGGATCCGACAGCATTGTACAGCAGAGAGAGAGCTGTTAGTGTATGTGATGACAGGGTGCAGACAGCGATCGCGGATCATGTTGATTTACAACGCCAACTTTGTTGAATTTAGGAGAAATCTACAGACGCAAATAGACAAAAATAAAGACCTAAATGTGTATTTTGGACTTTTTTTCACCACAAGTCTGAAAGAAGACATGTTACTGAAGACAAATATCCCAAAATCTCAAAATTGACCAGTGAAAAAAAAAAGTTTTTTGCCTGCCGTGTCTCACCTTAAGGACTAGTTCAACAAGATCCTTCCAGAAAGCTCTTTAGAATTTATTAATTTAATTTATTGTATTTTTCAGTTTTATTTAAAGTCGGCATGAAACGGAAGTTGAGATTGTCATGTTTTCCTTGTTGTGACGTATATCCGATTGAAACGGCTTCTAAAATTAGAAAAAAATGTAGGGCGGGGCTTGATTTCGTCCTTCGGGAATTGATTGGATCGTTGGAGGTTGGGCGTTGCAAACAAAATGGAGGCAGATTTGAATGCCAGTTTACATTCAGTTGTGGAGGATTTCTCTCCACCGGACTCCCCACTGTTACCCTCCCATGAAGGATTTCTTATTGAGGAGCCCGGCGACGAGAACGAGGACGAGCAGCTAAATTTTCAGGCAGGAATCAGCCCATATTTATATTTAACGAGACAGACACCGATAGGCTAGCCGCACCCTCATCGTCTCTGGCCGCACCCTTTCGCCACGGCACGTGACCGAAAGAGAAGAGAGGTCGTTTCGAGGGGGGAGGGAAGGGTAATGTATTTGATTTGAAGATTATAAGGGTAGATGAATTAAAAAATAATAATTAATTGCACAGATAAATCATTTATAATAATCACTACAATATTACATATAAAAAGAAGATTTGTCCAATTTGATTTCATGCCGACTTTAATTTTGTTTGTTTTTATTTTATTTATACAACTCCATAGAAAATGCAGCTTCTGTCAAGAAAAGCCTTCGCTGCTGACGTGCTATTAAAGTTTCTGTAACACTTTATTTCAGTGGTCCACTTTAGACAGTCTACTAACTATAAGTAACTTGTCAACTAACTCTCATTAGAGTATTAGTAGACTGTTAGGGTTCGTATAATAAGTTGACATGTAGTTGCAAAGTTACTTATAGTCAGTAATGTCTGTTGGGGAGCATCAATATAAAGGGATAGCAGATATTAAGCACAGACTACTAATACTCTAATGAGAGTTAGTCTACCTACCTATCATCTGATCAGGTGTTTATGTATGTTATGATGTGTAGACGATTAAACCTGGCTGATATCGAGAGGATAGCGCCACTGGAGGAAGGAGCGCTGCCATATAATCTGGCTGAGGTGCAGAGACAGGTGAGTTTATCTATATAGACGATCAGATAAGAGTCTATTAGGGTTCATTTAAATGTGTGTGTGTGTGTATATATTACTGTGAGAAAATTGTTATCAGTGAGATTGCCTTAGCAAACACTGCTAATTATGGCACAAAACACCTTTTACTTTGGGTAAGGGATTTGAAACCACTCTCACTTTCTTCAGAAAATGTAAAATCCTGGTTTAGATTTATTACTCAGGCTGCTTTCATATATCTAAACAGACATACAGTGCATTTATCTTGATAGCTCACATGCTGTTTTCCTCTGTGTGCAGCATTCGCAGGGGGATGTATCTCGGTCTGTGTGGCTGCAGGCAGCAGAGTCCGCGTACAGGTTTAGTCTGGGATCCATCGCTGGAGGTAAGATGTTACACAGCGAATTGGATTGAGGGCATTTTCCCTACTGTGCGTTATGTATTTCCTTATGACAAAAGAAGGTGGTAGTAGGACGTTAATCATTCACTCTTTTATTTCACATCAAAGCAATAAACCAGGATTTGCTACTTGCAATTGCTAGGTGGTCTTAGGACATTTTATGGCCAAACATTTGGATATATGCCAGCCAGTGTACAAGAGGACTTTTTTTTGCCCAGTTTCTTAGAAGAGATTTAAAATCTACAGTACAAGTTCATTGTCCGTTTTTAAGTGTATGTTTCCATATTACTGCCTATAGAAATGGACTAAAAACCACTGAAGTCCAATTTCATGGGTCGTGTTTCATAGCACACTATCAGGCAAAGGTTTGGGGTCAGTAAGATGTTTTGGTCACTTTAGATTAGGGTCCTATTCTCACTATTAACTACAACTTCTGCCTCAAACTCCTAATTACTGCTTATTAATAGTTAGTAAGGTAGTTGTGTTGTAAAGTTTTCTTTGATCGAAGCAGAGACCAGTGAGACAGTTGGGATCGCGTTCAGAAGTTCTTCTTTATTGAGCGCGGCTGCAAGTTCGTCCAAAATCAGTCTGAACTGTAACAGTGTTCTTTCAATTTTATATCCTGCCTTGGGCTGGCAGGAGCTCCAAGGGCCAGTTTCAGTGATCTAACAAATACAGAAAACAGGACTGACCGGACTCTCTTGCTGGAAGTTTCGCAGCTGATCTAAACATTTAGTCTCTTCACTTTTGTAGTTTCCTAAATTAAACATTTAATAAATTTGTTATCCTTCAGTTGTTATGTTTAGGTATTGGGTGGATTAAGTGTGGTCTCGCAGAATAAGGCATTAATATGTGCTTTATGTTTACTAATAAACAGCCAATATCCTAGTAATATGCATGCTAATAAGCAACTAGTTAATAGTGAGAATTAGACACTAAACTAAAGTGTTACGGATGTTTTTTTTAATTAATACTTTTATTCAGCAAGGATGCATTAAATTGATCAAAAGTGACAGTAAAGACAATTATAATGTTTAGAAGATTTCTGATGCTATTCTATTCGTCAAAAAATTGATCAGTTTCCATAAAAATATGAAGCAGAACAACTGTTTTCAACATTGATAATAATCATAAATGTTTATGAGTAATGATGCTAAAAATTCAGCTTTGATCACAGAATTAAATTACATTTTAAAATTGTAATAACTGTTTTTACTGTTTCTTAACACATACATGCATCCTTGGTGAGCATAAGACTTCTTTAAAACCAAATCTTACCGAAACCAAATGTTTGAATGGTAGTGCATATCTACTTCTATTTCAAAAGTTCAAGAAAACTGTGTTCCATGTCTCTTCACATGCACAGGTTTTGCTGGTTTAAATTGATAGTACAGTGTGTGTTTGAGTGTACACACTTTAACCTGTGTGTTTGTTTATAGCCACTGGTGCCACAGCCGTGTACCCCATAGACCTGGTCAAGACCCGCATGCAGAACCAGCGCTCCACTGGCTCCTTCGTAGGAGAGCTCATGTACAAGAACAGCTTCGACTGCGCCAAGAAAGTCCTGCGATACGAGGGGTTATTTGGCTTTTATAGAGGTTGGATTTGTGTTATGCTGACATCCCTGCTTCAGAAAAACCATGTAAAGTGTCTTCATGTTTGTTAACACGGATCTCGCTTTCTGTGTCCTACTCTTCTTCTGTTGTCTGTTTGTTCAGGTCTTGTACCCCAGCTCATCGGCGTGGCTCCAGAGAAAGCCATCAAGCTCACTGTGAGTCTCATTAAACTGCCTGTAGAAAGTCGTTTCTGACACTAAAGCCGATTACATGAGTTTCTGTGTCTATCTTCCAGATGAATGACTTTGTGAGAGACAAATTTACCACAAAAGATGGTACGATACCTTTGTTTGCTGAGATTCTCGCCGGTGGATGTGTAAGTAACACAGACCTGTTAAACTGGGGTATGTTGTACTTCATTGGCTGAGCGATCTGTCTCTGTCTATCAGGCTGGTGGCTCGCAGGTGATCTTCACCAACCCTCTGGAAATCGTTAAGATTCGTCTGCAGGTTGCCGGTGAGATCACCACCGGCCCCAGAGTGAGCGCGCTCAATGTGGTCCGGGACCTCGGCTTCTTTGGCCTCTACAAGGTGGGATATGCGATATGTCTGTCTTTAAGACTTTGAATCCAAGCAAAATTGACATTGTAGCTTCTCACTGCTTGCATTCAGAATACAGTGTGTAAACTAATAACACATGAATGTTACTGGTTTTCCTCCACAGGGTGCTAAGGCTTGTTTCCTGCGTGATATCCCCTTCTCTGCCATCTATTTCCCGGTCTATGCTCATATGAAGACACAGCTGACGGATGAGGACGGCAGACTGGGCCCTCTGCAGCTGCTGACCGCTGGTGCCATCGCAGGTCAGAACATGACTTCAACTTTGTGATGCTGGCCCAGTTCAATTTCAGTTAAGGACTGGTTGCACCCTTACAATAACATTTCTAATACATTTGATTTTTTAAATTAATAAATAATAATACAAATAAAATTATTTGTATGGAATTAACATTAACCTCATCTATTTTTTTAAATGCAAGCTATTTGTTTGTTTTATTCTGAATGATTCATCCATTTAATTTTTTTATTTGACCTCATAATTTTTCTACATGTCTCGTTTTCTCTTTCTTTCGCGTCTCTACCCCGAAGTGATAAAATTCTGTATAAAAATTTTCAGGCCAGATGAGTAGTTTAAGGCTTGGTTTTGTAGGGAATTACAAACCTGCGCACATATATTCAAATGCGCATAACTATAGAATTAATTCTTAATGCGCACGTGAGCGTCATCTTGTTTCTCACAGTGAATCAATCAAAACTAACTTTAGCTGGAAAATATCTTTATACAAAACCACTATAAAGCCAAAACAATCTCTGTTACCTTAAAATTATCCGTTTATCACTGTAAAGCCACTTTGAAACAATCTACATTGTTAAAAGTGCTATATAAATGAAGATGACTTGACTTGACTTTTGCATTCTTGATGAAATGGCGCTTTTGCATTACCAGTACCAGCTCGACTTGCCTCGTCTCGGCTCACGTTTCGCTCCGTTTTCCATTGCATATAGTACTTCCACAATAGTACCTGGTCGTCATAGCGACGCGACACACACCCGCTACCCACACACTCAGGACAATGGAGGAAATCGAGTGTATGCTGTTTTACATAATATTAGTAATGGGTATATCACGCAATCTCTGGCAAAACAATTAAAAAATGTCAGGCTTATTCAGGATACTCCGTCTGGCGCGTGCAATGATGATGCAGTGAATACAGTGACGAATACAGTGACCAATCAGCAGTCTGCCGTGTTTCACGTCACATTTTAGTATCGCCTCAGCTCGCTTAGAACCTCGCTGAAGGTGATACGAAAAAAAGTACCTGGAAGCAGGTACCGGTACAACTTTTACACAGTGGAAAACCAAACAAAGGCGAGTCGAGCCGAGGCGAGCTGGTACTGTGCAGTGGAAAAGCGCCATTACACTGTGGGTGTGTGTAAGTGGGTGTGTCTATTTTGCACTCTTGATGTTTTAGAGTTTATCCACTTCGTTGGTGTGTGTGATTTTATTTAGTTTTTCTGATTTGTGGATTGTCCCCCCCAAAAAATTGCTTTTTGTTTTCATATTTTCTATATTTCCATTAATTTCCTATGGCAGTCATATTCGACTGTGAACATATTCGACTCATTCATCCTATCTATTTTTTATTGCATGTTATTAGTCTTATTGTGAACGATTCATCCGTGTACGTATTTTATTTTTATCTTAAAAAAAATTCAAAACTCGATCTTCCGTGTAATGACTTCTCACTGCCAATGTAAGCAGGACTTCTCCAATCATTTACTCTGCTTAAACCCCGCCTCTGCATCTCATATTCATCTTCTTGCAATTTTGAGTGCAACAGAATCCAAACAACTGAAACACAACCTTTGTTCTGTGTCACAATACAGAAGAAAAGATCTTCCACTACTTCAGTTTCATAACTTTTTTCAGACTAAATGAAACTGCATCTGGCCAGATTTCCTGCTTTAAGTTCAGATGTTCTGTCTTGTATTAATAGATGTCTGAATGATTTTAATTGACAGGTGTACCCGCTGCTTCACTTGTCACCCCTGCTGATGTCATCAAAACACGACTGCAGGTGGCAGCCCGCGCTGGTCAGACCACTTATACCGGAGTGATCGACTGCTTCAGGAAGATCTTAAATGAGGAAGGCTTCCGAGCACTATGGAAGGGAGCTGGAGGTACACACACACACACACACACACACGTCACAGATTTCACTGCTGTCTCGTCCATATTCACTCACAGTCCTCTCTCTGTCTTCTCGTAGCTCGTGTGTTCCGTTCATCTCCTCAGTTCGGTGTGACCCTGGTGACCTACGAACTCCTTCAGCGATGGTTGTACGTTGACTTCGGAGGACAGTAAGTGTTGATCATGTTAAACACACTTTTTACAGCTTGAAACTGGAAATATTAGGTTATGTGTTTCACCAGAGGATTCACACAGCATGAAGACATCATGCTTAATCTGATAGCTGATATACGCACTTTCATGTGAATTCTGTATGAATGTGCCTAACGCTGATTGACTGAATAATGTTGACTAACATGTAGGGGGTTTTATTTTTGCGCTTTTGGTCAAACATTTTAAGAAGTGTGAGGGGTAACTCGATTTACGCTGCGCCGTCACCTTCCTGTCGTCATGTGCGTATTACGTTGCTTCCTGATATCATCACGTGAAACGAAACCATATCCAATCAGAAAGTGAGATGATGGAAGACTGAAGCATAACAAACGTAGTCATGGCGTAGCACAAAGTGAAATTGATGTGGACAGCAGAGATGGAGGATCAGCTTGTTGATTTGTGGCAACAGCACGAATGTTTATACAACGTGTCGTGTAAAACCTACTATAATAGATTAGACAAGGTGAAGAGTTGGTCAGAAATATTTTTATTTTTAAAAATAATTTCCCCCCCGTGAATTTTTTGTGAAAATCATTCCAAACAATCTCATCGCAATTTCTTCCTGCATATCGTCCGCCTTGCTTATTCTGAAGTCTCACGAGATTTTCCTGTGTTCACAGTCGAGACTGTTTGTGTGTGGTGCGCTGTCTTTGTCACATCATGGCACACCACACACTATAAGAGCAAAACGGTTAAATGGGCTTTATGCACAGCTGCACTACTTCCTGAACTTTAGCCAGCTCCTTTGTTTCATGTCTGCCATTATTGGACAAACTGATTAATCCAGGTGTGTCTGATTATTGTTGTTGGTCAGGCACACCTGGATTAATCAGTTTGTCCAATAATGGCAGACAGGAAACAAAGGAGCTGGCTAAAGTTCAGGAAGTAGTGCAGCTGTGCATAAAGCCCATTAGGATTTTTTTGTCCTCATGTTTGTGGTCTATCACATTTTGAAAATCCTATAAGATGTAAAAAATCTTTTGGTGTGTACCCAGCATAAAGCAAAAACTTGTTTTCTTCCCCTTCCAGTCGCCCTGCTGGTTCTGAACCAACGCCCAAATCCCGGATCTCTGAGCTTCCTCCTGTCAGTTCTGAGCATGTCGGGGGTTACCGCCTGGCAGCCGCCACCTTTGCCGGGGTGGAGAACAAGTTCGGACTGCACCTGCCCAAGTTCAAATCCTCCGGGGTCACGACCATTCTCCCCGCAACGCCCAAGGAACAAGCTGGCGCATCATAAAGTCAAGCCCCGCCCACCATGGCCTTGTCCTCCAATGGCTGCATGCCTCCCTCCCATTTGCCTACATTTTTCCACACTTTATTTTCTCGTTCATTTCTTTCAGTTTTTAGGTGGGGGACATGGGAAATTCTACTCGTTTTCAGAGTCTTGTTGCTTTAACCCATATCAGTGCCTCAGTTTTGATGAAGAACACTGGTTAGAGGTCATAGTGTGTTTGCTAAAGCACAGGGTAGATGTTTGCCACACTGATCAAGACCTAAAGCGACACATGCAGTGAATTATCCATCAAGGGCCCTAGAGAAGTTCATCATCAGCCGCTGGCTAATAGTGACACGCCTGAGCTAAAGAGCTTCTCGTGAAACACTCCTAAAAGAAAAACCGATGGTTTTATGTGTCTCCGCTCCCCAAGACGCACATTCGCTGCTTTTGAGTTTTAGTCTCATGATTTCTGATGTATTGTTGTGAGTGAAGCATGCTGTAGTGCTTTTCATTTGCCCATTCGGCTTTGCGTAGCTTTGCACATGTACTGTATATACATGTACATCTCACGCACAGAGACATCTCTCTCTCTCTGCGTCACACTGACTGATGTACAGAGCTTTCCAAACTTGTGATCAAGGAAATCATGGTCGATTTGAAAAGTAGAAAATAATTTAAATGCATTTAATTCTTGTATTTTATGGAAATAAATCAACATGGTTCCATTTTATTTCTAGTTTGTGAAGGTTTTATTGGGTTTATTACAGCAAGTTACAAAAGAGGTTGGATAAAGTGAATTAGTGAAACTGTTGCAAGACCAGACGCACATGCAAGAGCGCAGGGCATCAACACGCTTGTCCTGCTCACTGCAGGCAATCCCGTAAATCAGCGTTCACACACGTTTTGATCAATGGGTCGTCAGTTATGTTTCTATTCATGATTGCTGGATTTTCCACAAAAAAAGATAGAAATTACATGTACAAAGTGCAATTTCTAGCTATAGAAATACGATAATGTGATATAATTGATTATTTGAGGTGACTGATCATTGTGCGCTTGAAAGTCCAATTATATTCCCATTCAAATAAGGGGATTTTAAGCAAATATCCACTGCCCGGCCAAAGTCACATTTTAGAGTCCGTCTTAAATAGTCAAATGCTTAAGTTTGACTGGATCATTTGCAGTGATTATGTTTTTAGTGTTTGCACCAAACAGTGACCTTTTTATTTGACCAGGCACTGTATAAATGCCATGAAATATGCATTTAAAATGCCTAAAATGCATTTTATGTTTCAAATTCATTGTGAATAAATTATAGGTATTAACTCAACTCTTTCCTGACAGTTTTTTTTTTTAAGTTTAATCTTTGATCATTTTCATGACCCCCAGAATATTTTGTATGAACATCTGAACATACAAAATATCAAAAGAAAGAACAGAGCCTCAGCTGTTAAACAAACAAGTTCCCTGATATGTCGGTGTTTTCCATGACACTGGGAATCCTGATGAATGTAATTAGACTGTAAATATCTAGAGCTTCCTTCATCTCACCAGTTGTAACACACAGATAAACAACACAAAGGAAACAGACATTAACAGAATAGCTTTGGTTCTGAATGTGTCTAGATTAAGGCAGGTTTGATTTTCTGGGCTGGTTCGTTTTTTTTTTTTAGTACAGTTTCATTTGAGATGCTCTGAACTCTTTAACTGGCTTAAAGTCTAGGTTCAATTCTCGTCCTTTAAAAACAATGTTTTTTTTTCTAACAGCAAGATTTTAGGCTAAACATTTATGTGAAGGTAAAAGGGAAGCTCTTTTAAGGTCTTGTCAGTTGCACTAATTAATGTTGCTTATACAATGTCAAGAAAAATACATAAATTAGATAAATACTACAAACAATCCATAGAAAATGAAAACAATTTAATATTTAAAATCCCTCACGCTATGAGCTGGAAGGTCACGAATTTGACTACAAATAAAACGTTAAATTGCAGATTAAAATGGTTAAAAAAAAATGTGGACAAGCCGGTTATTAATTACTTGGCGTAAAATAAATAACAATGTGCACTAGTCTAAATATTTGCCCAAGGGAAGTTTTAAGTTTAGACCAACAACAGGTTTTGAAATGCTAACCAAGGAACCGCAGCCCCTTTAAAAATGGCAAAACACTGCATTTTTACACTTTTTGCAAAGGCAAAAAAAGTTTTTCAGTCATAAGTGCCAGGATGAACAAGCACCAGAAGGATATAATGCTGTGTGATGGAAGATTGTGGATAGGTGTGTGTGTGTGTGTGTTCTAAGGTTCGCTTTAAGGCATTCAGAAGTAAGAACTGAGATACATGTTGGAAAGTGTGTGCTTTTTGAGTTATTACAAACGTACATGTTCAGTCTTTATGAGCTAAAAACAAAACGCATTTGTTAAAAAGCTATAAATAATGTGAAAGTTTGTCCAGAAGGGAATGTTAAAAAGATTCCACCTCTTAAAAACCCATGTCTGCAGTTACGTCAGTGTCTTAAATCGTTATAAAGATGCTGTACAATAGTTTGCATATTCGTAGTGCTAATGAATCATCCCTTTCCTCCAAATCAGCCTCTAATCTGATAAATATATAAAAACATTATAATTCACACCTGATAAGATCTACGTTAACCAACAGTACCATCCCATCCCACTACGAATATTACTCCAAAGTTTTTAGCAACACTAAGTGCTTAATTTGTTAAAAGCTGAAATAATCCATTTAGAATTAAAAAGCCCTAGATTGTCTTCCAGTAACACTAAAATAACTTCAGAGAGGGTGGAGATATGCAAATGCAGGGGAACCGTCATTGGTCAGCAGGGGTTGCCGTGGTGATCATGCAGCCAATCGTTGAGCAGCCAGTTCCTCCACGTCCTCCCGGGTCTCGTTGATCTCTGCGAGCGTGCGCACGAACCGAGTCCACTCGTCCTGCCGGGGAACCGCAATTTGCTGCAGACAAAAAAACACCAGATGAGGCTCAATGACAACCTTGTGGAAGCTTGTTTCCGCTAGGGAATAAAACATTTTTAAAAAGTAATTGCGACCATCTCACAATTCTGACTTTTGCCGCCTCAGAATTAGCCATTTTATATCCAAGAATTATTGGAAAAAATTCTGAATAGCGATATATAAAGATAAAATCTGATAAATAAAGTCACAACTTGCAAGAATAAACTTGTAATCGAGAGAAAACAATTATTTGCACGTTTATTCTCGCAATTTGTGGCTTTATATCTTGAATTTGTGACTTTATTTATCAGATTTTAACTTTATATCTTGCAATTCTGATTTATTTTCTAAGATATAAACTCGCAATTGTGGAAAAAAAGTCAGCTTACCGTTTCATCTCACAATTCTGAATTTTTACAATTATGGGAACAAAGTCAGATTTTGATGTATATAAAGTCGCAAATGCAAGAAATAGTCAGAATTCCAATTCATTTTTTTTCTCTCAATTACGGGTTTATATCTTGCACTTCTGATGTTTTTTTCCAAGATATAATAATGCAATTCAGACTTTTTTCTCGCAATTGAGTTTATATCTCGCAATTATAACTTTTTTTCTCAGAATTGTGAGATATAAACTTGCAATTGTGGGGGGAAAAAAGTCAGCTGACAAAAGTTACTAGTCACTCAGCATTTTCACTGGAAAAACGGCCATATAGATATTTTTTTTATATGATCTCATAATTTGTCAGCAGGTACAGTATATTCGGCTGCTGTCACTTTAAGACCTGATGCACAGATCCATTATTCTGTTACACATGCGTTTTCTTCCTCAAATGATTACATTCACTTAAAACATAACAGAGTATGGAGTATTATACAGTCACGTAAATACAGTCAATTTCATTTATTTTTATATTAGAGCTGTGAAAACTGGTTTGTGTTTACATAATATATGTGTGTGTACTGTGTACTTGTATATATAAATACACACACATGCATGTATATATTTAAGTATAAAAAATATTTCTATAATATAAATTATATAAAAATATATATGCAGTATATAAATGCAAATATTTCTCAAATATATACATGCATGTGTGTGTATTTATATATACACAATAGTTATACACAGTACACACACACATATATTATTTAAACACAAACTTTTATTTTGGATGCGATTAATAGTTTCACAGCTCTAATTTATATATAAAAAAAAGCCAGAATTATGAGATAAAGTCGAAAAAAACTTTTTAATTCCCTGCTTCCATACAAACCACAGTATCTTTGACAATTGACAGTGTTTCATCATCAGTGTCGTCCTCACCTCTCCGACGTCGTAAATGTGCACCTGTCCCTCGGAGTCGCCGACGGCCACCTCTCGCCCCGAGTGAGCCCAGCGCACGCGGTTCAGCGCCGGGTTTCCTTCCACCGCTGCGCTCGCTGTGGGGACCTGAGGCAGCACACAATCATTCAACATCTGTGGATCTGCTCATACTAGATCTCTGTGAGATTTGTGTACCTCAGTTTCATTGTTAAGGTTCCACAGGTCCAAACGTCCGACCCCGTCCACACACGCAAACAGAGCCGGGTGTGTGGGGGACCACATGACATCGTACACGTAGTCGGAGTTGTCCTCAAAAGAGTACAAAGGCTTATTGTTCTGTCAGGAGAGACACACACACACACCAGTGTTGCTACTGTGCACTAAAACAAAACTATAAAAACGGTTTTTCATTGAAATAAAGCTGAAATTAAATCAAATATAAATATTAAAATATACATTAAAACACTGAAATAAAGTACTAAAATTACTAAAACTGAAATAAAAATGAATCAAAGCTTATTGTTCTATCAGGACAGACTCAAACAGAGCCAGCTTTCCATCCAAGGATACGATATATGACCCTGTGACCCTGGATCACAAAACCAGTCTGGAGTCGCACGGGTATATCTGTGGCAATAGCCAACAATACATTGTATGGGTCAAAATTATCCATTTTTCTTTTTTGCCAAAAATCATTAGGATATTAAGTAAAGATCATGTTAAATGAAGATATTTAGTAAATTTCCTACTGTAAATATATAAAACATGTATTTTTGTGAGTGAATGCAGCACAATCGTGAACATAAATGGACAACTTTAAAGGAGATTTTCTCAATGTTTAGATTTTTTTGCACCCTCATATTCCAGATTTTCAATAGTCATATCTCGAATAAATATTGTCCTATGCTAACAAACCATACATCAATGGAAAGCTTATTTATTCAGCTTTTATATGATGTATAAATCTCAATTAAAACATTTTTTAGCCATTTGACTGGTTTTGTGGTCCAGGGTCACATATATCTGATGGGAATACCATTTATCAATATAATTTCTCAAGTGACCGTCGACACATTCTTTTTTTTTATCGGACTTTAGTGCATACTTTCTTTATGAAATAAAATAAGTTAAGTTAAAAATGTTTTACTAAAAACTGAATTAAAAATAAAATTAAAGCTTATTATTCTGTCAGGAGAGACACAAACCAGTGTCCAGTGTTGTTACTGTAAAATAAAACATTCATTTAAATTAAGCTGAAATTAAATTAAATATAAGATGAAAACTTAAAAACCTTAAATGAAAATGACAAACCGAAATAGAATAAGTTGAAGAACTAAAATTTATAAAACTCAAATAAAAATGCTAATTGAAAATGACAAAAGCACATAACAAAAATAATTAAAATGAATATGAAAACTAATACTAACTAACTAAAAATACTATAATAATATATAAATGATACTAAATAAATCCTCCATCGGATCGGATCGGACCTGTCCACTTCAGCAGTGCAGATGTAGTGTTTAAAGCAGTCGTGTGTTCATCACCTTGGTGCTCCAGAGCTTGACGGTCCAGTCAAAAGAGGAAGTGACGAACAGATGAGAGAAGTCGACCGGTCCTGCCGCCGTGTGGCAGTCGAGCCCTGTGATTGGTCCATGATGACCCTCAAACATCTCACTGATGCCCGCTTTACTACAACACACACACACACACCAGCAGAAATCAAAGACTTGTGCGGATGTGAACCTGACACAACAGTCGAGGCTCACACTCTTACCTGCCATGTCTACAGGCGGTGTAGATGGACCCGTCCTCACTGCCCACAACAAAGTTATTCACATCACCCAGAGGAAATGACATGGAGGTCACGGCAACTGACTTGGACTGTTTGAACACGAGCTCCAGACTGTCCTACACACACACACACACACACACACACACACACACACACACACACACACACACAGGTATGAGTTTGACTCTTGTGTATCTGGATGAAAGAGAGGAAGTGGCGCTGTTTCAAACCCTAGTGAGTTTCCTACTAAGACTTTTTTGTTGATGTTTTCAGGATTCATCGAATTTTTTTATATTAATGCTTTTGGCAGACGCTTTTATCCAAAGCGACTTACATTGCATTCAAATACATGTTTTACCAGTTTATGCATTCCTTGAGAGAAAAAAGTTTGGGGCCGGTAAGATTTTTAAAGAAGTCTCTTCAGCTCACCACGGCTGCATTTATTTATCAAAAATACAGTAAAAACAGTAATGTTGTGAAAAATTAAAATAACTGCTTTCCTTGTGAATATATATAGTAAAATGTAACTTATTCCTGTGATCAAAGCTGAATTTTCAGCATCATTACTCCAGTCTTCAGTGTCACATGATCCTTCAGATATCATTCTAATGTGATGATTTGCTGCTCATAAAACATTTATGATAATTATCAATGTTGAAAAGCTGTGATTTTTTTTCAGGACTGTTTGATGAATATAAAGTTTAAAAGAACATTATTTATTTTATAACATGATATATGTCTTTTGACAAATGTATTGTGTCCTTGCTGAATAAAAGTATCAATATCTTACTGAGCCCTTGAAGGGCAGTGTGTGTGTGTGTGTGTGTGTGTGTGTGTGTGTGTGTGTGTGTGTGTGTGTGTGTGTGCGTGCGTGCGTGCGTGCGTGCGTGCGTGCGTGCGTGCGTGCGTGCGCGCGCGTGCGTGTGTGTGTGTGTGTTGACCTGTGGTGTAGACAGCATGTCCAGACTCCAGGAGCACATCTTCCCATCCGTGGAGATGCTGATGAGATTGTGAGCGTTCTGAGTCCCCACCACATTCACACAGTACACCGGGTGCTGGAGAGAGAGAGAGAGAGATGGAGAGAGATGGAGAGAGAGAGAGAGAGAGAGAGAGATGATCCAGCAGAACAGTGTGGATGGAGATGATGCATTGCAGGGGTGTCTGTCCTCATGTACCGTGTGAGCTGAGGCTGACAGCGGCGTCCTCTGCACGGGGGTGCGTTTGTTACTCCGGTTGTCCCACAGGACGATCTGACCCGAGTACGTGCCGCCAACCACCAGATTAGGATGAAACTGTGCAAACGCTGCTGACATCACTGCAGACTGAACAAACACACATATTCCATGAGCCACGTGACCTTTGAACCTCAACATAATCATATATTATTATATAAAATTATGTAATAAAATAAAATGACTAAATAATTGTTGTTATTAACAATACATTTATTTAATTATGTACTTTGACATCTTGAGCAGGTTCAAGCCTTCCATATTAGGCATATTATAAGCATATAGCATATTATAACCTGTCAGCAGATTAATTTTTAAGAATTTCTAGGTTTACTGTGTGATTTGTTTATGCATGCATGCATGTATGCATTTATTTATTTATTGAAATTAATTTTTAATAATCCACCCATCCATCCATTCTCCAAAATTAAAATGAAATGAAACTAAAAAATAATTAATTAAAATAATTTTGTATTTTATTATTTTTAAATGTAATTATTTATTTTAATAAATGTATTAAAAAAATATATATATCTATATATATATACATATATATATTTTTTTATTTTATTTTTATCTCAAACTTGTTTCTGTGGAATCCACAATCTTCTTAATTTCCATGAGATAAATAATTTGTGATCTTAAGATAATAAAACCAAGACAAAATTAGGTTACACTTTATTTTAAGATGTCCTTGTTACACTGTAATTATACATGTAAGTACTGAGTAATAATAATTAACTACATGTACTTACTATAGGGTTAAAGTTAGTTGCATGTAATCACGGATCATTTAATGTTATTACTATAGTAACTACATGTAATGTGTAACGAGGACACTGTAAAATAAACTGTTTAATAACAAATAAAAATAAATAATGGATATGCGATGAGATGTTCACCTGGCAGTGGAAGACATATTCCGGTGTGGTTTTCTTATATTTCATGTTCCAGACGAGAGCCACGCCGTCCGGCTCATGTGGAGCGTCCTCATTACTACCGTACGATGCCAACAGCAGCTCAGGGTACTGATGGGAACGGGAAAACAGGAACAGTGAGGGGAACTACACTGAAAAGGTAGTATTTAACTAAATACACACTATCAGGAGTAAAAAATACACACTAGGAATAAAAAAAATAATCTTTTGGAAATTTATCTTAATGCCTTAATAAAAAAAATGAGGAAAACTCCAACCTTTAAGGACACCAATTTTCTTTGTGAATGAATGTGTCGTAAATAAATAAATGTTCTTCCTTAAAATACAGTGTGCATAAGTCAGGACACCCCTATGTTAAATCCCCATAGAGGCAGATTTATATTTTTAAAGGCCAGTTATTTCATGGATCCAGGATACTATACATCCTGATAAAGTTCCCTTGGCCTCTGGGATTAAAGTAGCCGCACATCCTCACACACACTTCACCACACCTAGAGATCGGCATGTTTTATTTCAGTTCGCCTAATATCTGGTTTGATTGGCATTAAGAGATGATCTTATGGAGAGTGCCCCGTGCCGATCTCTAGGTATGGTGACGGGTGTGTGATGATGTGCGGATATTTTAATTTACAAAAGATGATTTTTTATTCCTTTTTTTAGTCAACTTTAGCATGGGTGTGTTCACTTGTGCCAAGCACTGTAGCTGCATGATCATGTACCTGTGGTGACCAGTCGAGACACGTGACGACTCTGTGTTTAGACCAGCGTTCGTCTGCAAACTGTCTGTTCAGGTAGAGTTTGGCCCCGGCCTGCGACTCCCTGAAACACACACAGTTACACGTCACCAGTGTTGGGGAAAGTTACTTTTAAAAGTAATGCAAGAATATTGCGTTACTCCTTTAAAAAGTAACTAATTGCATTACTTAGTTACTTTTTTAGAAAAGTAATGCGTTACGTTACTTTTGCATTACTTTTTTTCTTCCCACCTGGGCTGGGCTTGTTTTTTTATAACACAAAAGTTATATTTTTGGGCAAATGTAAAGACCCTTTCACACCAAAAGTGAAATAATAATCCTCAGGCTGAAGGAAACGTGTACAGAAGAGGAAAGCAAACAATCATCGAAGGTCAGAAGCAAGTACATTGGTCAATAAAGTGAGATTAAATGCATAAAAATTTATCTTTTATTTAACATATTTAGTTATTGGAGGTTTGCATAGTATTCTGATTTTGCATTTCACTGATTTTATTCATTTTGAGGAATATTGCATTTTTTTTTTTGTGCAAGTGAGATGAGTAAATGCTCACATTTAGTCTAGAACTACAATAAACATCATGTTCACACACACACACACACAGAGCTGTCATTCAATAAATGGGAAAACAAAGTAACTTGCGTCACTTATTTGAAAAAGTAACTCAGATATTTTGTTGTAAATTTTAAAAGTAATGCGTTACTTTACTAGTTACTTGGAAAAAAAGTTACTTTACTAGTTACTTGGAAAAAAAGTTACTTTACTAGTTACTTGGAAAACTAGTTAAAAGTAAAATCTGATTACATAACTCAAGTTACTTGACACCGTGTGCCCACAACACTGCACGTCACACACACCAAAGCCGTTCCACATCGGATCAACACACACTCTCCTCACCCCTCTTTGTCCTGAAGGTCTCGCCCGCTGTAGTCGAAAAACACATCCACCTGCTCAGAGAGCGCGCGCTCCATGATTCGAGAGCTGTGGTCGAAGAAACTCACGAACTCCGACGAGTGAAGAATCTGTTGTTTCTCTTCCTCCGTCAGCTCATGAGGCAGCGCTACACAGAAAACGTGTCCTCCTTTAATGATCATTAAATGCCCTTTTCACAAGATGTAAAATAAATCTCTGATGTCCCCAGAGTGTGTGTGTGTGTGTGTGTGTGTGTGTGTGTGTGTGTGTGTGTGTGTGTGTGTGTGTGTGTGTGTGTGTGTGTGTGTGTGAAGTTTTAGCACAAAATACCCCACAGACATTTTTATATAGCATGTTAAAGTTGGCCCTTTAAATGCAAATGAGCTGCTGCAGAGGGCGGGGTTTCAAGAGCTGGTGTGTGTTAGCAGATGCGATTACCTCACGCACACACACTAAAATTACAGAAACTGTTCTGCCTTTAATGTTAAAACGGAGTCAGACAAAGATGGAGAGACTCAAGAGGAAGTAACAACATGTAGAAGCAACAGGGCGTCTCTGAATGGTTAGTTGATGAATTTATGTTGCTGATGTGGAGTTAACTATCTTCAATTAGCATATTCTGTCATGGTAATCTATAAACCGCTCGTATAGGAACTGTTGTGAGATGCACACAGAGTGACTTTATATTGCATGTGAAAAGATGGATGCTAAAGTTTGAGCTGACTCACAAATGTGCTCGACTACAACAACTCTTCCTCTTCTTAACATGGACTGTGTTCCCGGGGGCGGGGCTTATGTAAATTATAGGGTTGGTGATGTCACTAGCCCCGGAGGAATGTCGTTTAGTCCCTACCAGCCGTTTGTTGTAGTCCTTTTCTTTAAAAGCAAATATCTCCCTTTGCTTTGAACTTTGAGCGTTGTAACTTTGTAGATGTTGTTTATACTCAAACAGCAACATTAGGCTACGTTCACACTTAGCGTCTTTTTTGACAAAAAAAAGTTAACAACGGCGTTTATTTAGCAAAAAAAAAAAAAACGCTGCGCGTTCGGTTACAAATAGCAGCCGAGCGCGTCTTTTGTTGCTATAACAACAGCTGCAACAGTAGTGTGCCCACACAGCCTCTTTGTGATGTATGTTATGATAGAGTTGTGTACTCATATCAAACAGCTCCTTGTGCTCCGAAACAAGGACGATTAGTTTTTCTACCGGCACCGTGTCCATTTTTCTTGTTGTTATGGAAACGACAGGTCTCGCTACTCGCTTGTCATTGGTCAGCTGTCAAAAAGGCGCTTGACGTAGGGCGTTCTTTTCAGAAAAGTTAAACTTTTTTCAACTTTAAAAGACGCTCTGAGCTGCAGAAAAAGACGCCGGCGGTGGCGTTTAAAAAAGCGCTCAGGACTTTTTTGAAAAAACGGTTTACTCCATAGGGTTCTAATGTAGAACAGACGCTGGCAGTTTGAAAAAAGACGCTAAGTGTGAACATAGCCTTAGACACTAACTACAGTTAGGAAAGTGAAATCATACTCAACCACCCCTTTAATGGAACGATGTAAAATGAATTGTTAAGCGACGACTGTCGAGTATGATTTCTCTCGTCGCTGTGTTTTCGAGCGCTACCTTCATCTTCCTCTTGTTGAGGGTCTTTCTCCTCTTGAGGCTCCAGAACAGGCTGCGCCACAGCCTCCTCTTCCTCCTCTTCCTCATCTACAGACAGCAAAGAAAGAGTTCAGTCTCATTACTGCTTTAAAGGAAAGCAGCGCGTGTGTGTGGCTTACCATTTTTGTGATGAGTTTGTGTGGGCGTCTGGGTCTCTTTTGAGTATGACACCATCTCTTTGGGCGGGAAGTCCACCTGCGTGACCTTTGACATGCCCAACTTCAGCGGGCCACGTCTGCAGAAAATACAGACATATATGTTGAGACGGAAAAATTATGTGGGATACTCATAAAAATATCTGTAATAAAATATTAAATTAAAAAAAAAAGAAGTTCAATTAGAAATATTAAACAATTAAACTGAAAATTATACATAATTAAATTTAAAAACAATAAATAAAGTCAAAATTAATTCATTAATAATTAAAATTAAAATAGATTATTAAAGTCAAAACAACAAATCATTAATTAATAATAAATAAGTTAATTAAAATTCTAAATCTAAAAATAAATAATGATATAGGGAATAAATAAATAAATAAAGTAAAATAAATAAATAAATAAATGGGGAAAATAAATAAATCAACAATAACTTAATTAAAAATAAATAATTTTTTTTATTAAAAACAAAAATGAATTAATAATAAATAAATAAACAATTCAATAATTAATTAATTAATAAAAAAATACTTAAATCAAAATAAATCATTTAAAAAATAAATAAATAATTATATTAAAATCAACAAATAATTAATTAATTCATAATAGATAAATAAATAAATAAATATAAATAAATAAATAACTGATTCTAAAACGAAATTATTATATACATTTTACATGAATAAATAAATGGGAAAAATAAATAAATTAACAAAAATATTATCAAATAAATTATTAAATTAAAATAAATGAAATTAATGAATTAATTAAAACCCACAAATAATTAATAAACAATAAGATATTACTGAATTTAAAAATAAATAAACAAACTAGAAATTCCATCTGCTGAGGGGTGATCATGTGTCCACAAAGTCAGTACAAGTAGTTTGAGGGTCTTAGAAACTACATACTAAACTACATGTAGTTTTAATATTTTTAATTCAATGTTAAGGTACATTTCATGTTGGTCTGAATGCTTTCCGACAGCAAATAAGATTGTATATGGATAAATCATAGGATTACTCTACCTGGACTTAAGCGGGGGAGACTAATTCAAACATGTGAAAAAAAAAAATCTGAATAAAATAACCTTTAAGGTAGAAAAACAAAATTTAGCTATACTAGGGGAGTCACAGTGTATTCACACATTCACTATTTGGTTCGTCATGACTGTCCATGGAAGTAAAAAAAGGCAGCAAGAGTGAGAGGACAAATGTGAAGGAAGGATAAATGAAGGAGAGAGTGCAGGTGACGCGCGGCAGGAGTGATATTAATGAGAGTACCCGAGCTGAGAGTCTGAATGGAGCAGTAGAGTAGAGGGGTCAGAGTCCCAATGAAGAGTCCTGTTAGAGACACACACACACACGCATGCAGAGAGCCGCTGTTATACACCTATACATGTGCATGCAGATGACTCCACACAGTACACAATGCCATACAGACAGTAGAAATCAAACCCCAAAGTACTTTACATATATTGTTTGGCTATGCATGGCTTTATGAAGTGTTTATGAAGGCAGGGTGTGTTATGATGTAAGATGGTAGAAGTGTGTCGACTGGTTTTGCTGCACATTTTCATTGTCTCTAGTTTTGCTGTTGACTTGCAAAAATACAAAATAATGCTTTAAATTATATTTTTTCATTAGCTTTTAAAATGTGAGAAAAAAATATACTTTCTGAATGTACTGTATATGTGATGTGTGTGTATATATGTATATGTGACATGATATTTAAAATGTATTTGATATATACAATTTTAAACCTGAAAAAGTGCCAACCTGCAGTGACGTGTTTATTGCACTTTTTATAACTCTCTTTTTTTTTTCAACTGCTGTTAAATACAATTATGTTGAATCTCGGAAAAATCAAAACATTAAATAGAGGTGACAGAAATTATTGTGTCAAATTAAATGAATGGGAAAAATAGCTGAAAAGATGTTAACACAATGATGAAAACATATTTACAGTGAAGCATGGAGGAATGTGAAATACAGAGTTTGAAGAAAAGTTCAGTTGTTGATGCGTTCCAGGCAAAATATTAAAATAATGAAATGTTATATAATGTGAAGCTGGGTTTTTTTTATCATTTGTGTCATGAATAAAAATAAAAACAGGATGAAGAATATTTTATTTGTAAGTTACTAATACCCTTCATTAACCAAAAACAGGCAATCACATGGTTGTTTAATATACATAATTTATTTATATATATATATATATGTAACCATATTTTAATAGAATTTTAAGCAAAATGAATTACACTATCTTTCAAAAGTTTGGGGTTGGTAAGATTTTTTAAATGTGTTTGAAAGAAGTCTCTTATGCTCAAGTCTGCATATATTTGATCAAAAAGTAAAATTGTAATATTGTAGTAATAATAATTTATATTTTTACAGCACCTTTTCAAAGCCCAAGGTTGCTTTACAAATGTAAGTTAGAGGAATAAAGACAAAATACAAACATATACAAACATCCATAACAAAGTACAATTCACAGACCAAGAGCTGAAGAGTAATATTCAGAGAAAAAATGTGTTTAAGAGGTTTTTGAAAGAAAGAAAGAAAGAAAGAAAGAAAGAAAGAAAGAAAGAAAGAAAGAAAGAAAGAAAGAAAGAAAGAAAGAAAGAAAGAAAGAAAGAAAGAAAGAAAGAAAGAAAGAAAGAAAGAAGGGAGGATGCTTGACGGTATCTTGAGATAGAGCATTACACAAACTGGAACACTGAGGTCCTGTTTACACCTGGTATTAAGATGCGTTTTGGTCGATCTTTCAGTCGATTCACAAGTGGACGATGGTAAATACAGGTGTAAACGGCGTCTAAAACGGTTTGAGCTTGTCCACTTCCAGAGGGAGTCGAAAACACATTAGACCGGATTGCTTTCGTAGTGTAAACGCTCATGTGATCGAATGTGTTCAAACAGCCACAAAAGACCGTCTACTCTCCGTCTACTGACCTAATGCGTGAACATTATGGGAAGCGCGCTAGACAGACCGAGTTTAAACTTTGTCGGCTGAAGACCCAAGTTTGGTTTGAAGATGAAAAACGTACCAAGCACAATGTTCTCTCACATTCCTGATTTCTAACACACACTCACAGGCAGCGGGCTCGACGTGATAATTTTTTTCAGGAATCTTTGATGTATAGCTTTTATTTGAAAAAGAAAAAGTCTGTTTATGTTAATTAAAAATATGTTTTTTAAAACCTTACTTACCCCAAACGATTGAATGGTAGTGTATATACATGTACACGTGTGTGTGTGTGTGTGTGTGTGCTCTTGTTTATGTGATTTATGAGAACACATTTGTATAATGACGTGTATTACACTGATATTACAACTTAAACGTGGTTTATGAGGACATTTCATGAGTCCTCATAATTCAAATAGCTTAAAAAACATAAAAACAATGTTTTATTAAAAATAAAATGCAGAATGTTTTCTGTGATGGGTAGGTTTAGGGATGGGGGCAGTGTAAGGGGACAGAATATACGTGTGTGTGTGTGTGTGTGTGTGTGTGTGTGTGTGTGTGTGTGTGTGTGTGTGTGTGTGTGTGTGTGTGTGCGTGTGTGTGCGTGTGTGTGTGTGTGTGTGTCTCACCTCGGCCCCGTGCCGCCGTCTCCCGAGTCCTGGCTGCCCGTTTCGCTCGGTGTGTCCACTGATTTGGCAGAGGGGGACATGGGAGGGGGGACTAAATAGTGAAACACACACATATCCTCTGTTACCACGCGCAGAGGTTGCACTACACACACAAGCATAAGCAGGGCAAAGGGGGGGTTTGGAATTAAAAAAGAGCATAAAAACATTCAAGTATAAAAATAAGGAATAAAAAAGTAGGTAAGCAACAAAAAGCAAGAGGATGGTGCAAGAAACACAAAATCAAAGAGGATTGAGTCACACACAAAAAGAAAAGACAATAAGGGCAGTGGTTAATATTCATGCAGGATCTGCATGCGTTATAAAAGACATCAGTGCTCATTCCAAACCAAACCAAACCAAACTATTTTATTAAGAAAGAAAGAAAGAACAATGAACAATAAAACCAGAGGAAATGGATAACATAATTATGACTAAACCAATGAGCTTTAGTTTAAGGTTTTGTGTTCTTGTCAGCTGGTCAGGCTGGGTAAGCTGCTAACCAACCAGCAAAACCAGCTTAGGCTCATTTAAACAGGTCATAAATCAGGTCATAAATCAGGTCATAAATCAGGTCATAAATCACGACTCTCACAGGATTCTCTAAACAGAGACAAAATAACATTATTACCAATGTTAATTGCTGCAGTCTATTTAAAATGTTTAATGAATCTGAATTATCTATATTGAATGAATGATTCAATGACTCACTCATAAATGCTTCGGCTGCGTCCCGATTCGCATACTATCCGTCCTAAATAGTATTCGAAAGTAGAATTAGTGCGTCCTAAATCGTAGTATGTTGAAATGAGTGTTCCCGGATGGTCTACTATTTCCGGTCAGAATCCGAAGTGCAGATCGATGCGCACTCTAACGGCTAATATTGGCACAACCCATCGCGCGTTGAACGTGGATTCAGTTAGAACTACAAACACGAGTGTAAAGTGTTGAAAAAAACTTTATGTAGAGGTTTAGATAAAGGGGTTTGAGTGATTCATTATCAGTATCTAACCTGACGAAAATGTATTCATGTGTAAAGTTAATGTGTTAATCTGTTTGATGAACAGAAAAAGGCTGTAAAAGTCATAGAACAAGTCATTTTTGCTGTATAGTTTCAATAAATAGTCTTTTCTCATTGGAAATAAGGTTTTGAGTTCTGAAAGTTTCAGAATATGCATCAAGCTCTAACAAAAGATCCAGATCTCTTCATGATATAATGTTGTTGTTTTTTTAGTAGGTTGTACATTACTAATAAAAAAAACCATGCTTGTTGTGAACACATGCTAGTGACAAAGACCTAATCTAATTTCCCATGCTGCTTTGCTGTTTCATACCCATGGAGGCATCCACTATCCCCATGCTCTGCAGCAGAGCCTCTGCCTCCCTCCTCTTCCTCTCCAGATCAGAGTCATCCTGCGGAGGAGACGCTCCCTCCTTCCGGCCATCCAGCTTCAGGAGAGAGAGAGAGAGAGAGAGAGAGAGAGAGAGAGAGAGAGAGAGAGACAGAGAGAGAGAGACAGAGAGAGAGAGAGAGAGAGAGAGAGAGAGAGAGAGAGAGAGAGAGAGAGAGAGAGAGAGATAGAGAGAATCCAAGTTCAATTTATTACACAATTTAAAACATTGTCCAGTCAATTGACCCTTCGCAGGGAGCTTGATTGACAGGCGATCTGACCAATCATACTTCGCCATTGTCCAACAAAGCAGTCAGGAGAGTTAGTAGATTAACATGGGAGGATTTGAACTTGAGAAGCGGAGTGTACTGACGCCTTTCCGCGGTTAAAACAACATTCCTTCTGATGTTCATTCATGTTTATTTGATGCTATAAATGAACTAGAAGGAAGAGATGATCGGTTCACGAGCAGCTTTAACTGATGCTCTACAGCGATCTGTCAGACACATTAAAGAGCCACAAAACGCTATTTATTGTTTATATTTATTTTAAAAAATGACCAAATTTGAAAGGTGAGACTTTGTTTAATATGTTTAATATAAAAAATAAACGAAAAGTAACCTGGTCTGTCCTGTCTGTCAGTGTGTTGTCAGTCTCCTCTCTGCTCCACGATGTATTTTTCACGGCGTGAGAACATTGTGTGGCGTGAGAGCGGCGTAGCTTGTCGGACATAGTGACAGTAACTAAGGGCCGGGGGGCGGGTCTTTGCGAACGGTCAATTAACAGACTTTTAAAGCTGCAGTCGGCAAGTCTGGCAGATTGAGGGGACTTGTTTACATCTGGTTGCTAACCGAGTAATTGGAAGCTTGTTAGTAGATTTTCTCTCCGCCATCACGCTTCGTACAATCCAACACACCTGCGAACTTCAGGCGTGTGCATGTGATAGTGTTACGTGCACGAGGGGGGAGGGGGAGCTGTGGCGTTCACGAACTGTGATTGACAGTCAGATCTCACACAGCCCTGCGCTGATTGGACCAGAAGAACCGGGAGCGGTGGATTTTTGCGAAACAAACAACAGGCGGAGGTAGGTGGAGGTAGAAGCGCGGGTTTTTTATAAAACCGGCTGATTTATGTTGTTCTGTCGGAGCATAGTGTCGTTTTCGGGGAATATGATCAAAAAAATCTTGCCGACTTCAGCTTTAAAATAAAATCAGAACAGAAAAGATAAAATTATCTTAAGAGGGATGCAAAATGCTAGCCTGGCTCCGCCCTCCTACATACTTCCGCTCAATTTTCATTTTCCTTCAGAACTACGTCTGGGATTGCGGTGTATTCTTGGGTTTTCTCCGGTCAATTTTTTACCGGTCCAATCAGCGAACAGAGGGAGTGTCTGAGAACGATGACGTTGAGGTCGTGCGCTAGTTTGAGTCATCATACGTCACGACCAAACGTTAGCGATTGGTTATGATGCAGAGTGACTCTGGGCAGATCCAATAGTTTTAAACTTCAACAGAGTACTTCAAGGAAGTTAACGCTTGTCAATGGAGAGAGGCCAGACTCTCTGTACACATGAAATGTACAGTCTGGTAGAACCAGGCTAGCAAAATGCAGGTTTGGAGACATGTTTCAGTTTAACACACACAGACATCAAACCCCTACAGGTTAGTCCACAGCTCACCTCTTTCTTCTTGCGTTCTTCCTCTTTCCTCTTCTTCTCCTCCCTGATCTGGGCCAGGCGTTGTTTCTTTCTCTCTAACTCTGCTTTCAGCTCACTTTTGTCAGACATTCTGCAGACACACACACACATACACACACATTTAAAGTTCCCCTGTGGTGAAAATCAAGCTTTTAATGTTGTTTATATGTCTGTGTATGTGGCGTTTTTAATATGCTTTAAGACAAGCCATGTGTAAATTCATAAGTCGACAGCATTGCTGAGTATTTTCTCCTTAAAACTGCAGTGAACCAAAGACAGTCTCAAAAACACGGTTTGAAATCGCTGGTGTTTCTGACGTCACAAACTACCTTGTAACCAATCAGATCAACGTGTGATCCTCAATAAGTGGATCTCTGAGCTGAGTGAGTGAGTGGAGGCAGGACTCATTTGAATATTCATAGAACCGCACATACTAATGAGGCAAGGGTGTAGAGTTACATTCAAGCTGTTTTAAAGCATGAATCTTTTTTTTTTTCAAGGAAATTTTATTTTATTTATTTTGGTGATCAAAGATGTGTTTTAAGGGATAAAATGATTGACTACAGGGGAAGAAAAGCCTATAGATAGGCTATAGATGCTACATTTGTTAGTAAATCTGCTTTATTAGAGGTATTAATTAGGACATAAAACAAGTGCAAAAATAACACAGGCAACACTTTAAGACATCTTCCATTAAAACTAACAAATTATAACTACGGTAGCTGGTTTTATCTGCTTGCTGCTGCTTTTATTTCTATGATTCATATTACACGAGCGGCTTCTAGTGGTCACTCAGTGAATAACACACACCTGAGGTCACTCGTCTACACACCCATGACTCAATGTGCAGGACTCATGACCAACACACACCACCGCCTCATCAACAGCTTCACTCGGTTTAGACGAACAGGACACATTTTGAATACTTTAGTGTTGCAGAATTGAGAAAAATAAAAATTTGAGAACTGGATCTTTTCGATTTATGAGTGTGAACTTGAATTGGACACAAACCACAGGATTTTAATCTGGGATTTGAAGGGGAATGACAGGAAGAATAATTTACTGAACTGAACAAAGCAGCTGAAAAAAAGAGTGCCTTAAAACTCTCTAAATGATTTGCTATTGATAAAACCCTCTTAAGTTTAATTTGATTTACGTTGTAATTTGCTTTGATATATTTCATTATTTATTTATCAATACATTGTTGTAATAAACAATAATTACTAAATGTTTTTAAGTGATTATTTTGTTTTTATTTTAAAATATTTGTATTTTTCAATCCTGGCTGGATTTATTGTGCTCGTGTTAAACAGTGATAATGTTTGTTAGAGGAAGTCCATCACAAGTTTTAACAATATAATATTAATTAATTGTGGCAATTTATTCTCTGACATGTAAAATACATTTCTGATTTAATATATTTCTCTAAACTAAGTTCAACATTGTTAATATATATGTATACACACACATATATATAATACAAATAAATATAATTATAAAATTATACATATAAATAAAACTATACATATGTTTAGGCTATATAGTCACCAATTGATATATATATATTTTATTTTTATTATACTAATGTTATCGAATGTTTATGGAAATACTATTGTGTGTAAGATTCATTCTAATATATAAAACAAAAAACATAATTAATTACAGTAGTTATATTAATTTCTTTATATAAATACAGATGTGTTCAAAATTCCAGATGTGACTCAAAATTTTATTCTACAATTCTCTGCGAGAATTTAATTTAGGAACTGAACTTGAACTACAATAGGTTTTTCCAATACCAAATACCACACATCCCTGTTTTCAGTATAATAGAATAACATTTATCAAAGATAGGCATATTTGCCAAAAAACTTCTTATAATAATCGTACATTAGGCTATATAAAATAATATTATATTGTTGTTGTTTACTAAATGACAACTCGGTGCGGCTACACATGTAGTGTGAGAAGAGTTTGCTTATCCCAGTGACACACACACACACACACACACACACACACACACGGGACACTCCTGTAAGAGTCCCGGATGGTCAGTCAACATGGCTGCATAGCAAACCCGCCCGGTGAAAGCTCGCAAACTAACATACAATCATTCGTTTAAAAGCAAAATTACTTTTTTATTGATAAAATGATTTAAACTGCGCGCGCAGGAATGTTGATCCGAAAGCGCATTCATGAACTTAAATGCTTCATCATTTGTATAGTTGCATCAGCTGTGTAGCCTATTTATGTTTCTTTTTTCACCTAAATCATTTGAATTGATGTTTGATAACACAATGCATTAGGAATGCATGTTGTGCTTTGTTTTAAATCAATTTCAATAAGACTGTATAAGTTATTATAACATAAATGACAGTTAAAGCGCACACGTCAGACGGCCTCATGAATCAATGCATCGCCTTTAAAACACACAATAATTCATTTTAACACCAGCAACCCTACATAAATAAAGAAAACATAATTCTTACGTGCAATAAAATGTTAGCGGCTTGTGGTCGGTATGAAGAGGATTATTCTTCTGTCAGCGGACTAATAACTTATTATCCTCTTTCTCTGTTGTGACAGCAGCGGCAGCGCTGAATCTGGGATGCGGCTACGGGGGCCGTGAGGTGCTTTTCCCAAACAGAGCGGATGCGGCGTTTCGTAAAGTGACCACTAGATGGCGCACTTTAACTTGACTGATTAGTGGTGAACGTCCTTTTGAATCCTATGTTTTGAACACAACACAATTTTTTTTTAATTTTTTTTATTGAAGGCAACAATGGGTACAAACGTGTAAAACCATCAATATACAATCAAACATTTATACAGACATAACATACCAGAGACAAAGAACAAAACAAACAAATGAAGAACAAACAAAAAAACAAAATAAAACAAAAAACCATACATACTAAATAAAAAATGGAAAAATAAGAATATTAAGAGGATTCGGGGAATAGGTCATAATATTTACACAAAAGTTTTCCATTCTTCTTGTTCTTTACAAGCTTGTGTGATTTAAGAAGCATATTAAGTTCCAACATATAATGTTTAAAACATAAGGAAGACTTATTAAATTTCTGCTTGTGTATAAAGAACTTTGCATATAAGATTATAAAGTTTAATACAAACTCCAGGGTGCCATCTTGTGGGAAATAAAAGTAACAGATAATATCTTTCAGGGTGAATGAATGAGTTATATTTTGAGATTGGAGAAAGTGAGTACCCAAATTTTCCCAAAACCTTTTGGTAACTGGACAATTAAAAATAAATGAGGAATGGTTTCAGTGTCTTGTTTACAAAAACTGCAGCATGTGTCAATGTCTAGAAACTTAGCAACAAAACAATTTGTAGGATAAATGTTATGTAAAAGTTTAAAGTGGACCTCTTTAGCTTTATTAGAGATACAGTATTTGGAACACAACACAAATAAATACCGTACCAGTCTCGCGATGACGTACTGGATTCAATCAGAGATTTTAATTAAATCCACAATTTTTTGGGGGGTGTTATTTTCTTATACAAAATAATCTAAATAATAACATTCAAATAGAACATAAACGTAAACCCAACAAAAAGAAATGTACAAAGTTGTGAAACGTTCTGAACAATATTTAGCTTAATTCCATATCTAAGGGCCAGTGATAGTAGTCAGAAATTAAAATGATTATGAAATAAATATGATTAAGAAAATAAATTACTAAAAAGTTTTTACTGTATTAAAATACACTTATATTATATCACAATAAAAAAAAAACATAAAAATACAATGAAATGTTTGTGTTGCATTTACATGCTGTAATAAAAAACTACATAGTACATAGTACTTACATAGTACGTTTAAAAATGTCCCTATAAAGTTTTCTGGAAAGCAATACATATTTGCATATAGAATAGAATAGAATAGAATAGAATAGAATAGAATAGAATAGAATAGAATAGAATAGAATAGAAGAGTAGAATAGAAGAGTAGAATAGAATAGAATAGAATAGAATAGAAGAGTAGAATAGAAGAGTAGAATAGAATAGAATAGAATAGAATAGAATAGAAGAGTAGAATAGAATAGAATAGAATAGAATAGAATAAATGCAAAGTTTCTATGATATATAACAGAAGTCTTGAAGTTATTTTCTTATTTGTTAGATCAGAGAAATGTTTTCACGTAACTGTCTGATGTATAAGCAATGGCGTTTTAAGTAATGAATAAGTAAATGTTTTTTTTACTGGTGTGTTCAGCCATACAGTCTGGCACTTTCTTATTATAAAAGGAAAGATGAATATGTGTAGGCGGTAGATGCAGAGCTCTATTTCTGGCACTGGTTTTATGCTTTGTCAGGTGTTATTGTCCTTGTTCGAGTGTCTTGTAAGGGAATTAATGTAAGTCTGAATGTAGTGTGTATGTTTTCAGTTATATGAAGGGCAAACACTTGTGCATAATCCGTACTGACATGTAAATTAATGTAATGTTGATGCATTCATTTATTCTGCAATCATTCATTACAAGAGAATATAAATCAATAGTTCACCACAAAAAAAAGAGTTTTGTCAATACCACCGTCATGTTGCTCCAATTATGGATGCATTATATTTTTATTTGCTCTTTTCCATATGAAAGTCCTAAAATGAGTCCATACAGCTCATTCTTCTCATGTTTTCTGAAGTCAAATGATATGCATATTCAAAACATTGTACTATGCACAAACCTATACTACATTATTGTGTGAATGACACCAAAGCTGGCTAAAAACGATACAAGTGACAATAAAACTGTCATCACATCGTTTTTCCCCACCACACCCTGTTTGCCAATGCAGTTGGTGATTTCATTCATGAAGTGTTGTGTGAATTTGATATATGAGGGGAAATATGACAACCTGAACATGAGTGTGTGTGTGCATGCTGGTGCATGTGCTTGAGTCAGGGACTGTGTGTGTGTGTGTGTGTGTGTGTGTGTGTGTGTGTGTGTGTGTGTGTGTGTGTGTGTGTGTGTGTGTGTGTGTGTGTGTGTGTGTGTGTGTGTGTGTGTGTGTGTGTGTGTGTGTGTGTGCGCGTGTGTGTGTGTGTGTGTTTGTGTGTGTGTGTGTGTCTGTGTGTGAACATGATGTTTATTGTAGTTCTAGACTAAATGTGAGCATTTACTTATCTCACTTGCACAAAAAAACATTAAATATTCCTCAAAATTAATAAAATCAGTGAAATGCAGAATCAGAATACTATGCAAACCTCCAATAACTAAATATGTTAAATAAAACATAAATTTTTATGCATTTAATCTTATTTTATTGACCAATGTTCTTGCTTCTGACCTTCGATGATTCAGTTAAATAAGCAAAAATGACTATAGCATGAAGCATGTGTGTGTGTGTGTGTGTGTGTGTGTGTGTGTGTGTGTGTGTGTGTGTGTGTGTGTGTGTGTGTGTGTGTGTGTGTGTGTGTGCGCCCTGTAACCCACATCTCCTTTGTCTTTTGCCATATGACAATGGCTGTAATGGGCCGTTGTAGTTTCCATGGCAACATGTCTGTGACTAAAAATCAGGTTATGGGTTAGCAGGTGCATGAACATGCATATGTGTGCAGAGATGTTTAACTATATTTTATCCCCCCACATCAACGACACTCCCACGGCATCTGAGGAAATCTATCTGCAACAGACACAAGCGTCACCTGTTCACAGTAGTTTGGATAGCAAATATGATCTGATAGTTGAAAGGCACAAAATGCACAGATATATCTTGAAACTATATATACTATATATAGTTTTAAACTCTATACGTACTTAGTAAAAGCCAAAGGCCCCTTTTTACAAGATGTAATATAAGTCTCAGGTGTCCCCAGAATGTGTGTGAAGTTTCATCTCAAAATACCCCCACAGATCATTTATCATGCCATGTTGTAAATGCCAGTTTGGGTGGAAGGGAAAACCATAGACAGTATGGGGGAAACACTCTCTTTTTCAAAGTACTTACATTTTAATTATGTATTGGTATATAAAGACAGTTTAAGCCAATTTGAAAAAAAGTTCTTTAGACAATTCTTACCTACACAACCTTTAAACAAAGTCTCACCTGTAGAAAATTGATCGACGCTGAAGAGACGGGTTCGTTCACAGAAAATCTGGTGCACTGACGAGCATGAACTCGATGGGAGGGTGCTCGGTGGTAGTGGGAGAGGGGCATGAGAGCTGTAAACATTGTAAACTTAAAAAAAAAAAGTCCCCTGAATCTGCCAGACTTGCCGACTGCAGCTTTAACCCCCCGGAGCCGTGTCATGACAGAGTCTGTCAGCAGTCGTGGGCGGAGCCTAAGCATTTCTGAAGTCACAAAAGCTACAATCTGCAAATGACTTGTTCTGAGACACTGCTTATGATTTAGGGGATTAAAATGTATTAAAAAATACTACAATTTAAATGAATAATTTGATACAATGCACTTATTGTGTTTTTACATTGTACTTATTTTTTTTTTTTTAAATAGCTGCATGCAATTACAGCTGTAATTAATTTCTGTAATTGCATCTATAATGACCCTTCCCTTACATCTTAACCCATGCACCTTAAACCTAACCAAAGCCTACCACCTGTACACCTCAATAGCAGCAAAATACTTTTGCAATACATCATTAACACAATAACAATAAGTTCATTGTACCTAACTCTTTTTTTATGTAAGTGCATCAAAAGAAGGGAAGGGACTGTGGCGTGGACAGGGTTAATGGGCGTCAGGAAGAGACTATTGTACGTTGGACATGGTTTGCTATATGACTAAAGATTGATAAATGCAACGTCTAGTCCTACAAAGAACAAGGCATGATGACTTATAGCACCATTTTACCGTTCAGCAAGACATTTAATTCAGATTACTACCTCAATAGGATAAAAGTATCCATGCTTTTTTTCTTTAGTACAGCTCTGTGTGAACAGCTGATGCATTATTTTCCTTTTAATAACTTGATGTTGGGGGTGAAATTATGTCTGTGGAAATTTTAGACTCTGTGACATAGAATATTCCATGAACACCTTCGGATTGTGAAGGAGGAGGAACCTGACACATTTCCGGTCAGATGGCAAAAAGCATTTCCTCAGAAAGAATCTAGTGTGATTCAGCAGGATCTATTCATAAACCCATCAACCCCGTGCACCGATACAGCTGTCATCTGTTGATGTGAAAAGGCAGAATATTTGCATTTGAAATTTTCTTCAGTTCAGCAGAATATATATAATGAGTGCTCTTATTCCAGTGAATTCCTCAGTGGTGATGAGTTGAGACAGAGGAAGATAACTTTAGTGCGATGTGTGTGTGTTGTGAAATATGTGTCTGGAGCCGTTCAGAGGGTAAAGCTCAGTTCTGGGCAGATCTCTGAGTCAGCAAATCACAGATCAAGATGTCTGTGTAAACCTGCATAGACAACCACACACACACACACACACACACACACACACACACACACACACACACACACACACACACACACACACACACACACACACACACACACACACACACACACACACACACACACACACACACACACAAACACCAACACTTAACATTGCAGTATAGATATATAGTTCTAAAGATCACATGAACTTAATTAACCTTTTTTGTGATGATGCTTGTACATTTTTATTATAATTTAAATATTATATTTATAAAATAGTGATTGTTGGTAACACTTTATTTTACAGTGTCATTGTTACACCTGTTACATGTAGTTATTACAGTAATAACTAAAACGATAGTACTAGTAAAATACCATAGTAAGTAGGAGTAGGGATGGGCAACGATTAATCACGATTAATCGCATTCAAAATAAAAGTTTGTGTTTAAATAATATATGTATGTGTACTGTGTTCTACTATTGAGGGAAATAGTAGAACTACTAATTCCCTCAGTATTCCCTCAACTATTCATTTCCCTCAACATTATGTATTATATATTTATACATAATTTATATTATACATAAATATTTTATATATAAATAAATAAAAAATTCTTAAATATATACATGCATGTGTGTGTATTTATATATACAAAATAATTATACACAGTGAACATACCTACATATATTATTTAAACACAAACTTTTATTTTTGATGCGATTAATCGCGATTAATCGATGCCCATCCAAGTACACTGTAACAAGGACACCTTAAAATAAAGTGTAACCTAATTGTTATCTTAAAATATTTTAATAATGTCATCAAATATTTCGGAATAGCTCATTATTGGACAATAACTCATTCTACATATCTGCGCTCCTGTCCTGTTTCTCTTTGTGAAAACAAAATATCAAGTCCACTCAATATCATGTGTTTATGGGTGCATTATTTGGTTCTCATACATATGCTCATAGGCTACTTATTTTATTCATATTTAATATAATTTGCTAGAAGGGTTGAAGCACCAAACGTGGATTTGAAGTTTTGCACTGATGTGTGTGTGTGTAACCTTTGCAACTGGCGTCACGCATCAGCTACACACACACACACACACTAAGAGTGAGTTAGTGAGGTTCTCAGTGCGCAGTGCGGAGCTGAAAACATGAGCAGCCTTGCATTGATTATCAGTGTTCGTGCATGATGCATTAGACACACACAGGTGTGATTTGACGGAGATCATGTGTGCGATGCGCTCTTCGCGGGGGAAAGTGTCTTCATGAGTGTCCAAAGTAACAGCAACAGCAGTGGAAGTTTGGACGGAGCGCCATCTTGCTCTCAGTTCTCGACTGGATCTCCGACCCCGGGCTCAGTTTCTCCGCTCGATATCTGCGCTCCGAGGAGGCATAAAGAAGGTAAACCCGGCGTGAATATCAATTTAAAGTCTGTTCATGTGAAATCGGTCGGGATTGTGCTAGATTGACGTGTGATTTTGAGTAAATCTGGCCTTTAATCGAAGCGGTCGTGTCGGAGGCCGCTGATCTCTCGTCTGCTGACTGTGTCTCTCTGTGTTTTTATAACTAGCATCGAGTCCTAGAGATGAGCTGGTGTGTTTTAAACCGTTTGCGATGGAATCCTGTCGCTTTGTGTGTTGATTACACGGTTCATTTGACGTGAGGATGCCCATGGTCACATATTAGGGGACTCAGTCACTGGTTGTGTCTCAACCTAGCGAGACGTCTTCTCAGACTACATTTTTGGGCATCATAGGTGCTTATTTTTGTGTTGTTTTTATGATGCCCACAAAATGCTGTCTTTGTGTCTAGGTAGGCAGCTCGCTAGATTTTTAGGTTAAAATGAGTTGATGTTTTTGAGATTCAGAGTGTATGTTTATCTTTTATGTAGGCTATATCATGCAATGGCTCACAAATGAGACACAGTCTGTACCTGATGAACTTAAGAATGTTTATCACCAATGCATGGAATGCAACGGCCCAAAAATGCTGTCTAGGTTGGAAGACACAGCCAGTACCTGACAAACATTAGCTGACATTTTTAAGGTTGACAGTATGCATTTGTCACTTGTGCATGCATTCAATGCAATGGCACAAATGCTGTCTGTTTACTAGCTTTTGAGACAGCCAGTAAATGATACATTATATAAGTTGATGTTTTTATGCTTAAGTGTATTTTTTGTTTCTAACTCTTATGCTAGAAATTACTCTAAAATACGTTGGTGGTTCAATATCAACACAAGTTGATGTTTAATGTGTGAGAATGAAGTCAACAGTGCACATAGAGAACTTGCTTGATTTCATTACAACAATAAACATGATTTTGTGTTTTTATGGTATTGATTTAATAATCTAACACTTAGTGCATGTCATGCAATGGCTCGCAAATGACAGTCTGAACCTGATAAACATGAGAATGTACTAGTGCATGCATGCATGGAATGCAACATCCCCAAAAATGTTAGGTAGGTAGATAGAAACTCGCTGGCTTTTAGGATGCTGTCAGTATCTGATAAACATGAGTTGCTCCATGCATGTCATGCAATGGCTCATAAATGCCGTCTAGGTTGGTACTGACACAGCCAGTACCTGACAAACATTAGCTGACATTTTTAAGGTTGACTCACTGTATGCATTTGTCACTTATGCATGCATGCAATGCAATGGCACAAGCTGCTGTTTACTAACCTTTGAGACACAGCCAGTATATGATACATTATGAGTTGATGTTTTTGTGCTTAAGTGTGTATGATTGCCTGGATGCAATAACACATATTATAGGCAGTTCAATATTAACACAAGTTGATTTTAAATGTTTGAGAATGAAGTCAACAATGCACATAGAGACCTTCCTTGATTTTATTATAAACATGATTTTGTGCTTTTCTGGGTGAAAGTATTGATGTATTTATCTAGCACTTAGCATGGCATGTAGTGGCCCAAAATGCTGTCTACTGGCAACAGACTAGGTTTTGAGACGCATCTAGTACACGATACACTTTAGTTAGTGTTCTTTATGTGTGAGTGTTTTGTGTGCAATGCAATGGCTCAGAAATGCTTTCTAGGTAGGTACGATTTTGGACACATCTGATAAACATGAATTTGTATGATTATGATTATCAGCCTATTTATTGATCTAATTCATGCAATGCTTGTGCTGGAAAGCTGTTGGCTCTTTATGGTCATTGTAGTTGTGTGTTATTGCAGCTTGACTTGTAGGGTTTTCCCTGAAATTATCTGGATAACTTTGATCCTCTAAGCAAAAGACCATCTGATACACATTTGATTTAATTTAGTTTTTGAAGAAATTAATGAACCTGTAAGTGTTTCACCGGATGCTTCCTGTGATGTTTATCAAGTGCACCAGTGACTAAGGCTGGTCTGTGTTAATATGTGCTGTAAACACATGCATATGTGCACTGATGAGTGTAATATCATATGTGTGTAAATGCATTACTCAGATTCTCATGTCCAAGAATAAGTTCTCAGCCATGTAATGTATGCTCTGCCTTTATTTATTTTTTAAATGATTTGAAAGCATGTAATATTTTACCTGCTTGTCAAACCAAAAAGTACAATGGTTAAGGATGTAGTACGTACTATGTTTTATGGATATATGTATAATGATGTTACAAAAAATGTAACTTTTTTTTATCGATCAAAGAATTCTGAAAAAATGCATCACTGGTTGAAAAAAAAAAATGGAGCAGCACAACTGTTTTCAACATTGATAATAAAAAAATGTCTCTTGAGCTGAAAATCATCATATTATAATGATTTCTGAAGGATCATGTGACACTGAAGTCTGGAGAAATGATGCTGAATATTCAGCTTTGATCACAGGAAAAAATTATATTTTACAATATATTACAACAGAAGACAGATATTCTAAACTGTAATAATATTTCACAATATTACAGTTTTACTGTATTTTTGATTAATTTAATGCAGCCGTGGTGAGCATATGAGATTTTACACACACACACACACACACACACACACACACACACACACACACACACACACACACACACACACACACACACACACACAGCGCCCAAACTTTTAAGCAGTAGTTTATATTGAAGTGTCTGATACTAATAGAAATTAAGTGGAATTAAGATTTGCCCCAGGAATAAATTTTTGAGCTAAATAAATTCTCACTTTAAACAATTGGCTGTTGTTACCTATTAAAATCAAATCAACATCAGATATAAAAGTAGCTGTCAAAAATGTGCAAGATCATACCATGTCACTGCCACAGGAAATATAATACAACCTTTGTTAAAGTTAGGTTATAAAAATACAACACTTCATTCATTGTTAGTTCATGTCAGCTCAGGTCCATTAAATATAATATTAGCACAGACAGTGAGACAGAGACTGTTGGAATTAAAATGAAAGTTTAATAAATGCTTTGGAAATATTTCTCATTGATAGTTCATGTTAACAAACGTAACCTAATCATCCATAAGAAGGTGGGTTATTATTATGTTATGGTATGATATCTTGATGGCTCTGTATTCAATCACCTGTGCATCAAACTCGGATGTGGTTTGTTTGTTTCCTGGTCATTTGCTTGTACTCATTTTTCCACTCCACGTTCTGCATGTTTGGATCATGTGTCTTTCGTATGTAGCCAAGCGGTACTTGGGTTATTTGTCAAACCAGACGTGGCCTTAGGTTTGTGTATTCTCATTCCTAGTATTTTGATTTGTCATTATGTCCTTTATCTGGGCAGCTGTGCTCTTCCTGCCCTGTTGACCTTCATAATTTTCCACCCATCCACCATCTTGGGATCTCTTTGGCTTGCAGCTCTTTCTGGCACGAATCTTATCATGGCAGTGGTGTCGTCGTACGCTTCCAGTGCGCAGGTGATTATGTCTGGAGAACACAAGTGAACCTGGGCTGTTTCGTCTAGTCACTGTAATGAGGTTTGAAGACCATGATTCTTTTAGACAGGTTTTATAATGATGATTCATATTGGTCCTATCGGCTGCTGATACTGTATTCTCATGTGCTGAAGAAACGGGGCCGTTCGGCTGCGGCATCAATGATGAATTCTGTCATTGGGCTTCTGCTGCCAGATCATGTCAAACATGTTAAACTAAAGGAATGGTTAATTCACCCAAAAAAATTTATTCTTTCATTATTTATTCACACTCTCATGTTGTTCCAAACCTGTATGCTTTCATTTTTCTGTAGAACACCATTGCAAATTATTGAAAATCTTAAAACAATGACCCCCAAATTCAGCAATAATTCATGTAAACTGTGTTAAGCTTCAAAAATGGCACAAAAACCCCATGTATAACTAACTAATGCACAATGATGGGTCTTATGAAGTCATACAAGAGCTGTGTGTGAGGAACAGACCCAAATTTAAATTAATATTCAGTGAAAATACAGGTATAGAATTTAGAATTTTAGATTATAGAATGTTAGAAGAACATTATTTTATACTTACTAAAGTTACAATTATTTAGTCAAAAATAAAGAAAAATAAGGTATGAATGTATTGTCTTTAATTCCTGTGATGGTAAAGCTATATCTTCAGCATCATTACTCCAGTCTTCAGTGTCTCATGATCCTTCAGAAATAATTCTAATATGATGATTTAATGATCAAGAAATATTTCTGAATATTATCAATGTTGAAAACAGTTGTGCTGCTTAATAAAAAAAATTCGGAAACTGTGATTAATGTTTTTCAGGATTTTTGATGCATAGAAAGTTCAAAAGAACAGCATTAATTGAAATGTAAATCTTTTTTTTTTATTAAGTCTTTTGCTGAATAAATTAATTAATACTTTTTTTTTTTTTTTTTTATCTTCCTGACCCCAAACTTTTGATCTGTAGTGTCAAGTCATCAAATTGAATGTGTAATATTGAGGTCACAGTGGCATGTGAAAAATACTCATTGTATTTACTTGCATTTCATTTAGTTTTTCTCTGTAGATTGACATCATTATTTTCTGAGACTAAAATAGATGAATGGAGCTAAACTGTCAGTGGCATCAGCTGATAATGAGCAGGAAACCTCTCATTGTACTTCCTGTTTGTCACTCTGACTCCTGCAGGAAGAAGCTGTGCTGAAGTTTGCCCTGAAAAATGAAAAGGGCTAAAAGAATAGATACATTTTTCTTTGGTTTTAAGAAGCTTGAGCATAGTCAGATCTGAAGGATGGTGGACGTCTTGAGGTCGGGACACACCAAGCCGGCGTCAAAGAATTGTTGTCGGCTGCGTCTCGGCGTTTGACCGTATATTCGTTTTAGCTCAAAATGCCTTTTGAATGGGAGTGCATGGGGCACGTATATGATAGCATCAAAAATCACTAATTTTAAAACACTAAGAAGGCTCGACACAACATGAAACTGTGCTGGAAGTATCACCAGGGGCTCTACACATGAACTTGAGCATTGAGAACATTGTTTGTGCACACAAAGTTTACTAAAAAGACAAGATTTTGAGCAACTCACTGTAGCTGTGTCAGCCGGTATTTTGTCAGTCAAAAATTTGACCGAAAACGAAAATATGGTCAAACTTAAAAGAGGCGTTTCCATTCTAATGAAGCTTTTAAACGAAAATTTGCTTCGGGTAGATTAAAGGATTAGTTCACCTCAAAATGAAATTTCCTAATAATTTACTCACCCCAATGCCATCCAAGATATCCATGTCTTTCTTTCCTCAGTGGAAGAGAAATTAAGTTTTTTGAGGAAAATATTTCTGGATTTTTCTTGAAAAATGGACTTTAATGGCAACCAACGTTTTAAAGTCCAAATCAATGCAGTTTCAAAGGTCTTTGAAGTGCTTCAACGGGCTGTGCACGATCACAGCTGTCTTATCTAGCGAAACGATAGGTCATTTAAAAAAAAAAAAAATGTATATACTTTTTAACTACAATTGGTACTTCCGGCGACATCGAGCGTGACCTTTCAACATTTCAAATCCAGAATTGTTTTCCCTCAAAAAACTTTAAATTTATAATAATATTAATTAATTTCTCTTCCACTGAGGAAAGAAAGACATGGATGGCATTGGGGTGAGTAAATTATTAGGACATTTTCATTTTGAGGTGAAAATCCTTTAACAAAAAGAGCCTATAGGTTAAATTTTGGCGAGAGTTACCCTTTAATCTGATAGCTGATGTGCGCACACTTTCATTTGAATGCTGTATGAATGTGCCTAACGTTGCGAGAGTTACCCTTTAAAATGCCAATGTGAACGCTAAGCGGATCAGAACTACATTTTTTTTCTTTTTTTGTGAACAGAACTACAAGTGTACAAGAACACAACCTAAGTTCTTGGTGTGCCTTTTAAACCAGTAATAAGTATGATCTTTTGGCTCTTTTAGGGTGGCATAGGATCAGAAAACAATGACTCGATGGTCTCGTAAGATTCCAGGAGGATGCGTCACCATGATCACACCCCTCCCGAACCTGAAGCCTGTGTGTGAATGTGTCGAGCGTGACATGTTTGTCTGTGTTTGTAGGAATGGATGAGCTGCATTCCCTGGATCCACGTCGGCAGGAGCTCTTGGAGGCACGTTTCATCGGGGCAGTTAGTGGAAACACCGGAGGAAGCACGGGGAGCGCGAGCGGGGGACCTAAAGTAATGCACACGCATGCAAACACACACATGTGCATCATCATGTAATTATAAGTTATTATTTATATTTAATTCATTTCATTAGATATGTTGATACTTTCTCTAAAATAAGCAAAATGGGTTATTTTTGTTTTCTTTAATCTGAATCATTCAAGCATCATTCGACTAATTAAACAATGTTTAATGTATTAAAAAAAGTATAAAGCTATTTGAAATGTTTCCCACACTAATTTAGTTAAAAATTTTCACTAAACAAACACCAATAAGAATCTGCTCATTTTATGTGCATCAATTCATCAATAGATAGTAATAACATAGTCCTTTTGTTTTTTTTGGTAAAGGATTTAAACATCCAATCCATGGACTTTATTCTGAATCATTGAATACAAAGATTGAATCGATTCACTGTGAAGTGAACTGAACGTATCAAGTCTAACACAGTTTTAGCTGTTGTAGTTTAAATCAAAGACTCTATTAAAACCATATTTCGTAACACTCACATACTTGCAAGAAACTAAAGTCTTAATTTAGTTTTTGGGCTCTACTAGAATAGGTTTTCATGCTTGAATGTTAAAAAAAAAACTAATTTTCACATATTCGACATTGTCGTAGCGAGTATCTCTCCTCCCAGTCTGTCAGTAACGCTTAGTTTAGTTCCTGTCTCTATGAAGCCCCTCCTGAGAAGTCCAGCGTGCTCTGATTGGTCAGCTGTGAGGGTGTCACGATTTAGATATTAAATCGAAATCGACCAAAATTAAGTCACAATCTCGAACTTCGAATAAAAAAATGGAATCGTCGATGCTGCCACGCCCCCATGTCATGTTCGGTCGGCTTGTCAAGCGGAAAAAAACACGCAAGTCAACCTCCTCTAAAGGGGGTCGCACACCGGACGAGAAGCGCCGCGTCTATGACAACTCGAGGTATCACACACACCGGACGCGCACTTTCTCAGTTTATGGCCTGCAATATTGTTATGTTTAAGGACATTATGGAATTAAGATCATGTCTGTACTATATTATGATTGTAGGCTACTGTACAATTAAATACGTTGCTTAGTCTGCAGTCTGAATTCACTTTATCTCAGAGCGTCCGTTAACTGAATGAATTGAGAATATCACCTGAAAATCCGATAACATCAGCAATTTTCATTCAACCAGCTGATTTCTGTAAATTAATGTAAAACTAAATGTATATTGCAGCACAGGGTGAAGTCATAACGATGATTTGAGACCAATAAGTGTAAATTTAATATAAAACTATGTAAATGGCGCTCTGTGGCGCGGCCGGTGTGTGTGTACACATAGAGAATAATGTGTTCGAATTTTAAAGACGTGGCGCTGCGCAACGCATAGATTTACCTGTTAAACCAACAACTGTTTGTTTGTTTGTTTGTTTTGTTGTGAACTTGAATGTCATCTTCTATGAAGAAGACTGCAGTTACAAAAGAGAAAAGGGATGGCAGGTTATTTTGCCTAAGTTTCCAACTGACTGAAGATATAAGTTATTGTTACATTATGTTCTTAATAAATGTTTTAAATTTGACAATGTAGTGTGGTATATTGCGAACAAAGGTCAGATATAATGCATAAAAGTCTAGTCTAAAAATGGCATAGCAACCTGTGTTTTAAAAATTGAGAATCGAACCGTGACCTTAGAATCGAAAATTGAATCGAATCGAGGATTTTGAGAATCGTGACACCCCTAGTCGGCTGGATAAGTGTGTTGTGATTGGTCAACCTCTTCAAGCATGTTTTGGGAAATGTTACGCCCCCATAACCGCCAGTTTCAACACACTACTAACGCAACTCAGGCCTCACCTGCATATGCCTTGGGCAGGAATTATTTAAATGAAGAATATTGTGACGTGTTCGTTTCTGTAAGAAAATTCAAGGCTACAATGGAGGCGTTTCAGGAGTTCAGAAACAGTGCGCACTTATATAGAGAATAACTCCCTTCAGAGTTTTTTATGCTCAAACAACAACATTACAACCTAAAGAAAGTGGAACATGTAAAAAAGCATAAAAAGACCCCTTTAATTTTGTTACACCAGTGAAAAATCAGTGTGAATATGTTGAAAGATTTTGAGCTCTCTGTCATGAGCGGGACTAAACCTGCTTTATATTGTTTTGATCTTCTTCTTTTTTTAGGGTTTGAACAATAACGAATGTTCTAGTCACAGCTTCGGCAGCCTGGGGTCATCTAGTGACAAGGAGTCCGAGGTGAACTTTATAGACATGTATACTCAAAGATTTGACATTTATAGCTTTATATTGATTGAACAGATCGGATTCAACAGTTCATGTGTTTAAAAAGTACTTTTTTCATTCCCATAAAGAACTCTGACATAAAGAAAGGAGGATCGCCTGCCTATTCAGTAAGTGTGACGAATTTCACTTTGTGGTGTGTTTTTATTTATTTATTTATATATATATATGTACAGTTATGTGTATAATATCTTGGATGTTAAAGTTGACGTGCCATAATTTGAAAGCTGAAGTGGAGAGAAGATTTTCAGTAATAACTTATGTTTGAGTTCCTTCCTCCTACAATGCAACGTTATTCTTTGTTTTCTAAGTGTACAACTCTTATGAATTGCTTTTATGATTGTTTGCATGTCATTTTGAAGCTTGACTGCACCTATCCGTATTCACATTTATTACATTGAAAAGAGCAGGATATATTAAGTAAAATGGGTTTGTAATGCAGAATGTCTGTCTGGAAGCGTCTTTGATTAAACTTTTACAACTCATTTGAGGCCTGAATGCAGCTTTAGTTGAAACTTACCCAAAGCATTTCAAATTGATTTGTATTGATTTTGGAAGAATTGATTTGAATAAAATAGTAATGCTTGTTCCTGTTTTCCCAAGACTCCAGAGAAGAAGCACTCCGAGTCGTCCAGGGGAAGAAAGAGGAAGGTTGATAACCAATCAGAGAGCAGTCAAGGTAACGTTGACTTCCTGTGCTTATGAATGAAGCATTTCTTAACGAGACATAATAGTTTGTTTGACAATTTTGGACATTTTGGAAACATCCAAGATCAGAGTCATATGCTTCATGTTTGTTGGAAAATACATTTGATTTTTAGCATGGAAGTAATGCAGTGTAAGTAAACTGCTGTGTTCAAAGCAGAAATAAAGAGTTTTTCATTCTATTACATAAAGGTGACTTTATTGTGTTTTATGGAAATTCGGACCATGAATCCACATATGTGGACATCATTTTTCTCTAACAGTACATCATATCAAAATATAATACTTAATTTTTATTCTAATTAGGTTCCAATAACCCCAAATAGCAAAGAGAAATAAAAAATGCATGTACAAAAACAACTTGGGCCTTAACAGGTTAAGTTTCCAATGTCAAAATTTGTCAAATTTAAATTTGGTCTAAAAATGGCATAGCAGCCTGTGCTTTAAAAAAAAGTAAAAACCGAGAATCGAATCGAACTGTGACCTTAGAATCGAAAATTTAATCGAATCGAGGATTTGGAGAATCGTGACACCCCTAGTATCCATTGACCATACTTTTTTTTTTTACCTTTCAGGAAAGTCTTCCGGCCGAGGGCCCAAGATCAGCGATTATTTTGATGTGAGTAAAGCTCTGTGTGGATGACTCTGCGTTTAGTCAGCTGTGTATTAAATGTCAGCGAGCTTTTAGTCAGAGTACCGCTGCTTTTTCATCGTGTAGTGTCTGCTCGCTTTAGGAGATGTTTTGACTTGTAGAGTTGTGAAATTGGTAACATTGTGATGACGCCACATCCTTGTTAGTATGATGTGTGGTGCTGTTAAAAAACATGTCATATCTCCTTCCTGAAGTTCCAAGGAGGAAACGGATCAAGTCCAGTCAGGGGTCTTCCTCCGGTCCTGCGCTCGCCACAGAACTCCCACTCTGCACCTGGAGCTATTGTAAGTCGTGAGGAGGATCTAAACATCAGCAAGGAATCAGTGATGCTTATTTTTTATTAATGTCGCTGTTTTGCACTCTTCAGGTCAGACAGAACAGCTCCTCACCCACCAGCCTGTGTTTCATAGATCACATGATGAATTCAAAACAGATTACCAGCAGAAGTGTCCAGGTAATACATATACTATTGAATATGCCCTGCTTTTTCTGATTTTCTGAAAAGACGGCGAACGCTCAGTGCTTCAGCCTGAAAAAGACGCGCTGCGCCTCGTTACGCTCATGCCGTTTTAAAAACGTGACGCTCCCATTGAAAACAATTGAAAAAACACGCCAGCCCCGTGAAAAAACGCTTTGGTGGACACACGGCCTAAACTAGCTGTTCTTCCTGTTGAATAAAATGTCATCTAAATGAGTGTCCCGTTATTCTATTATTCTCATTTCACTCAGCGTCTGTGAAGTGGAGCAGGACAGCGTCCCACCAGTCCTTGTTTCAGACTCTCATCCACAGATACTGGTTTTGGGCGCGGGGTTTTACTGCGTAACGGTTCATATGCTCAGTGTCTCCAAATCATGACCACAGACGGATAAATATTAGGTCTGCCGTTTAAAACAAATAAAGAACCAATAGAGGAGAATAGTTATGAGCGAACAGCGGCAGTATATTCGTGCAGTGTGCGCATGTCAAAAAATAAATTCTGATTTGAAGCTTGTGACATATAAACGCGCACATCAACCTGAACACGTTCATGTAAACACCGTGTTCGGATTCAGCAATCGGATTGATTTCATTCCGATTGAACCAAAAGGTGTCCATGTAAACGTAGCTACTGTTGTGCATTGCTTATGTGTGCACTGCGCTCAGTTGCACTTTGAGACACTGTTAAACTTGCATTTCACGCTGTGACACTGCAAAACATTCATTGCACACTGCCATTGTTAAATAAGCACCGTACACTCTGCTGTTAAATGTATGCACTGGATACACTAGCACTGTTAAACAAGGTCAACATGTACACTGTTGTACATGCACACTGAATATTTCTGTCACTGTTTAACTTGCACTGGACAACAATATAACGTGCACTGCAAACTTACTCACTGAAAGGTGCACTGCACACTGACATTTAAATATGCACTGCACACTGACACTTAAGTAGTTCAAGGTTCTGTCACACACGTGTGCACTGCATGCACTGGCACTCTAAGCTCACTCACACTGATGCTCTTAAAAATACACACTGTACTGTACACTGATACGGTTACATTAAAACTTGCACTGTACAGTGACAGTTTAACAGGCACACTGGCACTGTTAAAAATATTCATTGCACACCTTGACACTGCACACTGACAGTTAAATAAGCACTGCACACACTGGTGCTGTTAAATGTGTGCAATGCATGCGCTGGCACTGATAAACAAGGTCAACATGACACTGTTTAACAGAAGCACTGCATGCTCGGATGCTGTGAAATGAGCTCACTCTGAAACTGCACACTGTACACTGACACGGTTACATCATAATTTGCACAGAATAGTGACAGTTTAACAGGCACACTGTGACACTGTTAGAAATATTCATTGCACGCTCTGACACTGCCTAGCGTACACTGCACACTGTCACATAAGCACTGCATACGCTGATGCTGTTAAGTGTGTGCACTGCATGTGCTGGCAAATATACTTTGACGCAGTTATGTGTGTGTGTGTGTGTGTGTGTGTGTGTACTACATGTTCTGATGCTATTAAACAAGCTCGCTTGCACTTTATGATCCACAACTTGATAACACATGATGACATGGATTCTCTCTCAATCTCTGTTGTTATTTGCATTGTTTATTTCTCTTTCTCTTTCCTTCTCTGCTCTCAGACGGATTTGACACTGTTGAAACTGGCTGCACTTGAGAGCAATAAGAATCTTGACCTTGAGAAGAAAGAGGGCAGAATAGATGATCTACTCAGGGTGCGTAACAAACAGACGAGCATCTGAGTGTCACCTGTCCTTGAGATTTCTTTTTATGTAGAAAGTGCCATTTGAGTTTAGAAATTGAGTGGTTTTAATATTCTCTCCCCAGGCGAACTGTGACCTCCGCAGACAGATAGATGAGCAACAGAAGCTGCTGGAACGTTTCAAGGAGCGTCTGAACAAATGCACTACGATGAGTAAAAAACTCCTCATTGAGAAGGTGAGCTGTGTTTGATGTGCTCACAGCTGCTTATTTCTAAAGTGTGGGGTGTAGTTGAGTGACTCTTGAGTGTGTTCTCGTCTTCCCAGAGCACTCAAGAGAAGCAGTCCTGCCGGGAAAAGAGCATGCAGGACCGGCTGCGTCTGGGACACTTCACCACAGTCCGGCACGGAGCGTCCTACTCAGAACAGTGGACGGATGGATATGCCTTCCAGAACCTGGTCAAGTAAGAGTCGCACACTCAATCTCTGTGGCTTTGTCTGGGGCGGACAGTGCAGAAATGGACCGTCATCGTTTAGTACTTGACCTGGACACCAATGTGCTGCTATTCAGTTTGACGTAATGTAGTCTCACAATGTAACCAGACCTTCAGACTGACGGCAGAAGGACTCGACTCCATAGCAGCTTTCATTGGCCGAGGACCACTCAGAGGCCGTCTGACTGACATGAAAAGCAGCCAATCACAGTTCGTTTTGTTCAGCATCGTGTTTAGGGGCGTGAAAATACAGTCAATGTCCCGACAATAACAGACATTGACTCTCGGACGTCTTTTAATGGGTCTATGCCGTGAACCTCACGTAGTTTTGAAAATCCAGCGTTTAGTAGATCCCGAAAAGCGCTTATTTTCACAGTTTTAAACCAGATATTTTTTTCATGAGGTGCAGGACTTGATATGACCTTTTATGCTCACCAGCCACTGTGGCTAATGGTTTTCCAAAGTTACTAGCCACTCAGCATTTTCACTGGCCACAATTTTAAAGGAACACGCCGACTTTTTGGGACTTTGGCTTATTCCCCGTATCCCCCAGAGTTAGATAAGTCCATACATACCCTTCTCATCTCCGTGCGTGCCATAACTCTGTCTGACGCACCCACCGCTAGCTTAGCTTAGCACAAAGACTGGAGGTAAACGTCTCCAGCTAGCATACTGCTCCCAATAAGTGACAAAATAGCGGCAACATTTTCCTATTTACATGTTGTGATTTGTATAGTCACAGCGTGTATAAATAACAAGGTCACATGAGACACAGCCATCTTCTTACCGTATACATACTGGGAACTGTATTCACAGAAGGCGAAGCACTGCTACTTGGACGGAGTGATTAGCTCAACACTGAGCGAACTCTCGTCTCCTCACCACGGGGCTTCTCAGGCACTGCGAGCAAATCCCTCCGTCCAAGTAACAGCGCTTCGCCTTCGGAGAATATAGTTCCCAGTATGTATACGGTTAGAAGATGGCTGTGTCTCATGTGACCTTGTTATTTCTACTACAGGATATAGTGACGGGTCTCATGCACTCCACTGACTTCACTCCTATTGGTTGTCGCTTCCGAAAGTCGCTCTTCATTTGCATAAAGTTAAACATATCTCAACTTACTTGCATATCTACAAGCTACATCCTGTCGCCGGAAATGGCTAGCTCTCAATTGAAATGAATGGGATCATGTTGCTTTGTCATGCGTGTCATTGGTTGTGTGAACCGAGCTTTTTGCATCAGATGTTCAGCCAACGGTCTGGGATGTGACAAAGACGGGATGTGACATGAAGCATAAAGTTAATGCACTGACCTCAGCCCTAACCCTAATTTACAGAATTTGACATTATATTTAGTCTGTAAATATTTCTATAAATGGAATCCAGATGAGATATTGGTTAACCTTAAGGAATTAATTAAATATTGAATTTTTGTTCAAACATTGGTGTTAATGCATTGTACATTTAGTTTGGATTAAAGTATCTGCCATTGTAAATGATAAAATAGGGCGAGTCTTTTCTGTCCTGCATTTGCCTGTTTTATTGGGGGTTTTAATATTTTTCTATTTCTGTTTTAACAGGCAGCAAGAGTGGATAAACCAGCAGAGAGAAGAGATTGAGAGGCAGCGGAAACTTCTAGCAAAGCGCAAACCTCCCAGCACACCCTCCTCCCAGAGCCCGACCCCCAATGAGTCCAAACAGAGAAAGACCAAAGCCGTCAATGGAGCTGACAACGACCCCTTCCTCAAACCCAGCCTGCCCACGCTGTGAGATATTAACACACACACACACACATTTCTTGCCTTCGAAATGCAGACTTCCCATTGACTACTAATGTTATTAAAATGAGATAATTAGGACACAATTCATCATTTTAAGATCATTATAGAAGCATGGATGATTTATAGAACCAGAAAAGGATGATAAGGAAAAAAAATGTTTTCTGCAATATTGTCTTCAAAATGGTTCTATTATTGAAATGCTTCTGTATTGAATGTGCAGATTGACTGTGGCAGAGTATCATGAGCAAGAAGAAATTTTCAAGCTGAGACTGGGTCATCTCAAAAAGGTTAGTCTCTCTATATAAACATAATACACACACATACACACACACACACACACACACACACACACACGGTCGTGAGCATCAGAGCAAAAGCAGTCTTGCAGAAAGGATGTTTTAAGCTGTCTTTTTGTCCTTTCACATACGTGTGTGTGTGTGTGTGTGTGTGGACAATATCAGAAATCCTTGTCCTTGTGGGGAAGTTTTTTGGTCCCCATGAGGAAAACCGCTTATAAATCATACAGAAATGTATGTAAAATGCAGGAAGTTTTGTGTGATGGGCAGGTTTAGAGGTACGGTTAGTGTAAGGGGAGATAATATACAGTTTGTACAGTATAAAAATCATTGTGTCAATGGAAAGTTTCTGTAACGCATGAAAACCCAACGTGTGTGTGTTCAGGAGGAAGCAGAGATTCAGGCGGAGCTGGAACGGTTGGAGCGCGTGAGGAATCTGCACATTCGAGAACTTAAAAGAATCAACAATGAGGACAGTTCTCAGTATGTCCCGCCCACTTCTTATTACATATCATTATTTCAGGGAAATCTTAAATATTGTTTTTAGAGATTTTAAATCTGGGGATGGAAAGAGCAGAGAAGCACTGCAGAGTTTGCAGATAAAATGCAAATGCCTACATGCATGTAAATGAAACGCTGCATCAATCAGAGACACACTGTGCCGCTGTCAGTTATTGCATGTGTTTTTTCTATCGGCTGTACACAAGAATCAGCGATCAACTTTGAGAGTGTGCTACTCTGTGCTGAATTAAAAAGTCAACATTTTCATGTGCAGTTTAAAGACGGATTGCAGACATGATTATAACAAAACAAAAATGCAATTGTAAAACACACCCTGTTTTTTTACTATTTTATTGCCATTTTGTTTTCTTTGCTGCTGTTTGCCCCATAATGTGCTTCTGAAAATAAATAACACTCTTAATCTTAGAATATCTTTTAAGTTGTAAATATATGCCTGCTGTGTTTTTAGGTTTAAAGACCATCCCACCCTTAATGAAAGGTATCTTCTGTTACACTTGCTGGGACGAGGAGGTTTCAGTGAAGTTTATAAGGTATTTCGTTTTTTATTATTAGATGCACGCATTCACTTTCATGCAGTTTGTGTTCTCTCCTGTTCAACACACAAATATATTACTGTTCAAAGGTTTGGGGTCGGTAGGTGTTTTTTATTTATTTAAAGAAATTAATGCTTTTATTCAGCAAGGACATCAAATTTATTCTGTTTCAAATAAATGCTTTCTATTCATCAAAGAATCCTGAAAACATGGTATCACGGTTTCCACAATACAATTACATTTTATTATATATTCACATAGAAAAGTTATTTAAAATGTTAATAATATTACACATAATTACTGCTTTTATTAATTTATTTGTAAAAAATAAATGTAGCCTTTGTGAGCAAAAGAGACTTCTTTTAGAAACATCAAAAATTATTAGTGTTCATTTAAAGTCAACAAACCGTTTTCACAACACATTTTACTTCTGTGATCTGACATATTTCATTGAGAAATATGTAGAACAGGACATGATTTTATCAAATATTAGATCATGGAACTGTTACATAGTTGTTTCAGGGTATGTAAGTTGTATCATTTTGTTAAAAAAATGCAGATATTTATATTAGCAGGAGGTTTCAGTGAAGTTTATAAGGTATTTAGTTTTTAAATATTATTATATGCACGCTCTCATTTTCATACAGTTTGTGTTCTGTCCTGTTCAACACATAAATATATTACTGTTCAAAAGTTTGGGGTCAGTAGGTGTTTTTTATTTATTTAAAGAAATGAATGCTTTTATTTAGCAAAGACGCATTACATTTTTATTGTGAATTTTTCTCAGCAATACCAAATATATGTATATATTTGTAAAGAGAAAAACTGATAAGCCTGAACAACCATTCTAAAACTACACGCAGTTTTGCATTGCTTAATCGAAACGGCAAATGCAATATCATAAAAGACACCAATTTTCAAATAAATTATATTTAGTCTGTTTTATAGTAATATAACACATATGGTTACAGCTGTGGCATGAAACACCCAATCATTAGAAAATGTTCACAGACAGCATATAATTATTAACCTTACTTTATATGTGTTGTGAAAAATTGTGTCTTGTTGCCTAATTAACCGTTTTCTGTTGAAGGCATTTGACCTGTTTGAGCAACGATATGCTGCTGTGAAGATCCACCAGCTCAACAAGAACTGGAGAGAAGAGAAGAAAGAGAACTACCACAAGTATGTCGCCCACCTTTTTTTCTTTTTTCCTTTCTCTCTCTCCCAAGTTTTTTACGCTCATTTGTTTTCGTCCACTCCAGACATGCCTGTAGAGAATACAGAATCCACAAGCAACTGGACCATCCCAGAATAGTCAAACTTTACGACTACTTTTCTCTGGACACTGACACGTAAGCATTTTCCATATAGTGTTTTTTTGTGCATTTTACTTGCTCTAGTTTTTTGCAACTATATAATTGTGTTTCTGTTGTAGATTCTGCACTGTTCTCGAGTTCTGCGAGGGGAATGATCTCGATTTCTATCTGAAGCAACACAAGCTGATGTCTGAGAAAGAGGCTCGCTCCATCGTCATGCAGATCGTCAACGCCCTCCGATACCTCAATGAGATCAAACCGCCCATCATCCACTACGACCTGAAACCGGGTGAATGCAACACGCACAATTTACCTTTGTGTGGTGCGGGACAAGTTTTGAATTGCGGGAGGAAAGATACTGAGGGTGTGTTCACACTTGGCATGTTTGGTTGGATTAAAACGAACCCTGGTGCGATTGCTCTGTTAGTGAGGTTCATTTGAATAAGTGTGAACGCTGCTATCCGAATCCTGGTGCGCCAAAGAGGACTGAGACTGATGAAAAGACGAGTTTCAGAGCACAACACAGACCAAAGACATGTAAACGCACCAAAAAACGCGACATTGTCACAAGATGTGACCCTATAAAGGACAGAATGCTCAAGCACACTTGTTTTTACTCGTCATAGTGGTGATGTTGCTCATCACTGTTCAGTACAGGCATCAGAACCGCGTCTCCTCGCTGCAGATCTTGGTTTGTGTGACGGAGGGATTCCTGATGCTGTTTTGACTCCTTTACACATTTGGTCAGAATACCATCATATGTAGGCTACGCACATACAGCGAGTGCATTTATCCCAGCACACAGCATTATTTTGGATGTTCGGTAAGTTCTGTCATGAAATATATATGTACCAAGCCAACCAATCAGGTTGTGAACATATCCCTGTGTCTTTAGGTTAGGTGTTTACATTTTTTGGTCCGGTCCAAACGAGCAAGTGTGAACACACCCTAGTATGTGTACGGGAAGCGGGAGAAAGAAACGACACATTTTAATAATCTAATAATGACAGCATACACAAGTCTGTCACTGGAGATCTGAAGCATCATTTGTGTCTGGAAAGTGGAAAAAATGGCCTATAGACACCAGAACGAGACAGAATCCAACCGCACCGGGACTGAAAAATCTGCCTAGACCTCTTCCTACGGGCTTTTGCGGGCGGGAACGGGACAAAACGGGAGTGGGGTCAAATCTAACATATTTTTGACAGATTTGACTGAAAAATAGCTCTACTACAGAACATGGCTGTGTCCGAAAGCTAAGAAACGCTGCCTCAATAGGCTACATACGGTGCTACAAAGATAGCAAGGCACGTCCGAATCCAATAATCGTGTCAAATCCTGAGATCCCTTCATCTGATCGATTTTTGAAGGCATCTATAGATGTATCCTTCCCTGCCTTTAATATCCCACAATTTCCACACGTTCCATTCCATGACCCTTGAGCTAAAAAAATAAAGATGGTGCATGAAAGTTGCAGTTGATGGTCAGATTGTGTGTAAAATGTAAATTTTTGACCATCTTTTCCCACTCCATTTCTAGTGAGAAATTACTATTTTAGTATTTAAAGGAACACTCCAACTCCCCTAGAGTTAAACAGTTGAGTTTTACTATTTTTGAATCTATTCAGCAAGTTCCTTGATTATTACGCAGGAATGAGAGTATAGTTCCTAGTCATATTGGCCTAGAAAATCGCAACTTTTCATTTTCTGTCGGTCTTAGTACACGATGTAACTACAGAAGAGTCAAGTTTTAAAAAGGAAAAATTTCGAAACTCTTTGGTCATTTTTTTGAGAGAGATGCTAACGGTCTAATCAGATTCAATGATCTATGCTAAAAGTGCTACCGCCAGACCCGGAGATCGGCTGAATGGATTCGAAAACGGTAAAACTCAACTGTTTAACTCTAGGGGAGTTGGAAAATGAGCCTATTTCCAAAAAAAAGTGTAGTGTTCCTTTAAATATTCGCGTAGTTATCACCAAAGCTCTCTCTGTTTTGTTGTAGATCATTAAACCGTTACGCCGCCTCAGAAGTCTCTCTGAAATCTGTATCGTGAGGTCCCTTCGTGCGCAAACGCTATAGGGCAGCGAGGCAACAAGTCGGCTCCCTGAGCTTTCAGACACAGCCCATGTCCTCTTTCATTCACACACGTGAACTCTTCTCAGAGACTAGCGCTGCTCATGGTGTGAATTGGTGCAAAAAATGCTTCTTTTAAGGATGGTTGATTGTTTTTTGTCATGTAGGCTGTATAGGAAGTATGTTTTTTTTTTGGGTTGCTCAGGAAATATCCTGTTGGTGGATGGAACAGCATGTGGGGAGATAAAGATCACGGACTTTGGCCTGTCTAAAATCATGGATGACGACAGCTACGGAGTGGACGGGATGGACCTGACATCACAGGGAGCCGGAACCTACTGGTCAGTGTCCAAATAAAAACACAGCGCTTTCTAGTGCATATTACTTCATGTCCCCCCCAAAAAACTCAATCTTATGTCATTCCAAACATCTTTGTATTGTGGAACAGAACATTTAGGAATCGGCTCTAAACCTCCAATAAGGATGAAATAGCGGCATATATTTGTGAGGAACAGACCAGTTGGTTTCCAGTGAAGATCGTTTTCCTGGAAATTTTCATATGACATCACAAGAATTATATGGACCACCTTTATATTATTTTATTTTGCCATTTTAGAGTGAGACTTAAGATTCTTACATTTCTCTTTTTTTTTTTTTTTTTTAAGGAAAATCATGTTAAAATGTATGCATCAAATATGATCCATCAGGCTTATGAGGAATGTTCATCTGTCAATCATCATTGTATTGCGTTATACATTTTGCTCCCCAAAGTTAAAACTACAGAGCTTTGATCATAAAACTAAGCATAGAGTGCCAGCTGATGTTTAGGCCCGGTTTTCTCCTTAAGATACTCCAAAACCTTAAGATTTTGGTTTTGGTGGATCGGATCACAAGTAGGCGAGGGAGACACGTTCACGTTTACACCTGATGTTTTAATCAGTCTCTATTGTCCCCTTTTAAACACTTCTGTCCTGATTTCTTCAAGGGAATGGTCTATGGGCGGGTGAATGTATGTTTTTTTTTTTTTCCAGACCTTTCAATCTAATGGACGAAAGAAACTCGGGCAATTTACATATGAATGTAACCGGAGACAATGGAAAAACACACGGAGAGCAGCATAAATACGTTTCATCTTCAAATCAAACTTGGTTCTTCAGTCGACAAGTTTAAATCCTGTCTGGCTAGCCCTCTTCCCATAATGTTACTCATTAGTTCAGTAGATGGAGAGTAGACGGTTGCTTTGAACACATTCGACCACATGAACGTTTACTAAAAGCAAGTGTCTGAAAGTGGACAAGCCGTTTACACCTGTATTTAATGTCATCTACTTGTGATCCGATCGACCAAAACACATCTTAGTACCAGCTGTAAACAGAGGCTTACCGGTATATCTATTTTATGCTAGTAGTCTGTTATACTTTTACTAATATCTCATTGATTTACATTACAAGCTACCAGAATGTAATCTTATTTTTTGGCCATATTAAATATCAGCATCTGCAGCAAATAGTATTTTTTTGCTCAGTTTGAGTTCCCTTGTTTTTAACTCCACTATTATGAGCCATATTCTCACTATCTGAATATATATATATATCAAATATATATAAAACATGCATTTTATTGTCTTTGTTCAATAAACTGTTCCTAAATCTAACAATTTAAATGTATAACAAAACCAAATGTTTTTTGTTTTGTTTTTTCGTTGTAGGTATTTGCCACCAGAGTGTTTTGTTGTTGGTAAAGAGCCTCCAAAGATCTCTAATAAAGTAGACGTGTGGTCTGTGGGCGTCATCTTCTTCCAGTGCCTGTATGGACGAAAGGTAAGTCAGTGTTTAGAAACTGCAGCCACACGACACGGCTATTGATCGAAACTGCATTTTAGGATGAAGCTGCATTGAATCTTTTGTCGTTCTGTAGCCGTTTGGTCATAATCAGTCCCAGCAAGACATCCTTCAAGAGAACACCATCCTGAAAGCCACTGAGGTGCAGTTTCCTGCCAAACCCGTGGCTAGCAACGAGGCCAAGGTCAGTATTGTGAGTTTGTATGTAAACGCATTAGGGCTGCACAATTGACCGTTCGCGAAGACCCGCCCCCCTTAGTTACTGTCGATATGTCCGACAAGCTACGCCGCTCTCTCACACACACACACCATGTTCTCACGCAGTGAAAAATACATCACAGAGCAGAGAACACTGACAACACACTGACAGACAGGACAGACCAGGTTACTTTTGATATTAAACAGTCTCACCTTTCACATTTGGACATTTTTTTTAAAGAAATTTAAACAATAAATACCGTTTTGTGGCTCTTTAATGTGTCTGACAGATCGCTGTGTTGCCTCAGTTAAAGCCGCTCGTGAACCGATCATCTCTTCCTTCTAGTTAATTTATAGCATCAAATAAACATGAATGAACATCAGAAGTGAATGTTGTTTTAACCGCGGAAAGGCGTCAGTACACTCCGCTTCTCAAGTTCAAATCCTCCAACTTTAATCTACTAACTCTCCTGACTGCTTTGTCGGACAAAATGGCGGATGGCGAAGTATGATTGGTCAGATCACCTGTCAATCAAGCTCCCTGAGAAGGGTCAATTAATCGCAATATAACTGCACGCGATTTGGCAAAGGCTGCGATTATTTTATGCGCAGCTTGTCAGTGAAGTACGGCTGATCGGTAAGAAATGCTGCTCCATCTGAACACCAGAGGGCGTCACACACACACACACACACGCCAAATATGCCCCGTCGGATAAGTAGATAACACGCACGTCATTTCAGGAAATCACTGTAGCTGAATAAACAGAAGATTGAAACGCTTTAATTAAACTTGACCATAAACACACGACTGCCTTATTCTGCCACATCATCTCACAGAAGGATGAGCTCAACTCTCATTATGAATTATATGATTATTAAATGTTGTGTTTTGTTGGAAAAGAGGTTCATAAATGCTTCTTATGTTTGGAAAGCTGTTTGCTTTTACAAATGCACGTTATAAGTGATTCAAACTCGCAGTGCCTTCAGATGGAGCAGTGTTTACCGAGCCGTACGTCAATGACAAGCTGCGCTTAACAAATAATCGCAACTTTGCGATTTCATTATTGCGATAAGCCAAATCGGTTCGATTACACGTAAATTGCGATTAATCGTGCAGCCCTGAAACGCATGTGTGTGAACGACAGTCTGAGTTGTGTCTTGTCCTCCGCAGGCGTTTATCCGCCGCTGTCTGGCCTACAGAAAGGAGGACCGCTTTGACGTCCACCAACTGGGCAGTGACTCGTACCTCCTTCCTCACATGCGACGGTCCAATTCGTCGGGGAACTTGCAGGCCACGCCCGCTAGCCCCGCCTCTTCAGGAATAATCTCCTACTGATCTCATTGGCTGATCGATCGTGATTGATGGTTCTGATGGTGATTTCCCTCCCTTCAACACCTCGGGGTGGACAGGAAGGGGGAGGAGCTATGTATCAGCTGACAGGCTGTAGGACACACCCACAACGGCCACAGTGACTGCCATTGATATTGGGGCAGGAATGACTGATGTCATTTCCTGTGTGGATCCAGATGTCAGTCAGAGCTAGAACCATTTGAATATGGATATTTGTTTTGTTTTTTTACCCGAGGCATTTTGTGGAGTAGATTTGGGAGGGTTGCGCTAACGTGTTAGCTTCTTGTTGATATCCTCCCTGAGCTACGCCTCAGTAAAGGGTGTTTTGTTTTGTGTAAGTGTGAAATTTAGAGGCAATTAATTGTAGTGTGATTGGAAATAGACGGACGAGTGTTTTAATGTGGCACAAAGGTGTCTGTAAGAATTTGTGTGTGTGTGTGTGTGTGTGTGTGTGTGTGTGCACCTGAGAACGGATGTTTTACGCCACAGCGTTATATGTTGGCTGTTCATAACATACATGTGTGTAGGCCACAGATTGCAAGGTGTGTGTGTTTGTGTATTACAAAATACTGTCTGTTTCACTTCAAAGCAACATGTATGAACATTGTCAGCTTATGTTTAAATGGGCGCAATATTTAAAAAATGTGGATGGATGAATCTCTATACAAATAATGTCCAGGTCATGTTTCACCCCAAAAACAAGCGTGAAAAATTAATTTTAACTGACATTAAAGAAATGAAGGCTGTTTCACGACCATCACAGATTTACATTTATTGTGACCGTATTTTGATTGAGTTTTACTGTTATAAAAACATCTATATATTCTTTATAACATTAAAACTCCTCAAAATAGAGTCACAATCTGTATATCTCATACTACAATGATGTATGCATACAATGTCTTTTCCATACATTTAATTGCTATACGTCGTCAAAATGATGAAACGGGATTCTTTTAAGTCGTATATTTATTTATTTGGATTTTGGGGTGTGAAATGACCTGCACGTGTGTTAGATCCGTGTGATGAGAGCAGTGTCACCTGGGCGTCCTGCATGTAGGAGGAGACGCCGTAAAGAGAGTCGTCTCAGTAGACCTCTCAAAAACACACCTGCGTATTTAATGAATCCAACCCTGAGCAGGTTTATCTCCGTTTGTTTCTTGATTTTGTTGTCTGACGCAGCATCACCTCGCTGCTATACCTGATGTTGCTTTTAGTTCTATGATTTACTCCGAATCCGACCAAATATAAATTTGATTTACCAGGAAACGGCATGAAAAACAAACTCCATTGTGGTTGTGAATGAGGCGTGTTGTGAGTCTGAGGGTCTGAGCGTATGTGTGTGTTTGAGCAGACGGAAGGTGGGCCGGACCCCACCCTTGATCGTTTAACCCCTTTATGCCCAGACCCAGTGCTGTCATGTTGCTTAGCAACCCTCGCTGACCCCGGAGCCTGAGTCAGGTCAGCATCTCCGAATGACGTGGACCGGACCGCGATCAAACTGTCAAAGCTTCCAGAGTCTGTTTTCAGGGGAAGAATCTCAGCTTTTGTTGTTTCCTCTCTCTCTAAATACTCTTTCAAACCCCAGAAGCAGTTTTCAGCTCAACATATTGGTGATCTGTCTCTAAAGTGCTGCTGCGATTGTAGAGAATGTAGCCAAAAGAGAAATAAACATTTTGAAAATATTTGGATGCATGTGCTTTCTTTCCTTTGGTGTTTGTGGGGACATGTTTTTTATAAAAAAAAATTACATTTTCTTGTGATATCAGGGCTTTGTTTGCTTTCAGGGCCCCTGCTGGACAGAACCTAAAGTTGGACTATATTTCACAGCCAAGTTGAGTGATCAGTCCGCAACTGACCAGTGAATTTACCGTGAATTTTGTAATTACTGACAATGGTTTTCCAGCATGGAAAAACAATTCAAATGAAATGTGTAGAAGAAAAATTCACTAAAGAAATGTCCATGACTTGATTTAAATGTATTTATGTACCGGTATGTGTATATGTACGTACATTTTATATATATATCCCTCAGACGGTCCTCGGTCGGTTCTGACCGAAATATTTTCTGTTTTGAATTTTTAAAAATCACAGCTTCATCTGAATGTTATGAAACTTGGTGACTTTTATGGCATTAGGTATGTGAATACAAAAAAAAATTGAGGTCATGATCCGAGCATGCTAAGTGGTCGTGAAAAAAATAGTCACACTTGTGGTCTTCGGTCAAAAATGACCGACCCATAGGAAATGAATGGGAAATTTACAAAAATTCTAAAATTCTCCGCATTTTTGTGTGTACAATCTACAAAACGGACACAATCCTAAAAAAAAGTACACCGCTGGAAAGGGGGGAAACTCTACAACATCAAGAGTGCAAAACAGACACACCCACCCACACACACACACATACAAACACACTTTTATACACATACACACCAATATATTCAGATTACAAAAAATATGTTTTGAATTTTTAAAAATCACAGCTTCATCGGAATGTTACGAAACTTGGTGACTTTTATGGCATTAGGTATGTGAATACAAAAAAAAATTGAGGTCATGATCCGAGCATGCTAAGTGGTCGTGAAAAAAATAGTCACACTTGTGGTCTTTGGTCAAAAATGACCCCCATAGGAAATGAATGGGAAATTGACAAAAACACAAAAATTCACCCAAAAATTTTTTTTACATTTTTTTTTAAGTACACAGCATTAAAGGGGTGACACTCTAAAACATCTAGAGAAATTTTTTTTTTTTTAAAAATTGTAAAAATAATTTTAAAATAATTTTCATAATTTTTTATATTTTTTATATATATATTAAAAAAATATATATTTATATTTATATTAAACATCATTATATCACTAAGCCATGATGACATATTAGGTGGATTGTGTGATTTCCACTCTAGGATAATTTTTCTAGGCTTTCTAACACAATGTTTAGGTTTGACTAATCATAATGCAAAAACTAACACTTTAAATCACTATTTCTAAAAAAATATATATATAAAACTTGATAAGAAATAGTTTTTGAGATTGTTTAAATATATATTCAAATCCACAAAAAAAAAAAAAAAAAAGTAAATGTGTCCATTAAACAGCTGGGGAAGTCACATGCCTCTCCATAGAGTGCTGTTTATGCCATCTAGTGGTTACACCATGGTTCTACGCTTTCTCTCCATACTCTCACCAGATGGCGCTAATCTGCTTCAACCATTTTTTTTTTGGAGGCCTAGACTCTATATTAAACTAACATACTGCATTAAAAAAAAAAAAAAATTTTTTTTTAAATTTTTGTATTTTTTTCAATGCCAAAAATAGACCATAAATATTGCATAAATATTAATAAATTCAATCAAATTCTCTCAAAATACAAAATTAAATAGAAAAAATATTATAGAACAAAAATAAATTGCATTGGTTTTACTGGGATGGAGAAAATTGAATTTTTAGGTGTCCGGTCACTTCTGACCGGGAAGGCCCAGGAGGTGACTCCGAAACGAAGACCGTCAGAGGGATATATATATATATATATATATATATATATATATATATATATATACACATACATACATACACACACACACACACACACACACACACACACACACATACATACATACATACATACATACATACATACATACACACATACACACATACACACATACATACACACATACATACACACATACATACACACACACATACACACATACATACATACACACATACATACATACATACATAGTATCGGTAAAAAGTTTGGAAACATTACTATTTTTAATGTTTTTGAAAGAAGTCTCTTCTCACCAAGGCTGCATTTATTTGATAAAAAATATAGTAAAAACAGTAATATTGAAAAATTGTATTATAATATAAAATAATGGATTTCTATTTTAATATACTTTAAAATATAATTTATTTTGGTGGCGCAAAGCTGAATTTTCATCAGTCCATTACACCAGTCTTCAGTCACATGATCCTTTAGAAATCATTCTAATATATATATATATATACAGGTTAGGGCTGAACGATTTTGGAAAATAATCTAATTGCGATTATTTTTACCAATATTGCGATTGCGATTTAATACGCGATTATTTTCTAAGCTCTTTATCTTTTATATTATTCAACAAACACAAGCAATAAATCATTGTAAAATATGGATGGGAATCTTTAGGCACCTCATTAGCTGATCAACTTTTTTTATTTATTAATTAATCCTATTAATAAAACTTTAAATATTTATTTAATTACATATGTAATTATATGTAGGCTACTTTTAAAAATAATTACACATTAAAAAAACGAAATTAATACAGTTAGGCCTACATGTTATTTTAAATAGGCTATATAAACGAATAGCTTCAAAACATAAAAGTTATCAATAACAAAGAGGGGGAAAAAAACATTACAAGCAATAAACAAAGAGTGCTTTCAGTATTTAAGAGTCTGAATGTTTTCCACTCGAGCTGTGATTAAGTGATGTTTCTTTCTCAGTTTAGATAAGATAAGCTGCTTCACACTAATGCACAGATCTCTTTTGAAATATAAGATGTGGTTTGTCCTGTCTGTTTAATAACTTAAGACATAACTGACTGTTTACATTAATTTCGCGTCTTAACGCATTTTGAGATGCAAGTACATTTAACCAGGTAGACAGAGTCGCTCACAGCCGCATGTGAGAGCGCTCTTCACAAAGCGGCCGTGAGTATTTGAAATTGAAAGCAGCTTCTGTCGATGGTTTTCATATTTTTATTTTTAATATATAAGCCAACTGCATTCCAAAAGACATATGATGCCTTTATAGAGCATTTGTAAGGAAAATACCGGCGGGCGGGACCGCGCACTACTACATCAAGCGCGCGTATTTCACAGCGAGTGCCATATGATCTTCTAGTCAGTGCAATGAAGCCCGCGAATGTCCAATTCGCTTCAACTTTTCCGAACTGTAGGCTATGAAATACTATTTTTCGGAAGGTTCGAATGTGTGTGTGTGACAGAGGAATTAGAAGCAAGCAGAATACGGTTGTTTTTAAAGCACACGCAGCGTCATCACGCATCTGTGTTAAAACTAAGCTCAGACTCGATTCTGAAATTATCTGAATCCATACAGAATCGTTGAAGAGAATCTATAACACAATCACATAAATTAAACAAACTGTTCTTTCCTGTAGCCTATGCCAGGCCTATATGCGTAGCGTGCCAAGTTGATGCTTCATCAGCGGTGCAGATTACTTTACTATCGCGTGTCACGTGACCAGAGAGTAATCGCAGCTTTTGCAATTACAAAATCGCGTTTCATCATATCGCGATATTATCGCAAATGCAATTAATCGTTCAGCCCTAATACAGGTGCTGGTCATAAAATTAGAATATCATCAAAAAGTTGATTTATTTCAAGAATTCAACTTAACAGGTAAAACTAATATATAGACTCATTACATGCAAAGAGATATTTCAAGCCTTTATTAGTTTTCATAAGCTTTCAGCTTATGAAACCCACGAAATCGAAATCCCAGAAAATTGTAATATTACATGAAATCACACAGTAATACCATGGTCACTGAACCAGGTTATGGTTATTTTGGCAGTGTGGGCCGGTGCAAATCCTGCTGGAAAATGAAGGAAGCACGAAGTGATCTGGAAATGTCCTGGTAGACGGCTGCGGTGACTCTGTGCTTTATTAAAGCACAGTGGATCAAAGTCCTCTTTTCTGATGAGAGCAAATTTTGCATCTATTAATTAATAAATGAAATACCTTAAAGCTAAACGCAAGTATATATATATATGCTGTCTGTGTTTTTAATGTTAATCAAACAACAAAGGACAGAGAAAAGTAATCACTCTGCTCTTGACTGGATAGTCTTCACTGTATAAATTGAACAGATTAATCCTTACTAAAAAGTTACAGAAGTTGTTCAGTGTTATTTTACATTTGATTATTCAGCGTCTCTAACAGAAAACTACTGTTACTCGTCTTTAAACATATTTTACATTTATTAGTTAGGCTAATAGCTTCATCTGTGGTATCGAAATTGGAAAAGAGAATTATGTATTTTCACTGGTGTCTGTTTTTGCCAAAAAATTGCTGTTAAAACATATTTATGGCTGGTACATTTTGTTGTCACAAGCCATTGGCAGGTGTGGCAAAAAGTTACTTTTAGGCCCTGTGTGTGTATATATAATATGTATATATCTTTTAATCTGACCCTACATTATCACATACACCGTGCTCTCTAAATATCAGCATAAACTACTGCAAACCATCGCTTGACCGCATTAAAATAAGGAATTGCAATTTGACATATATATATTACTGCACCCAATACAAACTATTATATACATATATATTATATTTATACTTGAGATAGATTCATAAATGACTCATTTAGATTGAACAGACAGAGACAGTGGTAGTGTAAAACTGGGTAGTTTATTGCTTGTGTGTTTGAATGAGAGATAACTTCACAATCTTCAAACTGCACAAGCGCACATTCATCTGAATTGTGTTTCCGCTCATCTTAACGGCAGATCTATCTTACAGAGAGTGTGTGTGAGCGAGAGAAACAGAGGCCCAGAGCCCAGTCTGACCACGTATAAAGAAAAAAAAAATCAAAGCATTCGAAATGTGGTGCAAAGAAGAAGAAAAAAAAAAGGCCAGACGTTACATTGTAAAATCACATAGCAATTGGTACTTACAGGGAATGCTATACTAACGTTTGATTACAGGATATACAGAAAGAAAAAGCACGAGACAGCACAGATTCTGAGGAGAGTGTAAACCAGACGTACAACAGTCGCTTTTCACTTTACTGTATGTTTTAATATTAGATATCTGTCCACCACACGCTCATTCTCGGACCTCAGACACTGGCATCTCTCAACAGAACCGTGTTGATCTCTGTGTGTGTGTGTGTTTGCACACTGGAATCTTTTTGTACTGAATAAATACAATAGAGACGTACTACAGCGGATGGGGTCGTTACGAGGACTCCGGGGTCGTCTGCTGTAAGAGGGTCTCGCTGGTAACAGGCATGTCTTTGACCGCAGGGTTAGGTGTGGCATCCAGTATGAGCGCTGGAGTTTGCACGTTGGCTAAGGAGACGGGCGGTCCGAAGTCAGATGGTGCCAGGGGAGATGGCAGCGTGACGCCTGGCATGCTGGGAAGTGTGGAAGATAGAACGGGGTGCATGGGCAGATGAGAGATGCCAGGCAGGTTCAGAGGAGGAAGAGGGGGCAAACCTACAGAGACACGAGCGTTAGCATTAGTGTGATTAAATCAGACAAAACATTCATTTGTATCACGATTACTGCTTTTCTGTCCCCAAATTTAAAACTGGTGTAATTACTACTTTTGTATTACTATTAAAAATGCTTTTTTTACAAGTTAATCTTTCTTTATAGTGTGTAATGTTGCTGTTTGAGCATGAAAAGGCTCTGAGTTGTTCTCTATATCAGTGTCACTGTTTCTGAACTCCCTGAAAGGCCTTCATTGTAGTATCGAGTTTTCTTCGGGGAACGAACACGTTACAATATTCCTCATTTAAATAATTCCCGCCAAAAGAGGTTAGAAATGTGTTGAAACTCGCAGTTATGGTCAGTCTTTCAGGCATGAAAACTTCAAGTAGACTCCAAAAACAAAATCAAGGCTTTGCAAAAGGGCATAATACCAGTAGGGTCCCTTTAAGACTCTACATTTGATTGAATTAAGACTTTTTAAGGGCCCGTGAGGACCTTGTTTACATGTCAGTCACACACACGTCAGTTCCTTCCTGCCTGAGTGGCTGGTTGTTAGTCAGAATAAGCTGTAATATGGGATAATGTCTAATAATGTATACCTGCTGTATTATGAGGTAACCCACTGATTCCAGCTAAAGAGACAGCGCTAAGGTTCGGTAATGGTAGATTAAGGTTCGGGAGGTTAGGCAGGATGGGCAGGGGAGCGAGACCAGATGGTAAGGACATCAAACCTACAAGCACAAAATGAAAATCATTTATTCACATAACATCAGATACCAGCTCTCATTGATATGTGTCGGGTCCCCGCTATGATAACAGTAACTTTCTCAAATGTTTACAGAACAAGCGGGAACCCTGTGTGCCTGTATCTTTCTCTATTGCTGTTCGATTACATGATAGAATGTCTAAGGCCTTCAAAAGCCGTACAGCAAACCCATCTAATCTGGTGCCTATTACACGCCAACCTAAGACTGCTGTGCGGACAAAAAGTAAGACTGTTAAGTTAGCACTCTTAAACATCTGCTCACTTAAAAATAAATCACTTCTAGTCAATGACTTAATAACCACATACAACCTGGATTTTATGTTTCTAAACGAAACTTGGCTAGAAGACAACTGCAGTGCAACTGTCCTAAATGAAACATCCCCTGATAACTATACTTTTATGAGTGTCTGCAGAGCGGGTAGGAGAGGTGGGGGAGTAGCTGCTCTTTTTAAAGATGTCTATCCATGTAAGCAAATATCATTTGGTAATTACCCGTCTTTTGAATATCTGGGTATTGTGTTAAAAGGTGCTCCACGCATTTTACTAATCATTGTTTACAGGCCTCCAAAATACTCTTCAGCCTTTGCTGAGGATTTTACAGAACTGTTATCAACCATTTCCTCAGAGTTTGACTGTTTTGCTATTTCTGGAGATTTTAACATTCACATAGACAATGCAGAAAACAATATGGCAAAAGAAATCAAAACTGTTTTAAAAACTTTTGATCTGACTCAGCATGTACATGGACCGACACACAATCGTGGACACACTCTAGATTTACTTATCAGTAAGGGTCTAAACATTTCATCGATTGTTATTAAGGATGTAGCACTGTCTGATCATTTCTGTATTTTCTTTGATATATTGATCTCTCCTGCCATTGAAGCTAGATCTGTGTCTGTCAAAAAGAGATGCTTAAATGAGAACACTAGTGTACTATTTATGAAGGCTATATCTTTAACACCAAGCATATCTGCTGACTCTGTTGATTTTCTCCTTGATTCTTTTAACTCAAAAGTTAAAAGTGTAATTGATGATATTGCTCCTGTGAAGGTCAGGAAGAGTGGTAGACAAAAGGCACCCTGGAGAAACTCAACAGCAGTGCAAAATATGAAAAGACAATGCAGAAAAGCAGAGCGCATGTGGCGGAAGACAAAACTTGTAGTCCATTATAACATCTACAAAGACACCATCCATGCTTTCAATATGGAACTAGGCAAAGCTAGACAGACTTTCTTCTCAAATATTATTAACAGCAACTTAAACAACACACGCACTCTTTTTGCTACTGTAGAGAGACTGACAAACCCCCCGAGCCAGATTCCCAGTGAAATGCTCTCAGACAGCAAGTGCAGTGAGTTCGCTTCTTTCTTCTCTGAGAAAATCAATAATATCAGAAAGGCGATCAGCACATCCTTGAGTTGCACTAGGGTCAGACAGATCAGACCACAACCTGAGAAAGTTACTATGTCTGATTTCAAAGAAATTGATGGCAAAATTTTGGAAGAAACCGTACAGCACCTTAAAACATCAACCTGCGCCCTTGACGCTCTTCCCACATCTTTCTTCAAAAGTGTGTTAAACAGCTTAGAAGCAGATCTCCTAGAAGTGGTAAATGCCTCACTTCTCTCTGGAAGTTTTCCAAACTCCCTGAAAACTGCAGTTGTCAAACCCCTCCTAAAAAAGAGTAATCTTGATAAGACTATATTAAGCAATTATAGACCGATCTCAAATCTTCCTTTCATTGGCAAGATCATTGAAAAAGTTGTTTTCAATCAGCTGAACAAATTCTTAAGCTCGAATGGATACTTTGACAATTTTCAATCTGGTTTCCGATCGCATCACAGCACAGAGACAGCGCTCATAAAGATAATTAACGATATTCGCTTAAATACTGATACAGGCAAATTATCAGTGCTGGTACTACTCGACCTCAGTGCTGCATTTGACACTGTTGATCACAACATACTTCTGGACAGGCTGGAAAACTGGGTGGGTCTTTCTGGGATAGTCCTAAAATGGTTCAGGTCATACTTAGAAGCGAGAGGTTATTATGTGAGTATAGGAGACCATAAGTCTGAGTGGACATCCATGACATGCGGAGTTCCTCAAGGCTCAATTCTTGCGCCACTCCTATTCAACCTGTACATGCTTCCAATGAGCCAAATAATGAGAAAGAACCAAATTGCTTACCACAGCTATGCAGACGACACACAGATCTACTTAGCCCTATCGCCTAACGATTACAGCCCCATTGACTCCCTGTTCCAATGCATTGATGAAGTAAACTGCTGGATGTGCCAAAACTTTCTTCAGTTAAACAAAGACAAAACTGAAGTCATTGCGTTTGGAAACAAAGATGAAGTTCTCAAGGTGAATGCATACCTCCACTCTAGAGGTCAAACAACTAAAAATCAAGTCAGGAATCTTGGTGTGTCTCTAGAGTCAGACCTTAGCTTCAGTAGTCATGTCAAAGCAATAACTAAATCAGCATACTATCATCTAAAAAATATTGCAAGAATTAGATGCTTTGTCTCCAGTCAAGACTTAGAGAAAATTGTGCATGCTTTCATCACCAGCAGGGTGGATTACTGTAATGGACTCCTCACTGGCCTTCGCAAAAAGACCATAAGACAGTTGCAGCTCGTACAGAACGCTGCCGCCAGGATCCTGAGCAGAACCAGAAAATATGAACATATCACACCAGTCCTCAGGTCTTTACACTGGCTTCCAGTCACATTTAGGATTGATTTTAAAGTATTATTACTGGTATATAAATCATTTAATGGCCTAGGACCTCAATACATTGCAGATATGCTCACTGAATATAAACCCAACAGATCACTGAGATCATTAGGATCACATCAACTAGAAATACCAAGGGTTCACTCAAAGCAAGGAGAGTCCGCTTTTAGCTATTATGCCAGCCGCAGCTGGAACCAGCTTCCAGAAGAGATCAGGTGTGCTCCTACAATAGCCACTTTCAAATCCAGACTCAAAACACTTCTGTTTAACATTGCATTTACTGAATGAGCACTGTGCCACTGTTCGTCCGACTGTTTGCACTGTATTTTATTTTATTTTTTTAGCTTTGCATTTACTGAATGAGCATTGTGCCACTGTTCGATATTAAAGTTTTAGTCTGAGAAAGAGCTAAGAATGTGAATGCTGGGCTAAGGAAAGTGAAAAGAATGTGCAAGTAAATGAAAGAGAAAAGAAAGTTGATACAGGGAAGTCGTAAGAAGATTGAAAGAGAATAGAAAGTTGATAGATGGTAAGTAAGAAGATTGAAAGAGAAAAGGAAGTTGATAAATGGTCATAAGAAGATTGAAAGAAGATTGAAAGAGAATAGAAAGTTGATACAGGGAAGTCGTAAGAAGATTGAAAGAGAAAAGGAAGTTGATAGATGGCAAGTCGTAAGAAGATTGAAAGAGAATAGAAAGTTGATAGATGGTAAGAAGATTGAAAGTCGTAAGAAGATTGAAAGAGAATAGAAAGTTGATAGATGGTAAGAAGATTGAAAGAGAAAAGAAAGTTGATGCATGTAAGTAAGAAGATCCTTTTAAAAGAAAGATCTATAATAGCTACCGGTCGATATAAAATACGTCCGACTGTTTGCACTGTATTTTATTTTATTTTTATTTTTTTATTTTTTTCCAAACTGTGATTCAGGAAGATTTTATTAATTTTTAGGGCTGTCTGATTGGAAGAGATTTTGAAGGGGAACGGGAGAGCTTCACTCCGACGAGGCGAGTGAAGATTATCTATACTACGGAGAGTATAGAGGTTCGCTGTTTGTTTAAAACAGCAAAAGTGAAACGTGCTCTGTGGGGGCCCAGTGGGGCAATACTGGTGTGGTACACCACCCCAGCAGAGGACGTCCCTGGATTAGGTCCAGTGGCACCGCAAACCTGCTCAATCACTTCCATCTCAGATAGGGGTGATTATTAATTATCAGGGCTGTCTGATTGGAAGAGATTTTGAAGGGGAACGGGAGAGCTTCACTCCGACGAGGCGAGTGAAGATTAGCTATACTATGGAGAGTATAGAGGTTCGCTGTTAGTTTAAAACAGCAAAAGTGAAACGTGCTCTGTGGGGGCCCAGTGGGGCAATACTGGTGTGGTACACCACCCCAGCAGAGGACGTCCCTGGATTGTAGGTCCAGTGGCACCGCGAACCTGCTCAATCACTTCCATCTCAGACACGGTTTTAATTATTCTTATTTCTTTTGATTATTTTAATTTCTTCTATGTAAAGCACTTTGAATTACCACTGCTTAGCCTTGCATTTACTGAATGAGCACTGTGCCACTGTTCGTCCGACTGTTTGCACCGTATTTTATTTTCTAAACTGTTTTAATTATTCTTATTTCCTTTATTATCTATGTAATTATTTTTATTTTTATTTCTTCTATGTAAAGCACTTTGAATTACCACTGTGTATGAAATGTGCTATATAAATAAACTTGCCTTGCCTTGCCTTGCCTTGCCTAACAGAGAACGTGAAAAGAAACTTTTCTTCCAGCTTATATTACTTTCACAAAAATAGAGACAAGTGCATGTTCTCTACCTGGTACGGTGGTGGAGGGGTTGATGGGAAGGGTACCCAGCCCAGGGGTCACCTGAGTGGGCAGCAGGGGGACTGTAGGAACACCTGCAGAAAATGACAGTATTTGTATTATGGTAATATTTTATAAAACGGTTAGTTCCAATCCTTGATTCTGATTGGTCAATAGCTGTGTTTTATTCACGATGAAACGCGGCTATGACCGCTTCACCCAACGGTTCTATGTATCACTACACAACACCCCTAGCAACCACTCTTAGCAACTTAAACATGTTTGATCTCATTGATATTGTTAATTGAAGCTATAGTAGAGTATTGTGAGAGATCAAGTAAGCGAGTGTACCAGCATTTACAGTAGATATAGCATTTTCCCTCAGGTCAGTCCTAAATGCATAATTTAAAAAATCCGTTTGAATGTCCGCTGCAATATCTTGTCCTTTTAACAGTTAAAGGGTTTTCCCGTGCCTATAGTCATCTGTCAGTTGCGTCTTCCTTCTCCGTGATCACAAGTTTGAGTTCTTTCAATGTAAAAGTCTTCTCTACTGACTGACTCACTCATAAAGACAGTCTTTGACGCCATCTATTGGTGTAATAATGTATGTAACGTCTGTTGCGGTTTATGGTCAGGGACTATTTTTTCCAGCGGAAGGAAGGCTTTTAGTGATTTTACTTCAAGAAAGTTGCATAGATAAAAAATTTCGGCTTTAATATTTGCATTGTGTGGTAACCGTTTTATAAAAGCAATAAAGCACAGTCTCGAGTACCTTATTGCTTACATAAATTATGAGTGATGTAGAAAAAATATGAAGCACAGAATAAATGTTGACATTTCACCTGTGTGGAGCTCGCTGGGCATTGAGGGCTGGGCCGAGCTGAGTGACAGGCCGGACAGACTGTCCTCAAGTCCTGTGGGAACAGGCTGTGACACAGGGGGCGGAGTCACTGCAGACAGCTGAACCTACACAGAAGACCAAATATATTCAAATAAACCTAGGCTTGTCACGAGAACCACTTTTTGTTTTGCGCTATATATCGTCCCATCCCAGAAATAATTGCGCTAAACGATATTATTGTAATTTTAATACCCTTTTATGCCACTGAATATATAATCCTAATATAACAGCATAATAATGCAAGTAGGCCTACACACTTTTAAATGACATCCTTTTAATTATTTATGTTACTTTTAACTTGAGCGCCACGTGTTATGCATGAGATGCTGCAAAAGAAGCGCACATCTGTTTACATAGAAAAACAATGGAAAAATAGTGCAGTGGAATGCAAAAAACTCATTCTCTGTGAAAATTAACTAGACACTCTCAACGGCTGCATCCCTTATGAAACGGCCTAAAACACTCGCCATTCTGCGTTGTGACATATACATGTGCACCGGAACAGGGGATTGCGGTTTTGAAATTGAGTCCAGTTGGACTTATTCTTCCAAATTGTCTGTAGTTGTCAGAAAAATAGGGATGAGCAACGATTAATCGCATCCAAAATAAAAGTTTGTGTTTAAATAATATATGTATGTGTACTGTGTAAAATTATTTTGTATATATAAATACACACATATGCATATATATATAAATTTACGAAATATTTGCTTGTATATATTTATACATAATTTAGATTATATATACATATAAATAACACATTTTTCTTAAATATATACATGCATGTGTGTGTATTTATATATATAAAATAATTATACACAGTACACATACCGGTACATATATATATTATTTAAACACAAACTTTTATTTTTGATGCGATTAATCGTTGCCCATCCCTACAGGAAAACACTATAATGTCTCAAATGGCACCTTTTTTTCCACCTGTCGATGTATGAAGAAACTGCCGTCACGGAAAACAAACAAGACGACAGCACAATCGAGTAAAATGTTGGTGACATTCATTATCATGTAAACATAATCTGCGATATATTGCATCACAAAAAATTAATGAGGTCATGGGCTGTAAACGATTAATCGCATCCAAAATAAAAGTTTGTATTTACATAATATATGTGTGTGTATTGGGTATAATTATTTTGTGTGTATATATATATATATATATATATATATATATATATATATATATATATATATATATATATATACACACACATGCATGTATATATTTAAGAAAAATTTGTTATTTATTTATAAAATAGTTATATTTATATATAATATAAATATATATGCAGTATATAAATGCAAATATTTCTCAAATATATACATGCATGTGTGTGTATTTATATATACAAAATAATTATACACAATACACACACATACATTATGTAAACACAAACTTTTATTTTGGATGCGATTAATCGTTTACAGCCCTAGGTCATGTGCATATATTGTGCGATATATCGCTATATTGCGAGAGGCCTAAATACACTGTGTGAAATACACATGCACACACACTCACCTCTGTGAAGCCGTCTTTCAGTGGGCTGGCGGGTTCACTGGGGGTGTGTCCGGGGAAGATAATTTTCTTGCCCTCTTCGAAGGGCCGAGTTGGGATTCTGTGCAGGTAACCATAGCCGATACCGCAGCCGAGACTGAACGGAGAAAAAAAAAAAATCACGTCAGACACACACACACACACACAGGCAGGAACCAGAGGAGCAAGAGAGTTTCACACACCTGCCCTCTCCACCCCAGGCACCGTTGGGCGTAATGACCACTTCTCTGCAGTTGTCCGTGTCGGTGTTGTAGACGTAGAGTTTCAGGCCTTTGCCCTCGTGGGTTTCTATCAATGAGAATAAGTCCTCTGACTGGAGAAAGAGCACAGCACACACAGAATGAAGAAAAAAAAAATGAATCACTGAAATGTATCTTGATTTGTTTATGATGTATTCTACAATGTTGCAAATTCTGCTGATTTGTCACTAAAATAATGTCACTAAGGGACCGTTCGGTATTTATGGAAGGGGCCACCGGAGGAAAATAGGGGAGGGTCATGCCTTTTTATTCTTTGTTGAGGGGAGGGTCATCCAACTTTTTTTAGTCTAGGGGGAGGGTCACCCAACTTTTGTATTCATGAAAACAACAAACTTTCAAAGTAGCTTGTTTTGTGCATATTTTTCCATGTAGCTCTCTCAGTCTCGGTCCCCCCATAGCTAGCAGATGGGTCTGATCCAACAAAAAGCAGACGCGAAAGATCAAGTCCAGTTTGGCGCTGTTTGACAGTGCGCGCGCGCTCAGAAAAAGTGCATCATGTCAGAACAGAACGCCAATGAAATGTTTACCACGAGCAAATAATATACTTTTGTGATTGCGAATCACAAGCAGTGTCCTGTGAGTGTGTCCTACGTCGATGTAGCCTACGTCGAGTTTGGGACTGAGGCGCCAGAACTGCAGCTGATAGATTGTGCGCTGTAGTGTGTGTGATAGCGATACTACCACATTTCTTCAAAAGCAGATCGTGGAGATATTAAATCATCCACGACCAAAAATTGTGATATCGCATAAGGTATAAGTATAAAAGTATAAAGTATAAAACAACTGTTAGGCTATCTATCATGTCTGAAAACAAACACAAAAAACGCGTGCTACATTAGGGCTGTTTACACAGGTCCTGCCACTTCATGCGTTTTCTCAGATCGGATAGCTATCTGATTTATCAAAACGATTCCATTTACATCTGGTGTGGTCGCATAAATGCGTTTTTGCAAAACGGATTTAAATCCTATCTTCAATTCTTCAAATAGTTGCACGTTGGCTCATCTGCAGTGATGCGTGTTGCAGTAGCGTCGTCATGTCTGGCTATAACATGACAGCCTATAACACGCTCTCACGTTTATTTTTATTTTATTGCATTTTTTGGGAGGAGTACAATTTACATATGTGGTTTCAACAACCAGATGCATTTACACTTGTTCAGTTTTGTCTGGAATGTGGCCCAGACCTCCCCTGAAGTGGTTTGAGCGATCGGATTCAAATCCGTCTCGAATGCGTTTCGGAGGGCATTTATACATTATACCTGGTCTTTTCTAGGGCTGGGTACCGAGTCTCGATAGTTTTTAGGTATCGAACGAATTGCCTCGATACTATCGAGTATCGAAAAATGGCATGTTGTTCGGTTCCAGATTTCGATACCGCGCACATACTCATATGAGACGCGCGCGCACGCACAAACTCGACGCGCATACTTGTATGAGACGCGAGGACACACACACAAACTCTCCGCGCACATATTCATATGAGACGCGAGCACACACACACAAACTCTCCGCGTACATATGAATATGAGACGCGAGCACACACACAAACTCTCCGCGTACATATTAATATGAGACGCGAGGACACACACATAATAGGCTACCTTAAAGAAAAGTCGATCAAAAGTGTGGGTACATTTCTCCAGACTCGATGCCAACAGCGCGCGATGCAGTATTTGCGGTAAAATAATTGCTGCAAAGACCGATAAATACGATGAAGACCTTGACAGTGCACGGAGTAAACATAAGAGCAGAAAGTTGCTCCGTCTTCGACTGGTAAATGAAGAGATACCTTGTTGATCTGACAGTGTTTATATTGCAATAAATAATAACCTACTGAATGCACACTGCCGTTCAAAAATGTGTTGGTTTACTTGGCTAGTCAGAATTTTTTTTCAGTAAGGATGCATTAAAGTTATCAAAGGTGACATTAAAACATGTGTGATGTTACAAAATATTTCGTTTTTAAATAAATGCTTTTCTTTAGAATTTTTTATTCATCAAAAAATCATGAAAAAATGTAGGCCTATCATAGTTTCCAAAATACTTTTGGATACTTACTAATTAAATAATGTCAAATATAGTAAATGTATTGTTGCCATATACTAAATATTTGACTAGTCGCACTTAATTTCTGCTTAAATACTGCATGGGATATCGCCCATTCTGCGCTCAAGCGCATGTATAATCTTGACGCAAAAACAGGCTAATGATAATAAATATGTATTTAAAAATAACGATGCATTTTAATTGTTTATTAATAAACTCTTTTTTTCTAAATCAGTGTCCGCTGCAAACATGTCTCCATACATCTCCGCTGTAAAGTGCGCCTTTAAGAGAAATGCATCTTTCATACGGATTACATAATCAGATGATATTTGCTTTCGATTTGATTTTTTTCGTTTTTAAAAGTGGACATATCAAGCTTTATATAGATATTTTGTTCATATATTTGAGGCTAGTATGCTATATAGCCTACGATATGTTTCTGCTTTTTTTTTTTTTTTTGACGTGCTACAGTTCACGGAGACCATGAAAGACCCTGATTGTTTTATTTTATTTTACAAAAGCAAAACGTTTTCTTGTTATTGTGAGTTTACACAAATACAAGTATTGCGACTGATGCATTCTTTTCTGTATGGCCATAAATAGAGTATTTTAAGTTGTTTCCACTGTTGATCGCATCGGCGCCTCCATGTCATGCAGTGCGCGCTACACACTCCGCACACACACTTGGTTATGCGCCTAAGAACAGCGAACAATTATCTAGGTTAACGTTAGAGTGAGCGGCGATGCCAGACGGATAATCCTCATGTTTAACAAATCAAATCATGCAGTTTCTACCTATCGCGAGTCAGCGCTGCGCCAGTTTGAAAAAGGCGGGTGTACAGGAGTCTTTTAATGAACGTTTGGTGTAGGTCTAGGCATAGAGATATCTGAACATCTTTGCCAAGCGCAAACCAGTACAGAAGTAATAATCAATAAATGATCGGGGAGGGTCATGCCTTTTTTCACAATCATTTTGGAGGGTCATAGAAAAATTTATTGCTGGCGAAGGGAGGGTCAAGTCTTTTTTTACTATTGATCTCAAAACTCCTCCGGTGGCCCCATAAATAAATAACGAACAGTCCCTAACTGGCTAAAACAAAGAAGGAGTTGGCAATCTTCCACAAAAGGCCTTGTGACAGTCTGGAAAATATTCTAGTATTATTTACATTCAAGTATTTACTCATTTTAAATTGGCATTTTTTATATATTTTCAGATTTCAAGTCACCTTTATTCATAAAGCGCTTTTTACAATACAGATTATTTCAAAGCAGCTTTACAGTGATAACAGGAAAATAATGCAACCGAGTTTGTTTCTGCTGTACAGCAGATCTAGAAGAAAATAGCACCACAGTCCAGCTTAATTAAGTTCAGTGATGGTTCATTTTTGTTGTAAAAAAGTTATTAAATTTAGTTAATTCAGAAAACGGTGATGTCATCATCCAGTTCAGTTCTCATATATAATGGTGTCAATGCAAGCAGATCAATATAATATTGTTGAATATCAAATGATGATTAAATTATTTCATAATAACTTTTTAGTAATTTTGTTATGTGCTTATCATAATTTATATTTTTTATTCATCTTTCCTTTATTTTTAGTAAATGTAGTACCTAAACTTAGTTGCCAAGGTAGCATTTATCAAAAACTTTTTTGTTAGTTTTATTTAACAACAACACTGGTCTTGAAAACATAAGAATGCATTTAAAACTATAAAACCAGTTTTTCACTGCATGTCATTGTTTTACAGAAAATGTGTGCTCATGAATTTATGGATTTTATTATAGCGGATTAATTCACCGCTTATTTTTCTTTAAAAAAAGGTGGAATTTGTAGTGAACAAAACATTTAATGAAAAATCTAAATATTTCTAGCAAATATAAAAATGCAACATGATGATAGAAAATATATTGTATTAACAGATAATGAGCACAGCACTTTTTGGCAATTTCAGCTCTTTTCTAGGATGCCCAAAGAATCTACAAGTGTTTTAATTTATATTTGAGCTGCAGAGCGTGATATTAATTGACAATTTATCCAAAATACAGATGTTTTCGCACAATAATCACGAGTTTGTGATGTGAATGAGAGAAACGTACCTCGTTCATGACTGTGTCTGCTCCGATGATGTAGTCGGTGTGTGGTCTTAATCCTGCTAATGCTGCTGGAGAATTTGGTTCCACTTCCTACAGAACAAGTGAAAACGAGTCAAGGCGCACATTTCATCTTACAACTCGACCGACCGGTCTGCTTTACAAGAACACACCCATGCTGAACTACGACTAATTGAACTAAAGTTAATCAAAATGAGTTCAAAGCAAACGTGCTAATGCAACCCCGCCCTCACAAAATATGCAGTGTAAATAAATAACTGATTCCAGCAGCTTTCACTGATTACATTTCACCGCTTTCATTTACTCACCAAAACATGCCAGACGTTCTCATTGGCTCCTTCAAAGCTGCAAAAGCGGATGCTGACCCCCAGAAGACCCTGGCCGCCCCACATGTTGCTGGGAGTAACAGTGGCTTCCCGCAGCTCGAGGGTTTTGCTGCTGTACACTAGCATCTTCACAGGTTTCTCAACGCTAGCCTTCAATATGTCTTTCAGCGTGTCATTATCCTTGTTCTATATAAATCAAAGCAAAAACAACATTAAACAGCTAGGTAGGATTGTGTAAAATTATGCTATATAACATTGTACCAAACAAAATGAACGTCAACCACATATTAATTTTAAACTTTAAATAATGTACAGACCAGGTGTGCATATATAAGCTGTTTTACAATGGCTTCAAATGTGGTTCGTCCAATCAGATTTTAGAGTCAGAACTGTCAGTTTTACTGTTTAGAGTCTTATAAGCATTACATAATACCAGACTTCATTTTTAAAGTGTCTAATTCACTGGACTGTCCCAAAATTGGTATTATTACATGGCTATTCAATATATAAACCAATTTTCCATTTGAAGTACTAACCCCAGTTCATATAAGGCAAATCAAGCTTGTTTCTTTATCGGTTTCTCACATGCTTATAACTTAAAAACACTGGATGGGGTTCAATGAATAGTCAGTTCATTGAAGAGATGATGGATGGCCATGCACCGTGTGCAACAAACCTACCAGCCTGGTGTTGTTAATGGACACAATGAAGTCAAAGAAGGGTTCGAGACCTGCTCTGTGCCCGGGAGAATTCTCCTGCACCTGCATAACAGAGAAAGGAGACTGGTTATCCCATCAAATAAAAATACCAAACATCAATATCTTCTGGGAAAACTCTAAACTGATATACATGTGATCATGAAATATTGCTCTTTGTATCAGAAAACACTTTACAACCTTGACTGAGATGTCAACCAAAAAAAAAAAAAAAATGCAGTCATGCATGTACCCAAGTATCAAAATGGCATACTGGTCTTACACACGTTATGCTGTTTCTTGAGTAAATTAGTTTAGGTCAATTTGAGTTGTGGCAGATGAAAACTGAACATTTTAACAGCTATGCATAATCATGACATATAGTAAGCTTCTTCAACAGCCCATTCTCACACAAAAATTACATGGCGCAGTAGGATAAATAAAGACGTGCATTTTAAAGGCTATCAGTCTTTGCATGTCAAATGCTGAAAATAAATCTCTTGACATTTAACAGCAGAGATGATCATTTAGCCACGTTAGCATTTAGCTAATGTTAGCAGGCCGCACTGACGTCCCCGCCCTCGATTTGAACTTTCCGCTGCCTGAGAGTCGCGATCTTCCGTATGAGCGAAGGAAAGAGACCGATCGAGCGGACGGGTCTGTAAAACACACTCACTCTGAGAACGTGATAGCCCTCCGAACCGCCTCCTGGAATTTCCAAACTCTGCGATCCCCCCATGATCCCCGCTTCGTGTCACCTGCGAGAATATAATCAGTTTTATTATTTTTCTCCCAGCTGCCGGTTTTGTGGACAGACACGTCGGAGTCTCCAAGGGATGCGCGCGACTGTGGTGGGTGAATGACGTGGCAGCGCAAGAAGGAGGGCTCGTGCTTATGTGGCGCACAGGTGAGACTTACACAGCGGTACACAAACACACACACGGAGGCATTTTTCACATTATGAATCAGTGAAGCATGGTCTATTTCTCATTTGTACGTGTAAAGCAGGTAAACGGTGGGATATGCAACCACAGCGCCAAAAAGAATACACGGGAGCGATGTCGGATTACTAATGTTCGTTTGAATCGAGTCTTTTGCTTGAATCGGTTGAAAAGTCTGAACGATTAGTTCTCTAGTCGCCAGTTGTCAAAAATCCCCCTCTCAACAGCATAACTTTTCTTCCCAATACAACTTCACTGTGTGTTAACTTTGTGAGATTCTACTTATTGGGCTTCTGGTAAACTTGTGCAAAAGATGGTAGAAGTATTGTAAATATAAGGTTTATTGATCAGTGATTCCGATGTTTATAACTAGACTTATTTTTGTTTCAATTGTACTAGGTAACTCCTCCTTGGCCTCCTTTGATTTTGTTTAATGTATGTTTTTCTTTTTTCTTTTCCTTTTTGTTGTTGTTATTGTTGCCAGAAAATTTCAATAAAAATGAAAGTAATAAAAAATATAATCCTCCTCTTGTTATCTCTACTAATAAAAATAATACATAATTATTTTTGGTGCCCCGCCTCTCCAAAGATTAGATTAAGATGATACGGAATGGGTGTATTTGCCGAATAGCATTAAAGGCACCATGAAATCAATTGAACAATTCCTTTTTTTAAATGGAATATACCAGTGTTCGTTATAAATGATTTATCACTATTTTTATTATTTTTTATGTGCCCTCTATAATTAAATAACTTCCCCTCCCTCTTGCAACTACATCTTTTCTCTGATGTGTTCACCAGTGTGAGGACGGGGCAACCTGTCACTCACATGGGATCTCAGCAATAGACCATAAGTTAACAATCCAATCAATTCCCCATAGACAAACTCAAGTCCCGTTCTGTTCAGGATCATTGTAGGGGCATGAAAATGTAAAGTTGATGTCCCTACGACAGACCGGTGTGTAAAACTCTTAGACGTCTTTTAAAGAGTCTATAACATACTTCTGGAAATCCAGCATTTTGTTGATCCTGATAAGCATTCATTGTCACAATTGTAAACATGATGAACGGCAGAAGGACGATAAACAAAGATAATTTTTTTTTTTTAGAATCTCTAGACAGATTTATTTGTCAATGACAAAAATAATTTTAACATTTCAAATAACTATCACATTGTGACTGTATAGAAGATGTTTTCTGGTTTTATACATTTTACTAGATATAAAACTTAATGAAAACTTTGACAAACAGCTTGAAGTCAAAACATTTGTATTACTACATAAATATGCATCACATCTGCAACACCAGTTCTTTTTGTAATCGTTGTGTAGTGTTAAGAACCAGAACTGAGCACAAGCACCCAGACACAAGCACCCAGTTTCTCAGTGAGGTTCACACACAGTCAGTTCTTTGGCCCAAGCCTTGTTTTGATAGTTTGTTAGGAGGCAGGCTACTGCAAAAAGCTGGTTGATACTGCCAGAAATGCTCATAGGGATAATAGTGTCAAACAGTTTGATTCCTTTTATGCGCTCAATTATCTTCTCCACATGTATCCTCAACCGTGTAATGTCCTGAGTGACCAGCACTTCATCATGAGACGGATGGGATTTGTCACAAAGCAGTCTGTGAACTTTGCAGGGCACTAGGTCATCGATTCTGAAACCCTAGTCCACCATTACAGCCATGTCTTTATCCAAAAGAGGGATGATTCCAGATTGCCTGAACAATTCTTTGTCACTGACAGATCCAGGATACAGTGAGGAGATAAAAGTAACAGCACCATGTGGTGACACACCGATCGTTCCTTTCATGGTAGTGTGGGATTTACACTGAGAAAACGTCTCGCTCTGACATCTCAGCTCTGTATGGTCAATAATGACTTGGGTGTCAGAGTACTTGCTGAACACACTCGGCATCGTGGCTCTGATGTCCTCAGGAGACGTCCATATTCTGACAGCGCCCAATAAGGTGTACAAAAAACGGACCCAACTTTTGATTATCCGGCTGACGGCAGTCTGATGAACGTTAAAGCGATCGCCCAGATCTTTCTCCTTCAGACCCAGCGACAGGTACACCAAGAACAGGAACAGTTCATCGATCAGTGGAAGACATCGGCTCTGGTGGGAGGGAAGTCTTAAGTGTTAATGAAGATAATCATCATTGCCTGGTCATCATAAATGCATCTACGCATTTTAAATTAGATCGACTTAGATATCTGAGTTCTTTCGGCTGCTGATTTATCAGCAAGCTGCTTTTAAAAAACAAAATGTTGTAGTATAAACCAGTGTTTCTCAACTCCAGTCCAGACCAGAATGTCTCTCAAATTAAAACATCTGATTCAACTCATCAGTTTCTTAGGATTTGTTCACACTGTGTAAAATAATTACAGTAAAAAAAAAAAAAAAAAGTAGTCCTGGTCCACTAAGCATTCACATTGGCATTTTAACACCGAACATAAAGGCATAGGGATGTTCACAATCCTCGGGTTTGATTACGTATATTTTGCGTCGGAACTTATCGAACATCCAAAACAATTCTGTTGTGTGTGCGTAGCCTACATATAATGGTGTTTTGACCAGCTGAGAACTAGAGAAGAGCTTATAAAATGTGTAAAGGAGTCAAAACAGCATCAGGAATCCCTCCGTCACACAAACCAAGATCTGCAGCGAGGAGACGCGGTTATCAGAACCTGTACTGAACAGTGATGAGCAACATCGAGGCTATGACGAGTAAAAACAAGTGTGCTTGAGCATTCTGTCCTTTTTAGGGTCACATCTTGTGATATGTCCTGTTTTTGGTGCGTTTACATGTCTTTGATCCGTGTTGCGTTCTGAAACTCATCTTTTCATCAGTCTCAGTCCTCTTGTTTGGCGCACCAGGATTCGGATGGCAGCATTTACTCTTATTAAAATGAACCGCACTAACAGAGCAATCACACCAGGGTTCATTTTAATCGATTGTGGTGTGAATATTATATAGGGAGACACCTAAACCATTCTGGAGTTGAGAAACACTGGTATAAATGATGTTTACCGTTTGTCGAGATGGATCAGCTGCCTTGACAGCAGCTTCTGTTGTGCTGGAAGTGGATGGGTGTGTACCAACACGCACAATTTTGCTGGTTGCAGGTTCAATCTGCCTCCAAAATGCCTGTAGATGTCGGTAGCTGGCAAATCTAATTGAGTGAAACAAAATGATTTCCTTTAAATCCAAATATTACTTATTATTGAAGTAAGCCCTGGTAGATCTAAGGGCTTGTTTGTTAGAATATTTTTTTTTTTTATGGCTGCATTGATATGTTATATCTTGTATGTATCCTGTGGTCATGTAAATCTCATATTGCTTTTATTCATTTTGGGACCCTAAATTAAATTTGTTCATCATATAAAGTGAGGGAGTCACTTCAGAAAATTTGTGCTTAAACCGCTCAATTCATATGGATTAGTTTTGCAATATCTCTATGAACTCTTTGAAGCGTCAAAGTGGTAGTTGTGTAGCTGTCAATGGAGGGACAGAAACCTCTAAGAGATATTAATTTGTGTTCCGAAAAATGAAAGTCTTACAGGTTTGCAACAACATGTGGTTGAGTAATTCATTTTTGTGTGAACTATCCCTTTAATATGCTCCCGTGTTCATAGCCAGGGTGGGTGCCCTCATAACAGAGTTGGTCTCATTGGTCACACACAGTATGGTTATCGATTGAATGAGTGAACACAATCTAGGTCAGCAACAAAGTCATCATAACCACAGGGGTATGCAAGATAACTACCATATGGCACAAATACGTACCTGGTATAGAATATAATGTCATCGTCCGATGCTGAAAACCTCTCCAAGCCAAACGACTGCTTCAGTGTCACTTCTTCCAGCCTCTGTTGCAGCTCTTCTATCAGCAGCTGCTGGGCCTCTATTTTCTCATACGCTATATCCAACGCTGATGCCTCTGGTTTTGCATCGTAATCGTGGCACTGAAGCAACAATTCAACATCCATGTTTTCCTTTTCAGTTCCTTCATCCTCCTCCAGTCGTGGTCTTCTCCTCTCCCAGACACTGGCTGCCGGTAAAGAGTAATCGTTCCAGGCGAACAACACTGGCACAGCCCCCTCTCTCAGGCGTCGTCGCCCACCCTGAATAACATCAGTGGAAACGAAATGTCTACTACAGACTGTCGTGGTCCTCTTAACTACCAAATTCTCACGTCTCACATTACGCATCCATATTTTCCTTAAGGTTTCGTCCTTTGGGATGTGGTGGAAACTAACGGTGGAGTTGAACTTCCCTGACACCGCGCATTTAGGCACACAGCAGAAACTGCTGTTAGGATTATCCCGCTTCTGGTACTTTGATGGTTTCGACGAAGACATTTTCCTCTCAATAACATGCAGATATTTAAAAAAAATTAGTTTAAACATAAAATAAACTAGCTAGGTTAGCAGAAGTTCATGGTAATGCGCAACAAACTTCCGTATTCTGTAAAACATGTCGCATCGCTTCCGGTTCAGGTGAGCCGTTTTTCTCAAGATGCCTTCAAAGGAGCGAGTAAAGATGATGTCCACGGGTGCAGATTCATAGTTTTAACCCAGTTATTCTTCTTACAAACATTCGAACATTAAAATCGAATAAAATGACAACAATAAAAATAACTTGCTAGGTTATATGATTAGTAGGCCTACATAAAGTCCAAAGATATCGGGGTCAGTTGACTTTATCCGCCGACCGGATGTGTTGAGAGCAGATGTCCGCTTTTTATTTTATTTATGTTTTACCCTGGCTACATATTTGTTTCTGTGTGTACTGTACACTTGTATTGTTTTTTCCTTCTGTTGCTGTGTTTAATAAAAAATAGCAGGTTTCCGAAATTGTCACGTGACATTCTTCGATATGTAGTAGGCTACATTAAGGAATAAATACGCTACAAGTAAATAGGCATAAGCCGTTATACCATTTTATTCTGAGTGTCGTCAAATAGAGATTTTCTTAATAGAAAATAATAGAGTTGGGGTACTCGAACTCGGACTCGGACTCGAGTCCGGTCTCGAGTCCAATTTTGAATGGACTCGGACTTGTCACGCACTCGAATGAATTTGTACTCGGACTTGACACGGACTCGGGACATTTTAGACTCGGAAAAATGTCCGAGTCCAGTCGAGTCCGGGTACTGGATGACACAAAACGAAATTTTGTGAATTTTTTTTATTCAAAAACGAAACGAAACAACGTTGTTTCAGCGTTGAGCATTGTAGCCAATCACAGTTAAGTGCATAAACACAGTGGCAAATCAGAGGCGTTTTAGAGTCCGCATGCGAATAATTCGCTCAAAATGTATGTTTAGAATCAGCACGAGCTTTATCCTTTCGCAAATCCCCTCATAAACAACAAAGTCTCTCTAGACGCAATATAAATAAGATATTCACTGTGCAGTGCGGACAACTTCAGTCAGTGTTTATGACGAGAGTTTTAGGGAGAGTGCCGAACGTGGTAAGTGATGGCTCAAAGGGAGCGCTGTTGACAATCTAAATAGTTTTGTTTTTCATACTTCTAGAGGACCAGTGGTTACGTTCACACTGTAAATTATAAAGAGTGATAACTGCATTTAAATGTGTGATTGAATCCACTTAATTTTTGTCCTTTGAGTCATGAAATTGCGATGATTTGACACATATCAACATAAGAACGTGTTAACCATAGCAACATTTTGGCGTCTGATAATGTTATCATTTTTGTTGCATTTATACTTTAGTCATAAGTTTACATACTCCTTGCAGAATCTCCAAAATGTTATTTTTATATGTTTTTTAATAAGACGGATCATACACATTGTTTCTATTTAGTACTGCCCTGAAAAAGCTTTTTCACATAACATATGTTTAATAGCCTAAATAAAATCCAAACACAAAATAAAGACAAATTACATAGGCTCGATTTTAATATTGTGTCATTACCTGAATGATCAACAACTTTTTTTTTTTTTAATGGTTGAGGAAAAATCATCCAGCTCCTGCACATTCTTTGCTTTTCCAGCATCTTCTGCATATTTGACTCCTTACTAGCAGTGAGTATGATTGTAAGATCCATACTTTCACACTGGTGACAACTGAGGGACTCATACACAACTTTTACAAACCCTGCAAACATTTAGTGATGCACAAGAAGGAAGCATCCGTTAAGAGCCAAGAGGTGTAAACTTTTGAACTGGATCATTGGTGTAAATTGGTCTTATTTGTTTAAAAATGCATTCATTAATTTAGTCCAACCCTTCAGAGGCTAAATAAGATATTAGCATGTACAACACAATAAGAAAAATGTAAACATCATCATCTTGCTCAAAAGTTTACCCCTGGCTCTTAATGCATCGTGTTGCATTATTAAGCATTGCCTTGCAGATTCTAAAAGATGTACAATAGGTAAACGTATGACTGTAACTATACATTGCAATCATTTTGTAAGGTTTAAAATATTAATTTAAGAGCTCAGTGTTGAGACCTTTCGCTGGGATTTGATTGACAGGTGATCTGACCAATTATAATGCAGATACACGCCATTTTTGTTCGACAAACAAACCAAATCAGTTAGTAGATTAAAGGCAGTGGACTTGTGTGTATTGATTTCTTTTTTAGAAATTTGTGCTATAACTAGAAGAGATTATCAGTTCACGTGCTGCTTGAACTGAGGCCTACACATTAAAGCACCACAAAACAGTATTTATCGTTTGAATTTCATAAAAATTTAAAAAATTGAAAGCTGAGACTTTATTTCAAACCAACAGTACCCTGCTCTGTCTTGTCTCTTGTCACATTGTTAGTGTCCTCTTTGCTCCGACCGAGAACATGTGGAGTGAGAGAGGAATGGCTTGTCGGACGTAGCAACAGTAACCAAGAGGGGCGGGTCTTTGTGAAAGGTCAATTTCAAATCATTTAAATCTTTGTGGACTCGGCCGGACTCGACTCGGACTCGGATGTTAAGGACTCGGACTCAAGTCCAACTCGACCCTCTTTGGACTCGGACTTGGACTTGTACTGGGTTGTTAAGGACTTGGACTCGACTCGGACTCGACAAAGGTGGACTCGGACCCAACACTAGAAAATAATTATTATAAATAGGCCTTACCAATGTGCGTACTAAATAATAATGCTTTTTGTAACTTATCTCTTACATTAAATTAAATAGGCCTACCTGTATAATAAAGTTGTTAGTATCATTATTCATGAGTCAATGATTGTCAAGTAGAACAGACAACGTTCTCACATTTTAACATAGTTCAAGAAGACAAAATCAAGGGATAGTTCACCCAAAAATTACAATATTGTTATCATTTACTCACCATCAAGTTGTTCCAAACCTGAAGAAGATATTTTGAAGAATATTGGTAATCAAACAGTTGATGGGCACCATCGACTTCCATTGTATGAAGAAAAAATACTATGGACGTTAATGGATCCCATTAACTTTGGTTACCGACTTTTTTGTGTTCAGCAGAAGAAAGAAATTCATATAGGTTTGGTCTGGAACAACTTGAGGGTTAGTAAATGATGACAGAATTGTGATTTTTGAGTGAATTATTTATTTTAAATTTCATTTTAATTGTATTTTTATTGAAAAATCAAGATTTACAGACAAACATGCATGGCTGCATAAAATCCGTTTCTTCAGAATAGGATACAGAGAAAATATAGCCAGAGGGAGCAGCTCTTAATACAAACAGGCAAGATATAGGCCTATGTAGGCTAGTAGTAACACAAATAAGCATAATTTATAAAGCAAAAAAAATATTCAAATAAACAAATTCAGATAGATAAATGGTAAGAAATTATAAAATAAGGGGATAATTCAGTCTTTGTTCAGCTATTTACCTCAGTTGGGAAGTGTTTGAGGGTTTCATATTTTTTTGTGTGCTTTAGGACCTTTCAGAGTTTTTAATTATTTTATATACAGTTTAAATTGAGTATCTCTTTAATGTGAATGTGGGGTTCAGCGCCCTCTGGAGGAAGTCAAATGTGTGCAACATATTTTCAATTACGGTACTTAAATTATTTGTGACACTGCCTCCCTGTGGCTAATACATTATAGTAGAAGAACATAGGCCAGTAAATTGAAAACATGATAAGTGATCTTTTATAGAGTCATGCTTTTGCAAATGTTTTACAACTGAACTTCTCTCTAATCTTTGCATCAGTTATATTTGGCTTCTCGGCTCTCTGATCTGATATAGTCTGATTATTCATTGCTATATGTAACTCGGCATATGAATATGGTAATATTTCAGCAGTGCTGGCTAATTACTTACAAATTATAATCGGTTACTGATTCTACATTTCTAAATTGTAGTTAGTAAAGTAATCCATTACATTACATGTTTAAGGTGATATAATCAGACTACGTTTTGATTACTTTTGAGTTATTATAAAGTGTCTATTGTTGAAAGATTATTTATAACATAGTGCCTGTGAGCAGCTGGTTAAAATAAGAATTAAATAAAAGGAAACACAAACAGTCTCAAGTGTGAAGTGTATAAGCTTTTAAAATAAAAGAGTCCGATTTTACATTTCCAAAAAGACGACTAACAGAACATTCTTATAGTTTAATAGCTTTTATTGTGCTAATAACAGTTTACATATAGTGATTGCATTTTAAAGTGCCAGCCTTACCGAGGAGACCAGATCGCCCTCCTCACATTCAACATTTACAGTCAACAATTTACTGCAATAGAGGAAAAAGATTATTGTGCATTTGTCAAAAACATTGAACATTAAATAAAGTCATCTCTCACATGTTCCAAAGACAACAGCTGAATCTTAATAAACCTTTAATAAATATTTATATTATTAACACAATCTTCCAGCATCCTGAGGACATCATTTCCATCCTTCCCTCTAAGTTTGTGCTTTTTGCTTTATTGTTTTCTTTTGTGGTTTCTTCTCTTTATATATATATATATTTATATGATGCTATAATCGCCTGAGTTGAATATCAATAATCAGCATTAAACATCTGGTTATTAACCTTCAGATAAATTGATAGGATTGCTTGTAACATTCAGTCAAAGATACACACAATAACATTATAACACTAACACACTGATTGCACAGAGTTAAGGGCCTGAACAACAATAAACATATACAATATATTCATATTTACTGTATATAAAGGTCTATAGATTCATACTATAATTTATATGCTTGCTTATTTCAAAGAATATCGAGTATATTGTAAAATGTATGGCACTAGTTCTGTCTTTGGCTCACAAGTACACTACAGGACTATTAAACATAAGCCTAAACTTAATTGATTATATATATATATATATCTTGTCTTAAAGTACAAATGAAGAACCGTTACAAATGGGAGAAATACTGAACCTTTAAACACTGCTCGGCTCACAATATAAATAAAGGTCTTTGTTTATCTATTTTTATATCATTTCAAACGGAAAATTCTTGCATACCTACAGTATGCTTCACCTCACAAAGGTGTTTATTAACCACTTTACATGACCTACTAACAAGGGAAGTTCTAGAAACACAACACTGAACTACAGATTAACCACTGGTTCACACACACAGACCCCACGACTACACAGAAAGGGCTTCGAGCTTCATTAAAAGGGTGCTGCGCCTTTGCTCGTCTTTATCTTGTATTTACAAACACATGATCCCAGTGGACTTAAACTGTGCTGTAAGGTGACCGTGTAGTTATACTATAGGGAAAAGCTTGCTTCCGCCATGGTATAAAACAATAAAGGTAATTGCTAAAGAAAAAGAAGAAAAAAGTATTGTGAGTCTATCTTACAATTCAGATTTTTTTTCTCCCAGGTAATTTTATTTGTAATTGCGAAATTATATCTCACAATTCGGAATTTCTTTTTTGCGATTCCACATTTTTATTTCTCTCAATCCTGAGGGTTTTTTCCCTCAAAGTGTGTGATATAAACTGAATTGCAACTTTTTCTCGCAATTCTGACTTTTTTTCTCGTAATTGCAAGTTTTATTTGTAATTTCGAGTTTATATCTCAAAATTCTGTGAAAAAAAGTCAGAATTGCATGTTATAAACAAGAAAATTAAGAGAAATAAATTCAGAATTGTGATATAAACACTTTTTTTCTTACAATTATAATGTTTTTTCTCACAATTGCAAGTTTATATCATACAATTCCAACTTTATTTCTCACAATTCCAAATTTTTAAAATAACTAAATTCGGACATTTCTTTCTCAGAATATAATTTTTGTGAGTTATGAATCCGGATTCTGAAATATAAACTAGCAACTGCAAAAAAAAAGGGTCAGAATTGTGAGATATAAACTTAATTGCAACTTTTTTCTTGCAATTCTGACTTTTTTTCTCGTAATTGCAAGTTTAGGCTACATCTTACAATTCTTACAAAGACTTTTTGCTCGCAATTGCGAGTTTTATTTGTAATTGGGAGTTTATATCTCAAAATTCTGCGAAAAAAAATCAGAATTGCATGTTATAAACACGAAAATTGCAAGAAATAAAGTCACAATTGTGAGATAAACACTTATTTTCTTTCAATTATGATGTTTTTCTCGCAATTGCAAGTTTATATCTCACATTTCCAACTTTATTTCTCACAATTCAAAAAAAATTAAATAACTCTCAAAAGTCCGAATTGTGAGATAAAAATGTTACCGTATTTTTATTCCAAGGCGGAAACAAGCCTCCATACTATCCAGGCTATGTAATCTGTGAGTGAAAGATCTACAGACATTGAGAAGAAGGACAGAACATATTGGATCACAACACGACGTCGAAACATAGCCATTAAATGCGTAGACCTCACGACTGTCCCGTGGAGTGGATGAAGGAGAGGCTTTAGACACAGAGCTCTCTGCTCTCACAGGTCATGACCCAGCCTCTCGATCTCGTCGATCAGGAAATCGATGTCTGACATCGTGACGGCATGATTGGAGACCACCATTCGGAAGAAGTTGACTTTGTCTCCCTGTGGCTGGTATCCTACCATGGTTGTCCCGCACTCCATCATCAGTGCCTTGATCTTCGGCGCCACCTGAGGGGAAAACAGAGTAGTTATGACACCAGTTGTTACTCTTGATTTGGTAGTTATATGAGGTGATGAAGTACCCTGTGTAGCTTCTCCCTCCGTTCGTCTCCTTGTGGCATGCCACGCAAGCTTGGTGGAATATACCAGAAGCAAACGTTTGTGTGCTGGGGCTGAGAGCGAAATAAAAGCAATAACAAAAGCCATTACATTTAGTGTTAGGTAAGCAGATCTTTCAATCTATAAATGTGTGTGTTCAAGATACAAACCTGGCCCTCAAAGACCATTTCATATCCCTCACGGTTCTTGATTTTATTGTAGAGATATTCAGAAAGGTCCAGGCATCTGTCAATGTGCTGCTCAAACCCAATCGTGCCCTGCATGGATCAAATTCACCAGCACAATAAAAAAGTTTTTCTCAACAAAATGATTAATGCTATAGCAACATAATTGTTTTTTATTAGGGCTGTCAAAAGATTAATCGTGATTAATCACATCCAAAATAAAAGTTTGTGTTTACATAATATATGTGTGTGTACTGTGTATAATTAATTATTATGTATAATTATGTATAAATACACACACATTCATGTATATATTTAAGAAATATTTGCATTTATATACTGTATATACATTTATATATTAATTTTATATATAAATATAACCACATTTTCTTAAATATATACATGATTGTGTGTGTTTTTATATATATAAATAATTATACACGGTACACACACATATATTATGTAAACACAAACTTTTATTTTGGATGCAATTAATCACGATTAATCTTTTGACAGCCCTATTTTTTTATATTAAAAGTTGAGGCAACACTTTATTTTAAGGTTATGTAACATGTTACTACAACTAATTACTAATTACAACTAACCCTAAACCAAACCCTAACCGTAACACTATTGTAATAACTATGGTTAATTAATTCTCATGTAAAGCAAAATATACTATATTGCAAATCTCAGTGTTTTTTGTCGAAAAAATGTACCTCTCTATATATAAAGTGAGATATATATTATATCCAACTTTTTTCACATACAGTACAGCAATACATGCCGGTACTATATAGTATAATATGCATTTATGTATAATATGTATACACAATCATAAAATGTACCTGAATCGCATAGCTCTATATACAAAGATATATATTTCAAAGATATATAACTTTATTCGCATACATACACTCATGTAAAGCAACTAAAAATAGAGCGAATATAAACTGCCTGATTTTTTATTTAGTCACAAAATGCAACTATACCATTGCCCAGCTCTCTATATAAAGTTGGATATATAACTTTATATAATATATTGGTCCAACTTTATCCGCATGCGCTGATATACTATATAGCAAATCTCAACTGCTTGATTGTTTGTATCGTGGAGAAATGTAATCTATACTCAGCTCTAATCTGCTGAATGTGACCAAGACATGAAGATATTATAAAACATGATTTTCAAGATTTTTTTTAAAGGTGGTTCAAAACTATGTATATTGTGAAAATCGCTATACAAATAAATTTGACTGACATAATAGCGTCTGCCGTGACCCACCTTGGCCTTCCACATGAGCCAGAATTTGAAGATGTCTACATGTCTGCCACACTGGATGGCCTTGTCTCCGGTGTCGTAGTTCACGTCGTACTGTTTGTCTGGTTGGAAGAGGTATCCAGCACACATGGAGTTGCAGCCCTGCAGAATGCCCTGAAACAGAAGCACAGTATTCAATCCCTCTCAAATGTGATCAGTATTAACTCAACTTGATCTACATGCATTCATTTAGCAGATGAATATATCCACATGAGTTGAGGGTGTTACTGCATTGCCAAGATTTTTGTTTAGACTTGTACACAGGGCCTAAAATGAACACTCGCCAGCCGCCATGCAAGTAAAAATCAGCGTTGACGACGAGTATATGAAACGGTGTCACTCGCCAGTTGGCCGGTAACATTTTTATGATTCCTAACCATGCATGAACTTCAACAAACTTGAACGACGCTCGGGACAGTTGATGGGCCAGCGCTGCATTGTCACGAATGTTTAAGCGACAATATAAATATTCAAGCGCATGAAGATGCAAAAGGGAAACATTTCGTTACTCGCAGAAAGCCGGCGCACAAACACTAAACTAAGCTATCTTTCATGTCTTCTTGCACTGGTGTCATAAGTTATGTGACTTTTGTTCCTTTTTTTGGTTTCACGCCTGTCACATGTTCTCATTATTGATTTGTTAGTTTCACCTGAACCTTGTTAAGGTGCCTATTTAATACCCCTGTCGTCTTGAGCTCTTTGCTCAGTCTTGAGATGACATTGGTGCAGTCCTAAATCTGTCCGTGAGTTATTCTCAGAGTATTTTTTCCTGTTATTGATCGACCTTTACCTCCCTGTTTCTTGGATTACGAGTTGGCCTCCTGCTTCTGGATTATTCACTGCTTCTGACTGATATTGTGGACTTTGACCTTTGCCTGGATTGTTACTTTTGTTTTTGCCTGTTCCTTGCTGGATACTTTTGCCCCGCTTTTCAAGTAAAGCCCTTGAAACTGAGTTATTGTCTCTGTCTCTGCATTCTGAGTCAAAACACACCACCTTGTGGCACTTAGTTAGTGCTCCCGCCTGCTACGCAAAATTCAAAATTCACACAAAATTATGTAAAAAAATATAGCATGTTTCCTAGTAAACACAGTCTGTTATGTCTTGAGTGAATGTAAACGGTTGAGAAAGTAAACGCATGTGTTTTAGTATCAGTATATTAGATCCGTGCATTCACTCTTAAAGGGCACCTATTATGGAATTTTGAAATTTACCTTTCATGTAGTGTGTAACATAGATCTAAGTGAACAAAAACATTCTGCAAAGTTTGAAATATGAAAGTGCACCGTATATAAAGTTATTGTCTTTCAAAAGTAAGAGTCGACTCTAGAGTCATTTTTATGAATCGTTAGAAGACCGAAGCTTTTTCTCTGACTAGATGACGTCAACTTGTCAAGTTATTTGAATACGATACGCCCACTTATTGCGCTCCAAGGCCAGCAGGGAAAATATCATGGCGACGAGACGCTGTGTTCTGAAGTGCGACTCAAAAGACAACTTTTTAAATCTGCCCAAGGAGGAGCATTTGAAGACAAAGTGGCTACAATTCACTATACCACAGAAGTATAGTCCGAGCCTTGTGCTTTGCTCGCGCCATTTTGAAGACGATTGCTTTACCAACTTAAATGCACTCAAACTTGGATTCGCGAGCCGGCTGATATTGAAGGAAGGTTCAGTTCCAAGTGTATTTGCATCAGCTTCCTCCTCCGTATCACAACCTGTAAGTGTTATTCATAATTGTTGCATTTATGTTTTATGTAGCATGCTTAATAATTATTTTGTTTGTTGTGTAAGCACCGTTTAGCTTCTAGGTCTTCAATGACAATTGTATTGAGATATGTGAAGTGTTTGTCGTTGGTTTCGGAGTTGTCTTAAACTTGTCTTTTTTTTGTAAAAACGTTATGTTTATGCATCGGGCTAACGCAAACAAAGACTGATTGTGCTTTTACAATATGAACTCTGGGCTATGCTCGCTAACATAACATTAAATTCTTTATCTTATTTTTAGTTTTTTACTACAAACTACAGAGCAGTGGACTATAATCATTATTATAACACAATTTAATTGATAAAAGCATCATTGTACTCCGTGTTAAACAATAAGTATTATCTCTATAAACACTGCTGGGTCATCTGACCAATCAATCGCAGATTAGCGTCGCGCAAAGGAGGGGTTTGGAGAAATGAGTCGTTGAACGAATCATTTGGGAGTCGGTGAGCAAATCAGGTAAAAATAAATGCATATTATACGACAACAAAAGTGTTTTTTGTCATTGCATGCATGTAAAACTGTTGTTGGGGACTCCCTAAACAACATTAGGAACATTTTAAATGTCATAATAGGTGCCCTTTAAAGTGACAGCAGCCTAATATTCCTGCAGCTGTCTGTGTTTTTAATGTTAGTCAAACAACAAAGAACAAAAAAAAAATCACTCACTGCTCTTGACTAAATAGCGTTTGTAACTTTAATGAGGATTAATTAATACGGATGTTTAATTTATACAGTGAAGACTATGCAATGTTGTTTTACATTTCCATACTTTTAGTACATTTCTGTACCTGACAACTACTGTCAGACCTGAAAAGCTCTGTTTATTAAATTTGTATCTTTGTTATATTGTATTTTTTTACTGACTGTTTACTTGTCTTTAATAATGTTTTCACTTTATATTAGTTAAGCTAGTAGCTGTGGTATTGAAATTGCAATAGAGAATTGTGAATTTTCACTTGTTAAAGTTTTGCTGACATAACTGCTTGTTTTTGCAAAAATAGTTTCATGGCCGGTGAAAAATATTTATGGCCGGTACATTTTCTTAAGTCACCGTCCATTATCAGGTGCAGGAAAAAGTGAATTTTAGGCCCTGCTTGTACATGTTCACTACTGTTCAGAGGTTGGGAGTTGGTAATATTGTTTAATGCTTTTGAATGAAGTGTCTTCCGCTTATTTGATCAAAAACACTATAAAAACAGTAAACAATTTTTTTTTTTTATACAATTTAAAATAACAGCTTTCTATGTGAATATATTCAATTTATTCCTGTGATCAAAGCTGAATTTTCAGCATCATTACTCCAGTCTTCAGTGTCACATGATCCTTCAGAAATCAGTATAATATGATGATACATCTCAACTGCTCATAAAACATTTCTGATTATTATCAATTTTGAAAACAGCTGTGCAGCTTCATATACATTTTTTTTCAGGATTTTTTGGATGAAAAGAAAGTTAAAAAGAACAATCAATAAGATCAATAAATATATTTAGCCCTTAATTAAATTGTTTTGAGGTGTCCTTATAGGACTCATCACTGTTTCATGTATAAATCACGTAACTGGTTGCAACTTAAATCAAGAAGGCAATTCCACTGGGTTCAGTTTATCTTTAGATGTGTTTATTTCAATTGTCCCTTCTATTTAAAGCAGTTTCTAATTCCATGCAGATCTTTATATCCACTCAGATATATGCAATATCCTTTTTTCTTTGTACCCAAAATTTATAAAGAAGTTGGACGTAGAACGTTTCAATATAAAGCACCATGGGACTGGAATAATCTTCCTCTTCATTGAGATCTATAACTTCTTTTCGCTTTTTCAGATCATCCCTATCTCTATATCTTAAAACAACTTGTTTATGCTTTTAAGTTAATTTCAATTCTTTGTTTATCTGTTAAAATGTCATAGTTTCTCATTTATTTATTTAACTTTGAGTAAACTTTGTGTTAGTTGATGGGTCGGTGTGAGTTGGTGTATGAATGAGTTGTGTATGAATGAATTAGGTGTATCTGTAATGTTGTTAATTATTATTTTTGTTTATGATTTGTCTTTTGTATTCTGTATTTGTGTTTATAGGACCCTCTTGAAAATTAGATGTTGAATCTCAAGAGGCTATCCTTTAATAAATAAACAATTTCATTCGGGGGAAAAAAAAACTTTTGAACAATAGTGCATAAGTCTGTTCATGTCCAAGTCTCACCTTGTCTCTAACCAGGATGGCTGAACATTGCAACGGTACACCCATCATCTTATGAGGGTTCCATGTGACAGAGTTTGCCCTGAAACAAACAAACAAACAAACAAACAAACAAACAAACAAGCGAGTGTGTTTTCAGCTCACACGTGATATACAGTCATTTTAGCACCTCATCGCCTGTGGTTTTTACATACCTCTCAATGCCGCTTAGCTTGTGACGGTGTTTCCTGGACATCAACAGTCCTCCGCCCCATGCGCCCTGGAGATTCATTCATTCAGTGATACATACACTATATTCATGTATTTAGTTACCATTTCAGCTCATCCTGAAAGCACTGATTGAAAACGCATGCATTTGAGTCAAACTTACATCCACGTGCAACCACAGGTCGTACTTCTCGCAGATGTCGGCAATGTCATTGATGGGATCGAACGCTCCATATACTGTGGTGCCACCCGTCGCATTCACAAACAGTGGCACGTATCCCTAAAATACACATTTAAAATCACATTCACTGTTGATAGTGTCATGGCCTAAAGATAATGCCCTAACAGCAGAGTGCCAATTCATTAACAGAAGCACATAAAGGTCAAATCATCCATCAGCTTGAGGATACCTGCCCCGGTATCGATCCACTAACTCTTCAGGCACCGAGGTTAAATACTCTCACTCACTTGTCTCAAGAGCACAGAACAGAGCAGAGTAGTCTGTGCATTTACACACCTTCTGTTTAGCATCAATGATCTTGGCCTCTAAGTCAGCAGGTATGACACGCCCCCTAAACAAGACAGCCAATTAGGAATAAGTGGGAGGGACTATAAAAGCAAATAAAACATGAGCTTTGAAAGAAAGTAACCAAGTGCTTTTATATATATAGCTATATGTACAAGTGAAACTGGAAAAATGTTACTATAGTGCAAAAGCACACTCTAAAAAATGCTGGGTTGTTTCAACCCAATTTTGGGTAAAATATGGACATACCCAAATGTTGGATTAAAAATGTAATGTAAAAATGTAACCCAACGGCTGGGTTTGTCCATATTTTACCCAAAATTGGGTTGAAACAACCCAGCATTTTTTAGAGTGCACTTAAAAGGTGAAACTAATATATTATATAGACTCGTTACATGCAAAGTGAGATATTTCAATTTGTTATTATTTTGATTATTATGGCTTGCAGCTTATGAAAACTTTTTCACAATATTCTAATTTTGAATTTTGTGTTTTCATAAGCTGTAAGCCATAATCATCACAAGTATAACAAATAAAGGCTTGAAATATCTCACTTTGCATGTAATGAGTCTGTAATATATTAGTTTCACCTTTTAAATTGAATTACTGAAATAAATTAACTTTTGCACGATATTCTCATTTTCGGAGTTTCACCTGTATATATATATATATATATAGGCTACATAAAGCATAGTTTTTAGCTTTTTATTCGTATATAACTGACACTGAATTGTAATGTCATGATACCTCTCATCTGTCTTCAGGAGAATGACGTTTTCTTTGCCAAATCCCAGAACAGCTCCAGCCTTTTTGATTGAGTAATGACTCTGCCAAAAAAATAAGCAAGTGTTGCCAGTCAGTCAAAATGGCCAAAATACTATAGAATACAATTAATGTAATCATTCACTTACACCATACATATGACCCCCAGAGGGAGACAACTCCTCTGTTTAACTGCTGTGTGCACTTACATGTTCAGATGTGAAGAGCACGAGTCGTGGTGCTACTGACATGCCTTTGGTTTTGACTTCTGGGTAATACTTATACCGTGCAACCATCACACTGTACATGTTTGATATGGCACCACCTGTGAACAGATGAGCATTCAGTGTATTTCAGCACCACTCACAGCTGTGTTCAATTAAATGTGTCAAATTAAGCATGCAAATAATTTCATCATACCTATTTTTATGCATAATCTATGGTTGGTCATTGTTTTATTATATGTTTTTGGGTGAACATCGTACGTTTGAAATTGTAATATTAAATAATTTTGTTTGTTATGGATTATTTCGATTGATTATTTACCTGGTGAGAAGAGTCCATCGCCATCCCCGTTCGGCCAGCCAATCATCTCTCTCATCTTCTTTAGGGTCAGCTGCTCCATCAGAACAAACACTGGCGCGATCTCATAGGTGAACCTGAACACACAAACAGCAAATCAAATATGGTCAATATGAGCTTCGTTTAAAATTCACATTTATGAGATTCATATTTAGTATATTTAGTCAATAACAACCAAATCACAGTGTAAAGAAATTATCAAAAATAAACCAAATTACAATAAAAAAATAATAATAAAAAAAATCACATTCACATTATTTTAATTAGTGGTTTTTGATTGGTGAGTTCGTTTTTGAACTCGATTCTGATTGGCTTTCCAAGAATGTTGATGCTGATTGAGATGGCGCTCCGCTACAGAATAAAATACATTTTAAAAGGTAATTTTTACCGATTTTTATCCCACAATTCTGACTTTTCTTCAACATAATTGCATGATTTGACTCACAATTGCGATTTATAAAGTAAAAATTGCGATTTATAAAGTCAAAATTGCGAGTTTTTACTGAAACAAGCTTACATGTGTCGTGTTAATATTTTTGTTGAAATGTGACTTGGTTATGAAGTTCGTTTGAGATTTATATTTATGACATTCATAGCTATCTACTTATGTTCTGCTTCTCCAAATCGTCAAAATCAGGCAACAGCTTCAGAGATTCACAGTCCCTGCAGACATTACACACACTGTTCCAACAGAGGAACATTCTGTCCCTCTCGGCTGCTTTGAATATCGCTAATTAAAAGACGGCTGTGATAGACTAGATAAGGGCTCATTTCAGGGTGTTTTAATGAAGGGAGACAGTATTCTGATGGCTATCTGTCCGTCTAAATGCACGAGTAACTTCAGTCTGACGGGGGACAGACAGCGCACAAATGAGCGGACGGCTGCGCGCGCCTGATAAGAACACACTCGCGCACACATCCATCTCATTCAGAGAGGAGAGAGGGACGAAAGTGTGTGATGAACACAAGTAGGACAGGGAACAGCCCCGGGCAGACTCATTGTTCAGCTCCGTCACAAAAGGAACAAAGATTTAAGACAGTAAAAATAACCGAGAATCATCAATAACATGCAGCTAAAACATGATTCCGGCTGTCATAATGTCATATAAATAGAACAATGTATTTTCCCGCAGATCTTACACGTGTTGGATTTGACAAATTGCATTTTCATGTACAAAGGAGGAGAAACCAACCGGAAATTTAATACCTGTCTGAATATTGTGGTGGCACAATGTAGTCTACAATATATTGGGACCTTTTACCAATGCACTTTATTATGAAATTGTGTCATATACATTTGCATAACATAAAATCATAATTAAATGCTCGCTATAAACACAATATGCTGATCAAGTGAACAAGAGATTATCCATATTTTTTTTGTTGTGACAGTGATTGTCTTATTAATGGACAATACATTTAATTGAAAGTGTTTTTTGAGGTCAAATGTAAAGTGATTTAATTCTTAATTCAGCATCTTATTTGCTGTATTATGCACTGAATATATCAGCATGATTTTTTCCTATATATTGGTCCAGATATCAATATTGGCATTAACCACTGAAAACCGTGTATCATAGAGACAAAGGGGCTTTTAGCAACACCCTAAAAACCACACAAGCTCTTTGAAATCCCAGAAACCAGCCAAAACACCACTCAAATTAATGTAAAAACCTCTTTTTTTTGTCTTTTATGTGAAGCTATTTTGAGGGTGTATGGATAATTCTTTGTGTGTGTGCGTGTGTGTGTGTGTGTGTGTCAGTCCATTAGCTGCCGGTCAGTGTGTGTCACCGCTGATGAGAAATAATGGGTCTAAATTAGTCACGGTGAATAATGACAGAATAAGCAGCATTTGCAGCCTGTCCATTCACAGAATAGGACACTCCCCACTCTCTCCTCACAAAGCCCTTTGTGTGTGTGTGTGTGTGTGTGTGTGTGTGTGTGTGTGTGTGTGTGTGTGTGTGTGTGTGTGTGTGCGCGCATGTGTGTGCGTGTGTGTGTGCGTGTGTGTGTGTGTGCGTATGTGTGTGTCTGACTGTGTGTGTGTGTCTGTGTGTGTATGTGTGTATGTGTGTGTGTGTGTGTGTGTGTGTGTGTGTGTGTGTGTGTGCATGTGTGTGTGTGTGTGTGTACCTGTTTTTCTATCCCGGTGGGGACTTAAACCTGAATGCACACAAACTCATGGGGACTGGTGTCACAGTGGTCCCCATGGGTATACACATGCTTATAAATCATACAGAATATATATGTTTTGAAAATGTAAAAAAAATTGTGAGTCCTCACAAAAATATTAATCCAGACATGTGTGTGTGTGTGTGTGTGTGTGTGTATGCGTGTGTGTGTGCGTGCGTGTGCGTGTGTGTGTGTGTGTGTGTGTGTGTGTGTGTGTGTGTGTGTGCGTGTGTGTGTGTGTGTGTGTGTGTGTGTGTGTGTGTGTGTGTGTGTGTGTGTGTGTGTGTGTGTGGCAGCAGCTGAAGCGACAATCTCAGCAGTGCAGAAATGAAACATTCTAAAACATTGCAGGTGAAATCCTTCAAAATGGGGCAGAGAGCAGTGGGAGGCGCGCACAACCGCTTTATCCCTCGAGCGACAATGTGGGAGAGAAGGAGAAATGTTTTTCCCGAGATTTTGAGCGTCTGAAAAAGCTTCAGCGTAAGAGTGAAGAACTAATCGACAGAGAGACTCCCACACTCTCATCCAGTGAACGAACACACCTCTGCCATTAGTACTTCATGCAAAAGCACTGTCATGACTCCGTCTGCCATTGAATACATATAGTGCTTTTTAACATCATATCCGTGCTTTACAGGAATGAGATATGAAGAAAGGGCAAAATGCAAGGTAACCGCCCAACACCATCGATCACCTCTTGACTTCTCAAATGTCAGCAGCGCTTGTGAATGTTTTTATTTATACTGTTAAAAATAGCATAAAGCAAATGTCACAAAGAAAACACTAGACAGTGCGCTGCCTTGGTGAGAAAACAATGTGAACAAGGAGTTCAGATAGTGTTCATATTAGGATTGTGTTCATATTAATCAAACAAATAGTGTCATTCATGAAAAGCATGAAAAAAAGCTTAATTATAAACACACTTATTGGGTAAATTGGGTAAAGTATATCCTGTTGCTTTGCAGATATATTAAATGTTTTGTTCACTGAGCTTATCTCTCTGGGAATGCCTTTTTATATGTGCCCGTGAAGTTGGAAATATTGGAATTCCGAGTTCTAAGCAGATTAATGACTGAGCAATGTCAAATTTACAAGTGGGATACTCGGAATTCTACCAGTTGTGATGTCATAAGAGGCATGTCAAACTGAAACATGGCGGCAACACTGATCTATAATATAGATAATAAATGAGAAGCAAGTCTATATTTGGCACCTTATTCATACATACGATTCACGAGCCGCTGTAAATAACTATGAGAATTACAAAGTGCAGTTAACAGTAAAACTATTTTCACTACAAAGCAGTGTTTATGATTATGATAATACATTAAAATAATATGATATAGCAAATACAAGTTTGCAATATCATAGGACTTGGTCAGATAAAATACACTCAAATAATGATTTATTGATGCCGTTCACTTTATTTAAATAATTAATTTTGATCTAACACTATTCTATCAGGTTTCTCATTCAAACACGGTGGCATCATGTTAAACTATTTTAATATTGAAAGAACAATAGCTCGATCAAATATGGAAAACTAATATGGAAAAATAAAGTGTTATTTTATGCATTTTTAGTAAGATGAGAAAATGTTAATGTTCTATTGTGTTCTAATGTTCTATTGATGTTGTCTTATGTGAATCGCACATTTAAGTTACAAATGGGCAAATCCGCTCTTCCGTTAAAAAATTATGTAAAATTAATCAGTTTGCTTAATGTAAAAACATTTAGTTGTGAAATAAGTGTATAGATATAACTAATTTTCAGCATTTTGAATTCAGATAGTTATTTGGGTTTATTGTTCGCAGTAAAGTTATTCTCTTTTGTTTAGGCTCTTCCATTATATGTTTGCGACTCTGAGGTCAGCATTACATGTTCTGCTGCTTTATTTACAAGATGGGATATGGGCAAAATAAACAGATTTCATGCCAGAAAAGCATCTATGATGCCCTAAAACACTGCATATAGCAGCTCACTTTATTGAAACAGACCCTATAAATTCTTTAATGTTTTCAGCTCTGCTCTTTTCTCTCTTTTTCCTCTCTTCCTCTTCGTATGTGGCATGAATTAGCTTAAGAGGATATTAATCAAAGTAATTCCCTATTGCAAAAACCCATTGTTCATAGTTATGGCTATTTAACAAGGCCTTTCTCCTCGTAAGTGACTTCTATTATAAGAAGCTCTCTGTTTATATTAAGAAAGACAGCTGTAATGAAGTGCTCGGTCCTCGGAGATCAAAATGGCCTCTGGGAGCGAAACGCGATGGCCAGACTGTTCAGCCCGCAGGGACACACACACACACGGCTGGTCCCAGCTGGCACACACTTCCTACCAGCCCACAGTCACACACAATCAATGGGCTGTTAAATAGATTTGGTACAAGTCCATTCTGTGCTTTAGTGTTGTAAGACTCTTCAGTGCTGCACTGGCTCAGTCATAAGCTTCATGAAAACCCCATCAGCTTCAGCTTTATAAATGGGATAAAGGGCTCATTTTCACCTGATGAAGTGTTCATAAAGGCTAGTTGCACAAATCCTTGTTTTTTTTATCAGTGGTGATAATTTGGGTGTGCACTTCTGCTTCCATCGTCCCAATGTCAATGGGATTTTTGTTAAATGTCTGAAATATGGTCTCAAGATGTCTTCACGTTTTATTCTCCGACATAGTAATAATACATCAGTAATACTCCACTTGGGATTTGTTAAAGTTTTACTTGTCTTGAAAAAGGTGGTTGCTGTGAAGTGTCTCAATGGGACTATAGAGGTTGTCGGGGACATGAATCATCATCAGCCGAACAGGTAATCTCATCTTCTCTCTAGTCGCTTTCACAGCCTTGTATTTATAATCATGCGCTTGCAAACTATTCGAACTCAAACTTTCAGGGAAAATGCTTTTAAATAAGTGCTGAAAGAGCTGTTGG